>NW_024044570.1:22672748-23140248 GCF_014851395.1 Micropterus salmoides
CTTTACTACTCTGATGGTAAACTGAATATCTTTTGGGTTGTGCACAAAACAAGACATTTGAGGATGTCATCTTGGACTTTGGGAAACACTGACATTTTTTCACAATTTTTCTGACAATTTATAGACCAAACAGCTAATCGATCAGTTGAGAAAGTAATCAACAAATCAATCTGCAATGAAAATAATCAGCCATTGCAGCCCTAATAGCAAGTATGCTTCTTCGTTGCTGGAATGGACTGTGACAATTGTTGCAAACACTAACAAGCATAGTAAAGGATACCTTTTGTTGGCCAATATACCTATCAAACCACATTCTCCTTTTGTTTGTCTAGCCAATAATATTCAGTGGAACTCCTCCCTGACTGCAGGCTGTACAGAGCTTTGAGCAGTATGTACTGTAACTGATGAAAAGGCCAGCTGCCACTATTGATGGGTGCTGCTCCACAAAGCAGTCAGACAGCAGAGAGCCTCCCAGTTGCTTGTCAATTTTGGAGCCTTAATGTAATGTCATAGATTTCTGCCTGGGGTTAGTTTCTGTTCTCTGGCTGCTACTCAGAAAATACCACAGAATGTGTTGCTGGATTTAGACATTTGATTATTGCATTTTGAATTTAATTACATTTTTTAAAAGGTTTGTCAACATTTCATGTACTTTTCAGGGCTGATACAGATAAATAAATTTAATATGGCATCTTTTCCTGAATTAAGAAGCAGTTCTCAGTATTTATATTTTGCACATAATCTCTTGCAGGTGAACCATCATTAATTTGTTTGTGATTGTAGTTGTGATTGTTTCTTCCACAAGCTCTTTGTTGAATACCAAAAAGGGTATTTTCTAAATGGAAAGCAAAGTAAACATAATGGTATAAAATCTAATTGTCCAGTGAATCAGCAGTGTTATTATTAATAGTTAAACTGCAGATATAAAATAGGCCTATCATGAAGATGTAGATTTCCCAGCGAGCTGACAGCGTGTCTGGCGGACATGAACAGCAGCAAATGGAGCGAGTGGACAAAATAGTTTTTAAAGTGAGAAATCACTACTCCCAAAGAGTTTTAACCATTCACAACAGAACATATCATTAGTGCAGAGAGGTTTAATGCACTTTTAAACATTTCCTTTTAAGGCGTTGATGGTGCCCCATAAGAATTCATGCTGTGTCAGATCACTGTCTGTGGAAATATCTGTGTATGATGTGCTTCTTTCTTTTTTTTGGTCCTACAGGTGAATCATGACAGAATATAAGCTGGTAGTGGTGGGAGCTGGTGGCGTTGGCAAGAGCGCACTTACTATTCAGCTCATCCAGAATCACTTTGTGGATGAATATGACCCCACCATTGAGGTAAAGAAACTTTGTGCTTGCATGGATGGATGTATGTATGTGTGTCTATGACTGTATCTATGGTTTCGTGTGTATTTTGATATGAGCGCAGAACAAGGAGAAACCTCTCCAAAAAGTAGTTGCAGCAGGTTCTTCTGGTTTAAGTCTTAAAAGGAAACCAAACAGGTTTTTAACAACTTTCCATGCGTGTCTGCCTACCTGCTTTCTCAGGGGGCCAACCTATGCTGAGTGAACACCGTCTCACTATAATTTCAATCAATAATTGATGTGCCGTCGAAGGTTGGAGCACCACTATAGATTATTTGAATACAAGATAACATCTGCTACAATAGTTGCTGACTGGAGTAATTATTTGTGTTGGATCAGACTGGGTGTGAGGGAAAGCTAGAGGGCTTAGGTCATTGGGAATTAGGACCCCAATGTAATAAAAGTGCTCAACAACAGCTAGAGCAATTCTTAAATGCAGTCCTGTGGCATCTTTCAGCAAACTCATGTCAATACAATCCTGACATGATGAAACAATGTAAACTTTTCTGTTTGAATTGATGATTAAACATGCTCATTCTACTACATTTTTTTTTGTTTCAGATTACTTTTTTTTTTTTTAACAACCTTAAGTATAAAGAAAATTAATAATTCTTAAATTGTCATCCACAACCATCTTATGTTTATTAAGCTGCTATTTAGACCCTCTGCCCACTTCTGAGTTCTGATCCTGTCTGACCTCTTCCTCCTCCAGGACTCCTACAGAAAGCAGGTAGTGATCGACGGAGAGACATGTCTGCTTGACATCCTGGACACTGCAGGTCAGGAGGAGTACAGCGCCATGAGGGATCAGTACATGAGGACAGGGGAGGGCTTCCTCTGTGTCTTTGCCATCAACAACACCAAGTCCTTCGAGGACATTCACCACTATAGGTGAGCTATGAGATTAGACGTCTACAGTCTTTGGGCCCAGTGTGAAACCTGAGTTTTAATCAGTCGGGGGTGATACCATTCAGGTGTCCTTGTGGTCCTAGTAAGGGTGTAAGGTACTGACTAGGGATGGGTATCGTTAATCCGATTCTTTAGCAATACTTTACTATCTTTTTTAGTGATGGTTATTTGGTAAGACCAGACCCAACTGGCATGAGGTAGGCCTGCACGAGAAATATTCAATGTGCGAGAACGTTATATATTGAGATGACATATCACTTGCAATAAATAAACATATATTGAAGGGTACATATTAACTGGTTGTTTTTAATTTAATATTTTAAATACAGCTAAATGTTATTTCTAGACAACACTAAAGTAACTCCGTAACTTTATCTGACATCACAAGTATTGAGTGACGTTTAGAAAGAATAACATCAGTCTGTATCAGTCCCTCCTCCTCTCTCGCTGGCTGCAGGTAACGTTACCAGGTGGGAGGAGAAGCGGCTGGTTTGTCTCAGTCAGCAGCTGAGTTTTTAAGACTACAGACCAGTCTGTTCTCCAGACAGACTGCTCTCTATTTAGCTTGTTTTTAACTATTGGCTAATGCCAAGCTAGCGTTAGCTGCGCCTGTATAAACCATACAGGATGAGATACTGAGGACAGAGATGATTAAATTAACCATTTCTACAGACAGGTGTATTGATAAAGTATTGTCTTTTTACTTGCAAAGGTTTTATTGCACATACTTACAGAAACGAGCGTAGCTGTCATCAATAACGTTACAGCAATTTGGAGCTAACTTAACCCTCACCGTAACGTTATTCCACCGCGACGGCGCAGCCTCTCGCTCTGCTGCCGCTGTGTGTGTGTGTATGTAGGAGCCGACAGAGAGCAGGCAGCCTGGTGGATTTTCTTATCCATTGTGTTTCAAATTAAATCAGATTTGACGCTCGAGACATAACGTTACATCATAGGACCCGCAAGTCTCGATAACAGTATCGATAAGCTCGAACCTTATTGATTTTTGGGTTTTGAGAAATTTTGGAACCGGGTCTCTATCCCCATCCCTACAAATAAGTCTTTAGAAGAGGTGATAGTAACTGCAATGAGCCCAACAACTGGCGTAAACACAGAGCAATCTGTAGCGTTTCTCCTGTTCTGACACTGCTGCTGGATTTAAAATGAATAAGATATGCTGGTTGGTTGACTAAACTGCTTAACATGTACATGTGGACAAATACAGTCTGCAGAGACACAACACACACAGCAGCAGAACGTGTGGCATGCAGTTAACAATGAGAGCTTCAGTTTGCAAGCTGTTGGCAAGTCAGACAGGCAAACCAAAGCTAAGTCAACTCACCCTGCGTTCACTAATTAGGTCATTTTCTTCAATCAAGTTTTCCTCAGCGCTATTATAAAAACTAAAATATGACCATACGCGCCTGCCTCTGGGAGACTGTTGCTAACTAACTGTTTGCCATGAGTTTATAATTGCGCGGTAACAAACCCATTTATCATGGTAATTAAAATGTGTACGTTCATAACAGTCCAGTGGTTTATCGTTAAACCGGTAATCGTTTCATCCCTGCTATTGCCAAAATCTGTCATAACATCAAAGTTTAAATTCTTTATTATATATATTTGTTAGAAAATTCTGGTAGTTTATAATACAGAATCAGTGAGCATTTCAATATTCTGTATGTATAAATGGCCTATAATCAATAGTGACCTTTCTAGTCACTCTGAATAGAAGTTTTTTTAACATCTCATTAAGTAGCCATCAGAGTATTACCTCAGTTGGGTTAAAGTCAAATGAACTTTCTGTTGTGTCTGTCAATGTCCAGAGAACAGATTAAGCGGGTGAAGGACTCCGAGGACGTACCGATGGTGTTGGTGGGGAACAAGTGTGACCTCCCGTCCCGGACAGTGGACACCAAGCAGGCTCAGGACTTAGCGCGCAGCTACGGCATTCCCTTTATTGAGACCTCAGCCAAAACCAGACAGGTGAGAGTCCAGACAGAGACGGCCACACCCTCAAGACTCAAAACAGTTTTTAACTTTTCAGTCTGTCACTAAACTGCAGGTCTGTAGAGAATGACGAATGGCGAGAAGCTGCATGTAGTCTTAGGGTTATTGGCTTGATGGACACAGCAGTCCTCCGACAAATTTTGAAACTTTTGAAAACAATATTTGTTATTCTGGAGAGATTAAGTTTGCAGTAATTTTGACAAATGCTAAGGCTTGATAATCTTGGCACTTGGATCACTAGTCTTGAGTCGTGGTGCTATTCAGCAGCTCTAATGGTCTATTTTTTTTATTTATTTTTTGTTATTTAAATTTTTTTAATAATGTTGCTTGGTAATGTCTCAGGCAATGTGCCTCGCAACCTTAAATCCTTTTTGGTTAATTAATTTTTTTATTTATGGGTGATAATGTAATCAGTGCATGCTGCTTTGTCATGGATATGTGAAATTACATCATGATTATGGCCATCTGCAAAGGATATCTGCTTTCTAAATAATCAGTAAATTTGTGTCAAGGAGTCTGCATGAAAGGACAAATAGTCAGTAATTACTCCTGGGGGGGGGGGGTTAATGATTCTGCTTACTGGTTACTGTGACTGGGTGTTGGAAGATTTGCAGTGGCTCTGTCGCATCAAATGGTGTGTGTGTTGTGAGCATGGCCTTAGGTGGTTGCCTGGCTGACACAGTGATCTTTAAGCACACTCTTTCCTGGCCTCTCTGACCCGGTGGTGAATCACGGCTGCTCCTTGTTGCGGGGAAATTAATGACACAATGATTGATTTCTTACAGCTCTGTTCACCTATTCCTACCTTAGTGCACCAATAATTCACTATCCACAAGGGTGCTGCTGCTGCTGCGGTTGGAGCAGCAACTGCCTCTTGTATTCAAAGCCACACTGTGTTTCCCAAATCTCAGTGAATCTCCCACATACAGTACAATGCACAATCAAAATAAGCTCCTAATGCCTGCACTTCTCTTATAAGTTAGGCTAGACAATTAAAGTGATACTCCACCCTGATTTTTTTTAGTGTCACTCACCCACTGTAGGTTTGGACAGTGGATGTTTTTGTTCAGTTTAAATGGATTCAGCGGTGACACTTTCATGATAAAAATTGTCTGAATTCTCAAACCACTCCTGCACTGTCCATGTTTGTGCTCAGTATGTTCCAAACAAGTAACCTTTTTGCCAAAATACAGCTAAATACACTGCTTCTGTCAGAGCTTCAAAGAGGACAAAAGTGTTGCATGGGAACTGTATTTAGTTAAAACTCCTCCAAATCTTAAGGATGCTTTGACTGGCTTTCATTTCTGCCATGAAAATGGTACCCACTGGAAATTAATCTAACCACAGCACCTCTTCATTGAGTGAAAGGAAACCGCAAACCTTTTCAGGCCTACATGAGGTGAGTGTTCGGTATTCACGAGATAGATTTTGGGTAGAGTATCACTTTTTATGTAGATAAAGAAGCCGGTCAGACGTAGTAGGTTGTCCCACCTCAAAACCGCTGGTCTGCTTCACTCCTTTTTTGTATCTGTAAGCTGTAACACATGCACCCATATACAGTATGTCCTCCTGTATTCCTCAACATTGAGGACCGTTGTGTCTCATACTGCAGAGAGTGGAAGATGCCTTTTACACTCTGGTACGGGAGATAAGGCTGTACCGGCTCAATAAACTCAGCAAGGAAGAAAAGACGCCGCGCTGTGTCAAGCTTAAAAAGTGTGTTGTGATGTGAAAGGGGTAAGTGTATGCAGCCGCGCGCCCACCAGCTCTGTGTGTGTGTGTGTGTGTGTGTGTTGGTGGGGATTGTGGAGAAGGCAATGGGAGGAGACACGCAATGAGAGCTGGTGCTTCATGGGTTGTCAAAGCTAACCTGCTGGTTTCTACTGGGGCTGCGGTGAGGAGGCTGAAACAGCTGATGATTTCTTCCCTTTTCAGTATCTATGTATATCATGGTTGATTATAATCTAAGGTAGTTTTCACACTGGGTTTGTTTACTTGAGTCTGAACGCAAGTCTGATTCTGACTGACTGAACACAAGTCATACTACAGTTCACCTGGAGCTAGTCACACCACCTCCTTCAGGTTGACTGAGATTCTTGGTCTGCACTCATGTTCAGAAAAGGCGTTCATATTATCAAATCTCCAGGAGAATTGTTCCCAGACTCACACAAAACTACCAGTGTGAAAGCATCCTCATCTGCTGAAATCAACATGAAGAAAGGGGTATGGGCTGGTGAGCCAACATTTGTGATCAAAGGAGATTATGGTGAATCTGGGACCAAATCATGTGCTGATATGTTTCTAAGGAGGGTGTGGTCTAAGAAACTTGCAGATATGTTGTGAACAAAAATTGTTTGTATGTCTGTCTGTGGGTGAGCGTTTTTCTTGCGGTCACACATCCCTTAGTCTTTCTTCTTTCCTTTGCTGCTGTCTTTGTCACATCCTGAAGTGACCTCAAGCTCCTTTACTCTGCAGCTCCTTGCAGATTCATCGTCACAAATTTGCACCATACAAACTCTCCTTGTCCTCTTGTACTTGCCTCAGTGTGGCACATGTAACGTTACATGGAGCCTTTTTATTCACTAATATCAGAATAGGAGCTCAGCAAAAATAAGTCTCATTTAAACACAGTCGGAGTAAATTGGCTCATTCAAAAAATTATTGGGTTTGAAAGTGGTGACTTAAACTTTTTTTTTTTTTTTTTTTTTAAATGTGTGATAGATTACATTTGGCTTGTGGAAAATATCGCACACTTCTTGACTAAAATCAAAGCTGTTCACTGGAGATGTGTCATGCTCTGTTATATGTTGCTTATCAGAGTTTTACACAGCTTTTCTGAGTGTTGCATCTTTCCCAGGGGAACAGTCTTTGAATAGTTTGTTTGTTAATTTTAGGGAGATAAACAGAAGGCTTGCCTTCTGTTCAGTAACTCTGTTAGTAGAATATTTTTATAAAACTGTTGCTTCAGTACAAACCCACAGCAGTAAACCAGTATTGGTGCCAAGCGCTTAATGCAGGTCCATCTACCTTTTTTTTTTTTTTTTTTTAACAGTTTGAATGTGTGGGGGAGGACTGCACAGAGACTATTGCAAATGTAAACAGGACAACTTGTTCTGTCATTTTATGACATGTAAACATGTTGTGGGAGTAAATTAGATTGATTACATTCAGAGGGAAAGAATTTGGCTCATGATTTAACTGCCGCCACGGTCTGTGGCGCTGGCAGTGGCAACACTGCTGACGTCTAATACATGACATTACAGTTCTGTTTTGAGCTGTACTTTATTTAGCTGTGTCTCTAGCCTGAACTAGATTAATGAATTTACCTGCAGACTGTGTGTCATGCTGATGTACACAGTATAGATTTAGGTAAAAACTGATGTAAAATGGACTTTGACAGTATACAAGATGATATATGGAGATTTAAGTTTAATTTCTGGTAATGAATTGGAAATAATTTAAATATTAAAATTAAAGAGGCTACATATCAGTTTCATATTAAAGATTGGATTTTAATGTCCCAATTCCTTAAATTTTTTTTTTAAAAGGAAAAAGAAAGTCACCTCCGAGTCAAAGAACATTGTCAATCCTTTAAATTTTTGTGCAGTATAATATTTGTATTTATTTTATGTAGGTGATTGGTATTCTCATGTGTAAATAATCTGTAACTCTATTAATGCTGTCTTTTTCTCCCCCCCCCCCCCCCCCCCCCCACCAGGGCGTTGACGATGCCTTTTACACATTAGTGCGAGAAATCCGAAAGCATAAGGAGAAGATGAGCAAGGAGGGAAAAAAGAAGAAAAAGAAGTCCAAGACAAAGTGTACACTTATGTGAAAAATCACCCGTTTTAAAGACAGAACACAAAAAAAAAGAACTATGTTGAACAGTTTAAAGTAATACATTTTGTACATTACACTAAATTATTAGCCTCCTTCTCAATACCCACCTTACTGAATACTAAACCTGACCCTGATTTTTCTGCCTTTCTGTTATTTCCTACCTGGACACCAATAAGCTTTTTCAGTTTAGTGCCAGTTGCCCACATGTGTTGGTCCAACAGCCTGTCTGATTTTATAGGATGATGTTGATTTGGATACTTTTATATAACTGCAGAGCTGTGAGCTAATTGCATCACAACTCATGTTTGACAAATTATTCATTAACAAGTTTTTGGTCCCCCCCCCCCCTTTTTTTTTGCTTAAAAGGTCATGACCTGCAAATGTTCTTAATGCCCTTATGGGATGCCAAAGAATTAATTTTCCTCCCAATTCTCGTAGACAAAACCGTTTTGAAGAAAGGACCAACATTCAGCCAGATGAGATCCAAATGTCCCAGCCACTGTGTAATGTCCCCATCTCTAATATGACTTATGTCACTGATAAGTATGCATGCAAACTCCTACTCTTCTCCAAATGTTTTAACACCCTAACTAGCCCTAATTAATTAATTTGCAATATGTCAATGCTTTGTAATGTGTGGGGAGTGATTTATTGCCTACATGAGATGTTTGGTTTTCTTTTTAGTTCCCCCTTCTTTTCCCCCTTTTTTTTTTTTTTGCATGCATGCATTGTGTCCTAGATGACATAAGTATTGCAAAATGCCTCAGATTGATTTAGCAGAGCCAGCAATGAAGAACTCTGATCCAAGTGGGCATCATACAGTCTAGTTTTTCAGGTTTATATAAAGTAATTAGTGTGAGAAAGAAATCACCCATTTTGGCTTGATTAATGACAGATTCAAAGATCTGGATTGTACCTGTTTTGTGATTACTAAATGGGACTAGCAGCCAGGTTTTGTGTTGGCCAGAGTCATTTTATGTTGCAGGGACTCATGCCTCATCACAATCTTGTCGATAAGCTTGTTTGACCTTACTGGTCGCATGTTTCCTGCTTTTCTTTACTGTAAGCCTTGACTGCAGGATTGTGTGGTGTGTTTTTTAAATGCATCCCCACAATAGTCCATTCATTGCAACTTGTTACAAAACAATTAAAGTTCCCCAGTTGTTCATATTTAAACAGTACGAGGACCCTTTTTATCAGCTCATTATTCAATGTTTTTTAGTTTGGAGTTTAAATTTGAGGATTCATGATTCTCTTTTAACCGGCCATAGGTGTCATGCCTTGCACATTTTTCCTAAGCTGTTGGCTAAAAAGCAGAATGCATCTTTAAAGCAGCTTTCAGGAATATTTCTCTTGGTGCGGTGTCACAGAGGTTGTTCAAAATGTTGTCCAAATGGATTTTCAGATTCTTCCATTAGCTTTTGAAAGAGTTTTTGGATTAATTTCCTAAAGTGTTGAAAATGTTTGGTGGGCTTGCCTTTCAACAGAAATGATTGTCCAGCAAAATAATTTGTAATTTTCTGTCACAAAGCTTGTGTGTCGTGGTGATGTAACTGGAACTGATCTTTGTAAATGAGGCAATAATTGCCATAAAATTGGTTTTTAGAGAAAATTGTCTGAATTTACAAAAGTCCTATTTCTTTCCCAGGTCAACCCTTATTTCACCTTTTCCATCATATTTACAAGATGTTCGCCTGGGGGTCTTTATTTGCCTTTTATGTTTGCATTAGGTGCTACATTTAGACGGCAGAAAGAGCCAAGACAACATTTACTTTGTCCTGTGTGTGTGCTTAAGAAATACACAAAATGCTGTTCTAGGGGAGCAATGTTATTGACACAGAAAATCCAGACATTTTGCTTTCAGGATTAATGAATTTTGACCCAGTTTACTATGACCTCTTTTTCATGAAGTAGATAATAACTTAATGCAATTTTAATTATGGAACCCTCTTGTTAACAATACTGTTTCAAAAGTAGTTTTACTGAAGTGTTTAAAATGTTCCTCTTCCTTTTATTGCGTGCCAACAGCTGATTTCTGAAATGTATCATTTATACCTGGATCATATTTTAACAACCTTTGTATAGTTGTGATACTGAAAGGTGCATATTTTGTAAATTGTGCTTCATTTGTTGGTGTGTCTAAATGAATGTTGCTTTAATGGGGTTTCACTCCGTTCTGTGTATGTGACTAGAGAGTGTGACTGGGTCCAGGTCTAGGGAACTGAATGAATGACCACTTTACAACACACCTGTTGTGGGCAGTGTAGAGTGGTGATCTGATCTCAAATGAGTCTATTTTTTGCCATGAATCTCACCACTCCTATTTAATGTGTAATAAAGAACAAAGTAAAGAGGAATGTAGCTTTGTCTTTCTTTCTTAAAGCGTTTTGTTTCTAATTCTGAAGCACTGAAGGTAATATAAATGTTCCCCAGCTGGTGGCACTGCTCACTCGCTGTGGCAGATGAGATTTTTATTTTATTTTTTTTTTAAGACCAAACTCTATGAAGGGGCCATTCTCCAGTTGCCCACACTCCCAAATGAGTGAGCCTAGATATAGCTTTCTACAAGTCATGCACATTTTCCAAAATAAACCGGGACTAAATAGGTTTGTTTCATTTGAGAGAGGAAAAATAGACTAAGCAGAAATGCCCCTTGTGTTTAAAATACTTGGTGAGAAGAAATCATTTCATGCGTTAAAGAAAATTAATCCTGTGAATTTTCAAAATTAACAAAGTTACCTTTCACAAGGAAAACGTTGCCAGAGGATATTCAAAGTGAGTTGTAAACTAAATAAATCGCACTTCCTGTCTGACACAAAAGAAGAAAAAAATCAGACTTGAAACCGATAAAATGTACACAATTACTGAGGTGTTAAAATCCTTCTGTTACTATCATTTAAGTATGTAATCATGAAAAGCCTGATAAACCCATAAGTGTTTTGTCATTGGACTAAAGGTTTTAAAGGTGACTCATTAAACTTAAGCAAAACCCAAAAGTATCCATGAGCCAGTCCTTTGGTATGCAGCAGCAGTACAAATAGGACAAAACCCATTTAAATAAAACAAATGATCGGCTTAAACATATGTTTGACAAAATGATCACCTTAAAAAGTGATCTGGAGATCTTGCATCATGAAAAAGTAACCAGTTGTATTCAGATATACTGTATGTCAAGTAAAAATATTAATTGATCTAAAATTGCAACGTAAAAACAACTCTGGGGTAAGAAGAGGACATAAAAGAGTACTGACTGATATTGAGCAAGGAGTGAGAAGACATAAACCTGCATCTGCTGTTGTTCTGAAAAGGTCAACATGCATTTTCTGACCAGGCTCCATGAACCTGCTTTTGAACCAAGACTATCACAAATCTGAAACAGCTCCAACTTTGTATGAAAGGATAAATATGTCTGAAATGATAGGAGTATACTATAGGACTATTTTTGCGATTATTTTAATGTTACTATAGGTAGGGGAGACTGGGTATGGTTGTAACACTTTTTGCTTCAACAACTATAACTTGCTGAATTTTTTAGCTAGAATTATCAAACTTTACAACATATTTTTACCCACATATGTTGTAAAGTTCACTACAAATGGCACCAATTCAGTCCTTTACAAGAATATCACAGACCTCGCGAGTTGATGTCAAATGCCTTGTGTTCCTTTGTTACAACCTACCCCAATAGTTTGTAATACCGGGGTAAGTTAGACAAAAGAAGCACAAACGGACACCACACCATACGATATGCTTCAAAATCATTTATAGTGAAATAAAAGAACAATGTTTCTCTCTCTCTGTAACGGTTAATGGCTAATCACTTTGCACGTTTGTGTGTGTGTGTAAATTTGTCTACTAGAACAAACTTACTTAAGTATTCTTAATAAACACTACAACAATGTACCTAATTAGAATCTCTTGGGTGCCGATACATACGCCATCATGTGAACAACATGTGAATAGGGAGTACTGGTCTCAGTTGCCACAAATTAATTCTGGTAACCCTGGAGTGCAGGCTTGGTGGGCCCAGAGAGTGTATAGGGCACTCTGTAAAATATTAAAATCAATAAAGTCCCTAGCTGTATGTATAAGAGATGGTTGTAATACTTTTTATAGAAGTGTAACAACCAAACCCACCCCTGTCAGCCATTGTTTAGCTAGCTGTATTAGCATAGTATTTTGAAATTAGCTGGGGAAAAATGCATCACATGTTGCCTAAGAAACTACATTTTAATCTCTTATAAATCATACAATTGTATCTGCAATAGTATAGATTCTAAACAAAATATAGTCTTGGTCAGAAAATGTACTTTCTTACCTCAAAATATTTCTTTTCTCTACAAATTCTGAATGTGCCTGTTTCCAGCCTTGACAACCACCATGCATGATCAGTGAGGAAGTATGTAAACACTGAAATGGTCACATGACTCCTATCTTATCTCTAATTGGTGGAATGAATGGGCGTTGTTACAACTCCACGTGACAACCATACCCTTTCTCCCTCTATTTGCTGCAACAAGTGGTCTTCTGAGCCCTAAACTCTACTCTTCACAATTGACCTGAGCATTACTGTAGAATGTAAGTTGAATGAAGTGACACTGACAACCTTGTTAAAGCCAATGGATTTATACAAGATCTGGTTTACTGTGGTTTAAAAGTGATGTGTGGTGTGACTACAGTTGCAGACCTGGGTGTTTTAAGTGAACAGTAATGACAAGGGATTCCAAGACTCACATTTGATGTAAGGACACTATGTTTTTGTAACTGAACCTAGAATCAATGCTAGCACTGCTACTAAGGGGTTTTAAAGGACATTTCAAGGATCATTTTGATTTTTGATTTGTATTTTTTTATTTTCCATTTCTTTAATTCTGACTGTCTTTGACTGACATGGTCTTACTTTATCTCGCAAAACTTTTCAGGTCCCATTTATTTATGTTCAGTATTGAACAACACAGAACACAGCTCCAGAAACATTTAATTCTGCCAGCGAAGGTAATCCTTAACTTTGAATGAGAAGCCAAGAGTGTTTTGCAAAGTGTCATCAGAATACTAATCTCAGGCTATAAGCTTCAAAGAAGTCATGTTCACTTTCAAATTAATGTGCAAATTCTGGCTTCTTTTATCTGCATGTAAATAAAAGGACAGATATTCTTTCTGTAGTTTCCTCTCTAAAATGAAATGTTCAGCAGCAGGCTGTGGTTACATTATGACCCTTCAGTCAAGCAAAGCAAGTCTCATGGTCAATGAAATTCATCTTTACTGGGAATTACTTTTTATAAGCCAAGAAGTTTTTATTTTATGTTTTCAAAACACCTGCCTTGAAAAACAACTACAGTCCAAGGAAGGCGCTACCTTTACCTGTAGCAGATAAAGATGATAAAAGAGCTGCAAAACTGTCCAAAATGATGAGAAACATAAACAGAATGCAGAAAGTTAGTAAAACATCCTGTAATGCTGGAATTATCCCTTACAGTATTTTGATGGGGCTGTAAAAGTCTGACTTATTGCTCCTTTAACTTGAGCCCATGAGCTACTCCCCCCATCAGATGGCTTTTTAAAACACTGACATATTTAGTTGTGTTTATTAGTATTTATTGGTAACCTGATATTGAACAATGTAATTGCATAAAAGCAAGTAAACTATTTAATCAAATTGTTACCTTTTATTTGACACTGTACATTGAATATTGTGATTATGACCTCTAACTGAGGCTGTCTGCATTTAAACTTTTCACCCTGTATATGCAAAATCATACCAACATAGAGAAGGAATATCTAAAAACAGCACCACTGTAAACATATTTGTGGAGTATTTTGGTATATTATATCCATGCTGGCTGATCGACATGACTCTGTATTGGCACAGTCCCTCACTACCAGCCCTTATTTACTGCCACAGTGACAGAAGTTGTCCTCTGGCTTTAACATGCAGGATTGGTAGTTGGAAGATGTGCTTGTTTAGTTGTATTCTTTGAACGGGAATGTCATGTAGCATCAAAGATGAGATATTTTCCCTTGCAGATTTCCAAGAAATAAATGCCTGCAGGATCATGACCAGAGACAGTATACAAGCTTCAAAAGGACAGGCCTATGTATGTGTCATGCAAGCAAGGCTTGGATAATTGGCTGCAAAACAATGTTGGTGTAGAGGCAAACTGTATAGCTGTACCCTGTTTTGGATCACTGTCTCATAGCTGTTTACTGACATTGCAGTCATGGTGATCATTGATGAATCCTTTTTATGCTGTTAGCCAATTATAAATTGCGTGAAAAAAGTGTTATTAGCTGTTTTGTCCTAATAGCTATTTTGAATACTCTATTTCCTTCATAATTATGTTACACTGCAGATGCAGAATAGCCTGTTTGAAAGGCAGTTAAGTTGTTTCCAAACTATTCCTGTGAACAATAAACTATGTTAACATATTGTGACAAGCTCCATTACTCTTTCTTCTTAAACAATGGGGCTACGGTGCCTGCCACATAGCAGCCAAGAGTGAAAAAGAGAGGAGATCTAATGAATTATGCAGAGAGAGCTTTCTCTCAGCCTGACAGTCTGAAACCAGCCTGGAGAAAATTGTAAAAGAAGTACGAGTCAGTGCAGCCATCACAAATCCCCCTCCCCTTCCCCCCAGGGACTGCGGAGGCCAAGGCCTGTCAGTCAAGCGCCCCCTCCCTAAACTGTAATCTGGGGACAGAGCTGAGAAGCCTGCAGGTCTGATAAAGCGCTGAAAAGATGCCCCAGAAACCAATCCATGGCACTCTGGGCTCCTGTCAGGGAGAAGGGCATGGGAGGAAAAAAGACACCACAAATGTTCCTAAATTGCTAACAACAAGCCTCAGACTGGTTCCACTCTGAAACCACACAACTCAGGCTGGCAAATCCATTGTCCCACTTGCCATGTGTGCACTATATGGAGCAAGCAAAATCACAATCACCAGTTCTGACCCCTGTGAACGTGTGCAGAGGGGTGAATTCACAATCATCTGACTGCCTGACCTCTGCCTTGTTAGTGCACGGTGCGAGAGAATTTCCTTTTTATTTTAATGAAGCAAGGCTTCCCTCCCTGGCAGGCAGCTGAGTGTGGCGCAGTCTGGTAATGAGAGGCCAGAAGGTTCAGGTGTCTTCAAACCGCAACACATAGAAAAGACTTAATACAGACGTGTTTTCACCAGCCCTGGAGGAAACAGAGAGCTGGATGAATATTCATGGATCGGTGATGAATTGTGTTGCCTACAGCATCGTGCCACTTTGAAAGCCCTCATGCTGCTTCTTTTATCACAGGAGGTCCTTGCCACTGAACCTCACGGGCCACAACACAGCGCCCCAGCATCCAGCTACCAATTATCATCTGAGATCATTAACTTGTTATGTTGGCACAAACACTGCAATTTCAGATGCCCTTCTATATTCAAATGACCCTATTCATGAGGAGTGGCTGACTGAGTTGATTGGATTTTTTTCTTGCATGCCTCGCAATCACTCAACAAGTGATGTTTGGACACAAAATTAATGAACAGCGTGCAACGCTTTGAACTGTGTGCGCGCTGTGTTTTCGAGATGGATAAACAAGCTTTTTAATATCTTTCAAAGTATGCATCACCACAGATTGATACAGTAATGGCATGCTGTTGGATGTTCACACTTTGTTTCATTCAGGCAGCAATCTCCTCGTAATGATGGTAAGTCAACAGGCAGAGAGATAGGGTGGTGGAGTGGGGTGGCAGGGTGGAAGGCCTGGGGATTGAGCAGCGTCATGTTCAGCAGCCTCAGACGGGTGATTCATACCAGCCTCATCACCGGCAACAGACAGGACATCCAGGCCTTTATTACCTACATCCATCACCATCACTTCATCAATCTGAGCTCCTGTGAGCCAGCTCTCAAACCAGTCCCCAAACACCCATCCCAACGTGCTGCTGGACAGAGATTTACACCCACCCTCTAACCCCCCCTCTCGCTTTAACACACACACACACACAAAACAAGAGAGATGAGCTTGTATTTCGACTTTAGACACACACACACACACACACACACACACACACACACACACACACACACACACAGAACTAGACAGAAAGTGAGGAGTGTGTAAAGGCCATTCTGCAACCAGACATGGTGTGAAGCTGTTCCCCTAAGGGACTCTGGCTGACAGGCTATCCTGCATTCTGAAAGCCACTTACACTTCAGCCACATCATACCACCTGCTGCTTCTGACCAATGTGTCAGGAGGGCATATCATGATGGATACACTAAGCTGTGGGAGAAATCATTAAATCATTCCCACTGCTCTCCCCATTAAAAAAACCCTATAAACCCTACCATACATCCATATATACACAACACAGGACTTGATTTAATTTCATTTGGACACAATGTCATGTGTATGTCTGTGTCAGAGAGGTGTTGAGAGAATTTTGATAATATTGAAGACTGTGAGTTTGTGGAGGGGTTGCATTGGATTTTAAAAGATAAGGCTGGTGTTATTCTTTATCTTTCTTTTGTCAGTTGAAAATACCAAACCAACCATGTGTTAGTCAGTCCCTTAACAGAACACACAGCAGTAAAGTTACAGGACAGATAACCAAAACAAAGACCTGAAGGACATTAAAATTCTCTGTAGATCTGCAGAGTCAAGTAGTAATTCTCTCTGGGTTCATATGAGCCTTTCACATTACACATAATCATTAGATCTGTTGTTGATATAAAAATGGAATACAAACATATAGTTCCATTGTTTAAAAAGGCTAATAATTTCCTACAACAGCTGGGCACTGTAGTTTTTAGCAAATGTTACTCAAACAGGAGTAAATGGTGCATTTGTTGGGCACTATTTTCAGTGGTGGAATAATACACATTTGATGCTAGTGTGTATTAATGCCAGCAACAATACACAACAATACTTGTTAGTTTGATCAATTCATTGTTGTTTTTGATCTTTTGTTGGGATTTGGTTACAGCAAGAACAATATAGAAAATCACCAGCCTTATCTTATAAGGTCTTTATGACATTTCGTCCTGCATGGTATGTTTGTACATAGTAGAGGCGCAATACAGAAGTGAGAAGGCGACGTTTAAAAAAAAAAAAACTTGCATGAATCCTTTCTAATGCAATCCAAAGCAACAAGATGGCAGCAACCTCAAAGGTTGATTCAACACCTCTCTGGGAGCCTCAAAATAAATGAAACTTTATAAGCTTCAGTATGTTATGGCAGGTTCATTGTGTTGTCTTCAATTGTACACATACCTGTGATAATGTTTCCACCTGCTGCATACAATATCAGTATCAGTGTTTACTATAAATAAGCTATTGGTAAAAAAGATGAAGCTCAAAATTATTCTTGAAAAATATTTTGCTCTCTGTTTATATCATTAAATTAGTGCATGAATAATTTTTTGCTCTTATTTATTCACAAATATCTTCCCAGTCTGCAGCTTTTCTGCCCACAGGCTGCAGAACTTTCTCACTTAAATAAATCATTGTTTCGAATTAGTGTTGTATTATACACTTTGGGTAAAAAACACATACTCATTGAGGCCATGTTCGGGTTGTGAAGGGGATTTAAAGGACAGAAAGAAAACCAATCACTTTTGGACATTGTGTCATATTGATTTATGGCTGCTATTATATACTCCTCTACCTATTCCACATATCCATGTACACAGACCTTTGTCTCAGTATATGATGTGACACAGAGGGTTTTGTCATTAAAGAGCATGAATATAGCCTACTTGGGGGAGATAAATCAATGTTTGGTTCATAGAAACATTTCACTCTGGGATTGTAATGTTATTGATTTAAGCACCACATAGTGTTCCAGCAGTGGCTTAAATTCATCTTGAATACACTCAGATTTTTTTCTTTTGGCTTTTTGAGCCTGATCTTTATTTTCCTTTATAAGATCCAGTGCTCTGAGCACAAAACATTGACTGTGAGAGTAGCACACTCAGAGATGTTTACTTGCTTGACCACATGATGTAAGTGATGACAGGGGACAGGGATGGAAGTGAGGGGCTTAACACGGTGAGAGAGGGGAAGACACTTTTAATGTAAGTGTCCGTCAGCGTGGGGATGTTTGGGTAATGGTGGTTTCCGTGGCAACAAAGTGAACAGCAAATACACTAAGAGAGAGACATTTTGTACTTTTGGGGGCACAAGTTGAGAATCTGGTTTTACAAATACCTCCTTGAGTGCTTTATTGAAATGTATTCACTGTGTTGTGTTCACAGTCTGTTAGCATGTTTGTGTGTGATCTGTGTGTGCTTGTGTGGGGGTTTGTATTCCTCAGGATGTAGGATATTACATTCACACCCTCACATGCAGTTATAAATAGGCAAGCCAGAATACAGGGGGAAACTGAATAATAATTTGTTTCACTGGCAGCAATTCAAACTTACAGTCTGTCACACTAGCTTTATGCAGAGCAAGCAGAATGCAGAATTTGATAGCAAATATTTGGTGTGCACTGCAATAAATTGAATCTGTAACTTATTTCTGACTATACAGAGGATATTTATTGTAGGGCAGAGATTATTATACAAATCATATCATTTCACCTCCTCTCACTCTTCTTCGCGCTCACTAGCTGTTCTGATTTGTATGACAAATGAGTAAATGTGTGGCTGTATAGGTTTTGTGTCTTTTTGCTTATATATGTCTTAGACACCTACATGTGTGTCTGTGAGTGTGTGTGTGTGTGTGTGTGTGTGTGTGTGTGTGTGTGTGTGTGTGTGTGTGGGGCAGCATGTTGCAGCGTTATCTCTTCCTCATTCAAGTCATGTCACAGGCCAGACACCATTGTCAGGAGAGGCTTTCATCGGCTGACTTCAGATGTGCCTGTCATCCAGTCCAATTATACAGAGAGAAATAGGTATTGTTACACTCCGGGGATTGATTCAAGACAAAATAGAAAAGCGAAGATAAGACTACACAGTCATCTATGGCCATGCGCCACTTGCTTGGAGTCACACACTCTTGCTTACGCACACAGATTTGAAATCACATGGACGAGCGAGTTCAATATCTCGGTAATAACAAATCCTTACAAGGTAACATGGTCTCACTTCTGTCTACAGTGGAAAGTGTCTGGCAGGTAGGTTATA
Organism: Micropterus salmoides; assembly: GCF_014851395.1. Taxonomy (NCBI): domain Eukaryota; kingdom Metazoa; phylum Chordata; class Actinopteri; order Centrarchiformes; family Centrarchidae; genus Micropterus; species Micropterus salmoides. The sequence goes on from NW_024044570.1 coordinate 22,691,985, forward strand.
GTAATTTGAAATGGCGAGAGATCGAGTGGTACACCTCCGCCTCAGCCTCAATGTCAGGTGATAGACCGGCTTTTTATGGAGATAACTTTTTATGGAGATAACTCCGGGCTGATAGAGCAGCTGAGCAATCCTGGGCTTAAGACGACTTCAACCTGCTGCTGAGAGCAGTTCAGAGCCACTCAAGCATCAGTCAGCACTGCTGACGTGAATAGTCTCTTTTCACCACTCTCTGCGTTTTCCTTACTGCTCTTTTGGCTCTTCTCTCTCTCTTACAAAACCAGAAAAAATGTCAAGAACCACCACTTACCTCCAACCACTCATGGTGAACAGCTCCAATTTTCTTTAATACCGCCCTGCCATTACACTCAGAATGTTTTGCTGCTATGTTAGTCATTGTTAGGCAATCAGAAAGAGATCAGCTACAGCACAACTGTTATAAAGATAGATATTGTGTGAACACCCTGTGGTTCATGAAAAGTTTGCAGGCACTCTTCCAGGCCTTGTTTTAAATGTGCTGTATTATAAGGATGGTGAATGATTAAGAAGGGAAACAAAAGTTCATCCTTCCTTTGAGGCTCCATTTACCTCATCCGTCATTTCATTAAGTTTGTCAGGTGTATCCTTGTTTATACACGAGAGTTGTGACAGCTCAAGATGGCTGACGTCTCAGTTTAGACAATCCCCTTATGTGTAGTCAACCCTGCGTCTCAGCCGAGCCTCCGGTGTCCTTGCTCCTGATACTGATTCACTGATGTGGAACGCAGTTGGCTGAGATGCTGGAGGGCATGGGGAGAAGGGATTTGCTCCTCGGCTAAGTCTTTTCTCTGTGCCGATTCCTACTGGGCCATGAGAGGAGATTTAAACTCTTATATATACACTCTCACATTGGCGCACATACACACACACACACACACACACACACACACACACACACACACACACAATACACATCTGTTTTCCTGCCATCAATCTCCTAAATCCACCCAGGTTGTTGTGAAAGTGATAAATTCAGCCATTTAATATCCATAATTAATAATTCATTACACCACAGATTTAGATTAGGTAGTATTTTATCTAGCTAATAGTTGTACCCTTGAAGGTCATTCTGAATGTTTTTCATTATTGCTTCCTGAATTTATGTTCGATACAGCTGTGCAATAACTTACAGATATTGTGACTGAACGACACTATATTGTAGAAAAGGAAAAAAAAACACACGAGGATCCTTAACAGACTTGTATTTTCATCTGAGTCTGTCGTGTGACTCTATATTTTTCTCTAATTAAGTAATCTGTTAGGACTGGACATTACCATATGGTTTCAAATTCCCACAACAGCCTCAACTGTTGTGGCTGTTGTGTCCATTTCTCAGTATTATAAATAGTCTGTGAGAAAATAACCTCACACGGTAGAGAAAGACTTGGCCTTATTTTACCAGGTACATAAGAAGCAAATAGGTTTCAATTCAATATTTGTGTATTAATTGGATTGTGTGAACAGTGGATATTTATACTGGAACAGTTTTTCTTACTGTGTGAGATATATTTTCAGATGCACTGGCAGCCCCCACAATTAGCGCAGAGTTTAATCAATTAAAAAAGCACACAAAAACAATAATCTGAGGAATTATCTCAGACACAGACACAGAATTAGCACGCACTATTGTTGGTATCACAGCAACTAACAACAGTTTTATTTTTGGCGAGCTGTTGCAGAGCCATTAGTCGAAAAGTTAAACAACTCACTGGTGACGGCCAATGAAAAGCAAACAGAGGAGGCTTTCCCTGATGTAGAAAACTGGCTGTGTGGATTTTTTTCCCTTTTCTCTTTTTGTAGTGAATAAATGTAAGTGAACCAAGTTATCTCGCTGTCATCCCCCTCCTCTCCGCCCCCCTACGCCTGTCTTTCTCCTCTCTGTGTGTCTCTGAAATACACACACTTGCACAAAGGAGGGAAAGTGTCACTATGGAAACAAGGAGGCAAGATTCTAAAAGCTACCTCTTGAGACGAGAGTTAAGACAACAAAAAGGAGTCCACAGTGTGAGTGGCAGAAAAGCAGCAACATACACAGCATCTATACTTCTCTCTCCTGTTCTGCCGCTGTGAATGTCATCATCAAGCCGCTTTGTCACTGTTTTGGGCCTTTACCAAACCGTGTACATCTGTGTCTGTGTGCATTTTAATACGGTCTGCTGCATTTGTGTTTAAGTGTTGAGACTAGTGCTGTGCCTACAGTAATATGCATGCGGCTCTTTGGACAACTTTGTGTGTGTGTATGTGTGTGTGTGTGTTTGGGTGCAATGTGCACCACACATTTCTTTAATAGGGCTAATCCATTTTAATCCCACCTGCCACTGTTACCTTACAATGATGAATGTAAGCCTAAATTAGTTGAGACGCAGAGAAATGCCCGAGAGACAGAGGAGGGGGCTGGGAGGTAGATGTTAGTCTCTATATGTGTGTGTTCGTGGTGTATTTGTAGAAGTGTACACTCGTGTGCTTGCGGGTGTGTGTGTGTGTGTACACGTGTGAGACCGTGCATGTGTATTTATTAAGGTTCCTGCAGTAGCTGAAACAGGTTTTTCCTCCCTGCTCTGTTCTGCTATTTTCTTCGGGTCTGCAGGGTCACTGCTGTCCTTAGTGATGTCTCCTTCAGCTGTAATCAGCACCATGGACAGCAGCACCGATCTCCACCACCGCAGGCACCAACAGCAGGCATCCATCTCAATAGACTCAAAGAGGCTCCCTCTGCTTAGCTCCTTTCCCTTTTCATTCCTGCTGATCTAAAAGAATTGGATAGGTGAAAGCAGGCTGCCCATTAGGCTTCATTCTTGATGTACTCCTCCAATCCTTGATCTTTAACAGGGATGAAAAGGAGATTTACGGAGAAAGAGGAAGAGGGGAAGCTAATTGTGGAAGACCTGCAATCACATCTATTAATAAAAACGCTAATAGAAAACTCCTAGTGTTTCCCTCAAGGACGACAGATTCACATGCTTGATTATGAGGGGTAAAATACAATAGAAGTCCAGGCAGCTGTGAGTAATAAAGTCCTAGATTAGCACTTGTTACTGTGTGTAGAGCCACAGTTTTAGTGCCAAAGTCACACATGCGGTGGCTTTGAAAAACAGCAGCAATATGTGGTAGCAAATGTAAGAGAGAATAGGAGAAATTAAAAAGGAGGAGCAGGGGAGGGAGGGATAGGAGGAGTATACTACTGTACAGAGTGAGTGAGTAGCTAAGTTAGTGTGTGAGAGAGAGAGATATAGGGAGATCGAGACAGAGAGAAAGAGAGAGAGAGGGTGCAGATAGCGGGAGGGGAAAACCTCCTCTCTGAAAGGGATGATGTCAGTCTCTGCAGCTGAGCCCCGGTCCCCGACTCGACAGGGTGAAGACTCTCTCCTCCAGAAACAGGCTGGCAGGCACAACCACATCAACGTAGAGGGAGACAGGGGTGAGAGACAAACAGAGGGGAGAAGCAGCGAGAGTCTGGTGAATGAAAACCTGCAGGTACGTATGCCACGTTATCATCCATCTGTGAGTTCATTCATTAAGTGCCTTTTGTTGTGTGCTGCCTGCCATTGCGCTTCAAATTGCTGCCAGCTTCTCATTTGTTCAAGTAATTATCGTGTTTTAAGAAGGTGTCACAGCAAATCTCAGGAGTATATGAGTGTGTGTGTGTGTGTGTGTGTGTGTGTGTGTGTGTGTGTGTGTGTGTGTGTTGAGTGTACATTTACTTACTATATCCCAGCATGTCTGTGTGAATTTGTGTGGGTGTGTATATTTTAGTAGGGGTGTGGAAGGAGTGCTCACTGTAAATGAGGACACACACACACACACACGCACACACACACACACACACTAGTGAAAAGTTTTTTAATGAAGAGGAAACTGCTGTTTTGAGTCCTCTGGGAAGAAAAACAGCTTCAATTATTCAAATCCAAATCAGATGCGGGGTTGCCAGAGCAGAGGGCATGACAGAGATTTGAGATTAGAGCATAGGGCTTTTGGGTGAAGATAACCTATAGACATGGAGGAAAAATGCTTTTTTGTCTGTTGCGTCATTGTTAAAGAGCTCTTCCTCTGTCTGCATAGGGGATTTGCCTGGTTAAAGCAATGCCTTCTGGGATAGTGGTGGTCAGATAGCTGTGGTGAGTCATCCTGTAACATCTGTACCTGACACCTCTGTTTCCTGCTTTAGATTACAGGTTTGCTTATGCCCAAGAGCTAATGTCATGATCTTGCCTGGTAATTCATGTTGTCACACAAGTTCAGCCAGTCTATAGGATGTGTTCTGTATTATACAAGAAACATCGATTTTCTGTTTCTGCTGAGATTAGTTATGAATGTCACAGGCAGCCAGACAGCGCACGCAGGGGTCAAATTCAATAGGCAAACACAAGAGATGACATTGACAAAGGATAAAATGTGTCTTTGTATTGGAGAATCCTGCACAGCAAAGACTTGTGTCTGTGTGTGTGTGTGTGTGTGTGTGTGTGTGTGTGTGTGTATGCGTGTGTGTGTGTCCTTTCCCTTCTCAGTCTAATGAACTCACAGGCCATTAGACCAAAAAAAGAAGAAGAAGAAAAAAAGAACAGGTTATAGACACATTTCACCAGCAGCCATCCATTTACACACTCAGGCTGTTGGCATGCCACTCAATTAGTCACAGCGTGGATTACACTCCACGAGGGGCTCGGGGAGAGAATCACACTGGAAATCCAATTTTGTGTCACATCAAATGTCAGGGTAGATCCCTCAGATTCTCTGTGATAACCACAGAGACAGCGGGAGGAGATGCTGAGGGAGTGCACTGTGGAGGAGGATGAGGGGAGAGGATGATGGTTAGAGGAGACGTAATAAGGGGTGGGGTCTCAGAGGCATCCCTACTGGCCAGCAGGTCCAGTTTTCTATAAATGGTCATTTGGACTGTCTATGTGCAATTTAGGAAATTCTGTCTCTGATGTGCATGACTGCAGTTTGGTTGATTTCAAAATGTCATGCCAGAAAATGTCTTTTGCCATCAAATGGATAAGACTTTTTTCTTGTCATTTACGTCTTATCTACCTCTTATCTTCCAATTATTACCCTCCATCTCCATCTCCATCATTGAAATGAAGGATTCGACTCCAACAGCTTAGAGAAGTGCAACCTGTATGAAAGAGGTATAAATAGAATTTATGTTGGGTACCTCACATATAACTAGAAATTGCACTTGCAACCAATCCAGCTAGCAAACTAATTACGAAGTTTGTGTGTGTGTGTGTGTGTGTATCAAACTTTCTTTAAAATCAGATGCATGTCATCTGTGAGGCCAACCGCTCTGAAGACACCTGCTGTTGGGTGCAGTGTTCCAGTCACTGCAGACACACACCAACAGGCTTTCATTTGTTTGCATAACCCCTGCAGAGCAACCCCATTTATTCCTGTAAACCTGGAACATCAAACAGGTACTTTTAGCCATTGTGTACAGCCTGTTCCCTCTCTGGTGCTGACTGGAGTGACAAATGGTTGAGTAGATAAAGGCTCCATTGGCAATAAGGGGCCGCAACTTCCTGCTGAGAGGCCATTAATTAGGAAATCCAAAGTGTGCTTGACTTTACTTTAATTTACTTTACCTCACTATAATTTATTTTGTAATTCATTTTGATGTTACTACTGCCCCAGTTCCTTTGACTCCTATTTCAGGTCTTGTGGAATTGTAGTTTCCCTGTGTAGTTTTCTTACAGGCAGCAGTCCCATTTGAGGATTTTAAGGAGGGTAGGTGTTTTCATGATTGTCAGGCAAGATTTGTTTCATTTCTTGATTTCAAAGATTTCTTTGTCCTCTTTGTTCACACCAGGGGAACGTGTTTATATTGAATTATTCATACACATTCTCACTGTCGAACAGAAATGATTTCAGAAATCATCCCAGTGGAAATTCATCACGATCTTGCCCCTGTGTGCAGAGCGGGATGCTCAGTCATTCCTTCCCCTTCATGCGACAAATCCCTCCCCATCCATCTATCTATTTATCTCTCTCTGTGATGGCTGAAACCCCAGCTTCCCAACAGAGGTGACCTGAGTGGCCCCTCAGCCTGTGTGTCATTACCGCTGACCAGTAGCCCATCTCTATCTGCCCCTGATCTCCTGACCTCCCTGAGAGGCAGCCAACAGCACGCTCCACAGCGTTGAGGGGTGGGTAGGGGGGTTGGTGGGGGAGGAGATAGGAAGGGAGGGAAAACAAGGGAGAAGGGTGGGTGGAAAGCTGAGGGGCAACAGGGAGGGATGGAAGAAGAAAAATGGAGAGTGGAGCAAAATGGGGTGAGGTGAACAACTAGAGAAGAGAGAGAAAAAAAAGCAGGTGAGTGACTGAGACAAAGAGTGAAAGAAGAAAATTGGGAGTGGCAGAAGCAAAAATGGGGAAGGGGGGGATTCACTGAGTAGGAAACAGAGAAGAGAAAAGAAAAGCAGCAGAATGAGTGTGGCGGCAGAGGAACATAGACAAGGAAGGGAAGTCGTAGATGAGATGAGTCGGGGAGGGAGACTCAGAAATGGAATGAGAGCGAGAGAGAAGAGATGCTATTTCAAGACCATACTTACTGATAATGTCACTCTACTTCAAAGTGCAAAGCGTTCCTGTCATGCTCCTGCATGACTGTGCCTCTGGAGAATTTCCTCATAGATCAGATGATAAAAGGATGCCTGACAGTAGGGTGCGTGGGGCCCCTACTCACACGGCGTGACACATTCTGGGATAAACTTTGACTGTGAAACATACTGAGATCTCTGCTTTAATTCTGTCTTAATCAACACACAGCTGCTGACCGGATGACCTGGAGGAGTTTCACAGGTGCAGCGAGATGAAGCACACCATGGGGATCAGGTAAAATACCAAGCATCAGCCATAATGTTTGTAATAAACTACCAGTACACCATCACACAAATCAGCACGACCGAGGAGGATAGATCAGCATAAGAAAAAAATTAACTGGCAAAATTTAAAATACTTAAAAAACATGTGTCACATTGATTTGGCTTCTATTATAATTACAATTTGACATGTTAATTACAAATATTTCATTTACATGTCTTTATGGCTCAGATGTCCCTGAAGTCATCAATCATTCAGCCTTCAGGTACCACACTTATCAGTGAATACCTGTCTGGCCAAAGTTCCTGTAGTGTAATGAATGCATCTCAGCTCCAAGAAGGAACCATGCATCCTCTGTCTAACTGACTTTTTCACTAGATTTCATTTTGCAATATTTACATAGAAACTGCAATAACATTGTGTGGTCTTTTGAATATTTTTAGACTTCATTGAATTATTCCATACAATACAGATCAAGCGTTTTTATTTTTTCTATATTTTATGGTGAAACTGTGTGTTTAAACTAAAGCACATTGTACATTTCTGTAACTGTTATTTTCTTTTAGTTAATGTTGACACTAGTGCCTTTGGATCAATGGCATTCATTTACAGCAGGAAAACACACACACACACACACACACACACACACACAGCAACAGCAGATGGTCGTCCATCTTCCCACTTTGACTCTTTTCATTTAGTTCACTGTGTGAATCTACAAATGTGAGGGGATGCAATACTCTCCTGGGGTTTGAATGAAAAGAAGGCATTTTTATCATTTTGTGAACCACTTAGATATTTCCCTGTTGGCTTTCAACAATGCATTAGTTGATATTTAACAGCAGTCAGCTGAAGCAACATAACATTTTATATATATTTATATATATATAGTGTAGCTGACTGTAGTACTATAGTACAGCAGAGAGAGCTGTTTTGCATTACAGTAACAGGTCCTTAAACACAAACATTTAGCTCTTTGGTGGGATTGTGATTGAAAAATGACAAACTAGTATTATAGACTGTCACACACAAAAAATGCCACAAACAGTTTAGCATTGTGGTTTATTGTATTAAAGACCTCTAGACTGAAGAAAAAGACAGACCTACAGGCCGACCAGTATGTATAAACCATGTAAACTCTGCTAATGTTAAGTGAAAATATAAATATACATATATACAAAATACTTTTATATACATTATATTTGGTATTTAGGATTCATTTACAATTACAACAAAAAACACATAAAATTAAGGTAGTGAATGCCAGGTACCAATAGCATGATTATTCAGTACATCTGCTCAAAATGTTATCATTGTGCTTGTGGTAGACTCACAGCCAAGGTTAGTATTAAGTTAAGCATGTAAAATATGTTTAAGCCAATAATATGGTACAGTGGATCATGAAACAATACTGCTAGCTACCCATATATATAATGTTTAAAAGCTGTGTACTGAATAAAATCTTATAGGCATCACAAATGTTCCATAGTTCTTTATCCAATTTGTATAAAAGATTACATTATATAGATAGCATTTTCTGAACATCTAGGTCATTTCTGTAAACAAATTAAACTGGCGTTATTAACTTGGCAAAAACAGCTTCATGACATATCCTTCTCTGTTTCAAGGAAAATGGGGGTGAATTTATTTATCATAACGTGCTGATTGCGACTTTTGCTATAGTGTAAGTCACGATGTAACACATCAGCTGTCATACCTTCATGAATTTGAATTCTATCCTGTTGGAGAAACTTTGAAATAGTGAGTGGAGCGGAATAGAGTAGTAGACAGAGATTCAGGTCTGTAATTCACTGACAGTTATGCTTGCTGTCCAAAAATATGTTCTCCGTGGGTGCTGCCAAACCGGTTTTCCCACTAAATGAATTAAAGAAGACATTCAACAACACCGTGATTCTGTTCCCTCTACACTTCCTTTGAATGTCAGCCATGGTCTCTCAAGATGGTGTCAGAATTAACACATGGACTGATGATTGTTTATTATGTTTACAGAAAGCACTGATATGTTCATAACACCTTTCAAACCTTTTACGAAAAATGGGTAGAGTGATCATGACCTTGTGACGTATTACAGACATACTGTAGGCATAAGCCTAATGCAGTGGCCTTATAGCAACTTATGATGCTTTATGCATGTTACAATGTGTTATGTAAGTGTATATAATGCATTATAGATATATGATTTGAAGAAAAAGTTGCCACATTTCCATATGTAAGAATATGTTAATAATAGACTGATGAGTTTAAGTCTCTTGATCAGAGTCTCCTGGTGTTTGGTGTTACATGTCTTTTAGTACAAATCTTAATTTCAGTGTACAGCTAACTAACGAGATAAAGTGTTACCTTCTGTTTCAGTCAACAGCTGAATGCTTGAGCTTCAGTCATTGACAAATTAAATAACCTCTTTTCTTCCGTCTTCTTCTCATCCGTCGCCTTTCATCCTCCTTCCCAATCTATTACCCTGCCATCTTTTTCTTAGGTTTCATTGTAATTCCGTGGATGGTTTGAAAACATTCCTCCTCACTGTGCGTTTCTACACTTATGCCACTGTGTACTATGGCTTTTTATTCCTATGTGATGATGAAAAATGTTCATGTAGGAATAGAAGCCATTTTACACGTGGTGAGAGAGCAACATGACAGAAGCATGACAGAAGTGAGAGCTCCTCACCGCCTGCTCGACAGCGCTCATGGAGTCTAACATATGGTTGGATAAATGTAACTGTCTTCTGTTGAATCTTTCCCTGTAGTAAATATACACTTATGCTCATCTTTCAGATGATGAGTGAGCTCACTGAAGTGCTGATCTGAAGACAAAAAAAATGAAGTCAGACTTTGTTCTATGTGCACCTGTTTTTGCCTCCAGGCACAAGCAGCTTCCACTGCTTCCAGTGTTTGATGCATGTGGTGACAGCTGCAGTCCGCAGGGATGGAAGTTGGAACATTTGCAAAACATGTCATGAACAAAGGAAGAAAAGAGCAAGGAGAGACCAATACAGATCTTTAATAACCAACTATAAAAGAGGCACTTAGTGAACCACTTTACAACTTGCAAGAGGCACTGCATTTCCCTTTCTTCTCACTCTGATTCTTTTGCACATTATTAAAATAAAACTTTGACATGAAGCATTACACCGAAAATCAATCTATCTACAATATAAGATACATACAGTATAAACAAGATAAAGCACCTTTGTTGTCCTAGTAAATACTATTCATAATTAAACAGTTGGAGTTACAGACACAATTGATTGAGTTTGTGATTTGTGTGCAGTATTATCAGTGCATGGGAAGAACTCCAAATACAGGTCTTGGGACTGTGATGTCCTTGTATGCACCTGAGTTTATACAATGGAAGTTTTCCCAATGTTCTATCAGCCTACATTTGAAGTACTTGGATGGTTTACACAGTATCTTTAATAAACTACAGAGAACCAGTAAAACAGTTGGGTGAATGGATTGTAACTGCTACAGATCTCATGTTCCCTTCTGAGGACATTGGCATTCACATTACAATACAACACATCGTAGCACCACGTAATGTTTATACAAAAGGCTAATATGATGAATGTCAATGCAGTACAGTAAAGTTAAAAAATAATACAAAATGAATATGTTAGAAGCATTTACGAAAGGTGCACAGACAATAGTCCAGGTCAGTTATGATGTCATTTGGTCCTTTTGCAGAAAGACTTAAACTGATAAGATCTTGTTATGAATGCAAAATGAACATGCATTTCTTAGAAGAAAAAAAATATTTTACTATATTTTCAAGTATTCTTTTTTTTCTTTCCTTTGGGTATATGAAATATAATCTCTGAAACGGATAATATCCAACAAAGGAAAAGCAAAAAAAAAAAGCTCAATGATATTTCCAACTAGCATATTCATTTTTGACCCAAAAATCATATCTGCCATTCGTCCTCACATTTGTGTAATAAAAAACACATGTACAAAGAAGACATAAAGTGACTATGTAAGTATTTTAAGATAGCATTTCACAGAAAAGAGCTGTGCAATCTTATTCACCATAATGAATTGTCTTAAACATTTTTAACTGTTAAATTTACAGTCTCTTATTCACAGATCCCTCACGCCCCGTTCAGTTAATAGATTCTGACGTGTCCTTCCTTAAAGGAATCTTAAAGCTAGTGAGTTTTTGGCCAAACAGCTGGCTTAGGAGGTGGTTCTGGGACTCTGCTGTCCGGTAGGAATGGCTCTCCATTGACCTAACCCCCATCTTTGGCCTAGATTTATTCAATGAATTGTTCATGGGAACTGAAGACACTTTAGAAATAGGGGGGTGCAAAGGCCGCCCCAGAGGTCCCTTTTTGGCTTTGTAATCCCCGTTAAGAGGAGTCACAATCTCAGCTTTCTTTTGTGTACAGCTATCAAGCAAGCTTCTTTTTGACTGCAAACCCAAGTTTGAAGTCTTGCACTTGGAAACGATTTTGTTGCTTACGGCGTCGTCCCGTACTGAGGACAGCACAGGGTAGTCATTGGGTCCATCTGACTTTCTTTGCAGAGAGGGCATTGCACACTTGCTTGGGCGAAATTTCTTTTTGGCCCTACAGTCAACACCAAAGTTCTCTTGTGTGGCAGGCGAGGAAACCCTTTGCAGGCCGTGAGGGGGTCTCATGTCTTTCCTCTTCTTCTGTGGTCTAACAGTTTCTTTGTCCTCATTTGAGGCTGAAACGTTGAGGGAAACCTTGGAGTGGAGGACTGGTGTGGACTCTGTAGCCTTCGTGCTGCTAGTTGTGGTGCTGTTTTTAGTGGCTGGGGCAACTTTGTCTTTCATCTGACTGCTACCTTCCTGCTCCGCACCGGGAGATAAAGTTGGCTGGTTGCTGTCATTAATGGAAGCTTTTGATGTGTGATGCCACTGCTCATCCTCCCTCTGCTGGTCTATCACATCAGCAGCTAACTCATGCTTTGCTAACTCAGGTGTCTTTGAAATTGTTAGATCTTCTCCTAAGCTGACAAAAGAGTCCTCACTATGAGGAAGTGAATGTGTTTTTTCTTCAGTCTCAGCTGTGTCACTCGCTGCAAAGCCTTTCTTAGCTTTCAAAATCTCCTCCCCCAAACTACTACTCTCTTTAGACGCTGGCCATGAGGTTGTCTTAGCTCTAATGCAGACTGACTCATTCTCCTCTTTCACGTCACATGGTTCAGTAACTGATGTTCCATTGTGCTCTTTGTCAGGAATAGGTGTGGTTGATGGGTCCATTTCCTCTTTCTTGGGTGAAGCAGACTCTGAAGAGCCCATATGAATACATTTCTCCAGCTCTACAAGTAGTTCAGAGTAGTCCTCAGCAATGTCCTCAGTCTTCACATTTGTATTGTTTGTGTCACTCTGGTATTCATTTGCAGTGGTCTGTGTGGAGTCTTCTGCCGTGGACACGGAGTGTTTTGACTGAGTTTCAGAGTTTTGATTTAAGTGCAGGGAGCTTACACTGGCGATGCCGCTGTCTGAGCTATTTTCTTGCAGACTGTCGGAGAGAATTCTCCTCTTCTTACTTGCAGACAAATCACATTCATCTTCTTTGGACACGGATGCTTTGACAGGTCTGAGAACGCCCCGGAATTTGAAAATTTTGTTCCCCCCTGACAGGTGCTTTTCCATGTGACGATCAAACTGTTCCTTCTTAGAGAAGGTATAGTTACAGGTGCTGCAGATGAAGGATTTTTTAATCACATGCATGACATCAGCACAGAGCTCACAGGTGTAGAGGGTGGTGTGTTTTGAATCCAGCTCCTCCACCTCCTCATGCACTCTCTTCAGGTGGCCTTTAAGTTCTTGGGCCTCCTGATAAGAGACAGGGCATTTGTGACACAGGAAAATCTTTTCCAAATTGTGAACCACTAAATGTCTCTGGAGTTTGAACGGTTTGGGGAATTGTTTCCCGCAGTGGTGGCAGTCTCTTGAGGGGTCTTTGCAGTTGGGATGCATCTCTACACTTTTAGTTGTCTCTGTTTTGTGGAGGACCTCAAGTGGGGTTAATGTGCTCTGCTTCGCACCTGCTCCACTGCTGCTTTTAGTTTTGTGAACTTTTGGCTCAGCCCCCTCAGAGGTTTTCCCCTCTCCCATGCTATCTGCGGCAACAACTTTTTCCTGTTCTTTAGTGGCTTTGCTGGACTCTCTATTGGATTTGCTGGGCCGGTGCTGCATGATTGACGTGATAAAGTTCTTCACAGCTGTTTCTTGCATGAAGCAGCCTGGAATGCCTAACATGGAGCCTTGAGTCTGACCTCTCCGGGCAAACTGAGTGGCATGCTCTCGTAAATGTTCATTGTACATCCAGACATCTGATATCTCCTTCAAGCACATTCCACAGGTCCAGATACCTGTCTTATTCTTGGCATGTTTCTCCCTCAGATGGTCTCTCAGTTGCTCCCTGGAGCTGAACTTACGTTGGACACACATGTAGCAGGTTGGAGGTGGAGAGGGGTTGTGGGAGAGTTTGTGAAAGTTCAGCTCGCCTAGGGTGAGGAACCAAGTGAAACACACTTTGCACTTGTACTGCTTATCTTTGACCTTTATTCCACCATCTTGCCGTTTCCTGCCTCGCCGTTCCATTACTTTCTTAGACTTTTCATCATCTCTGTTCTCCACTTTCACAGCTACAATAGGAGGAGCCACTGATATATCTTTATAAGAGTCAAAGAACTGAATCTCAGGAAGCTGAAAAGTGGTGTTGATGTTTTGGATGTCAATGCTGTGGAAGGTTTGGACACTCTCTGTGACACTTGGCTCTACGGTGTACGGGGCAGACGGCAGGGGCAGGGGGCTGGGTGCAGTTGGCACTTCTGCTTTACAGGTGCTGGGGTCAGAGGTCACCGTTGAGCCTGCATCAAAGCCACTGAAGTCACTGGAGCCACTCCATTCAATTGAAGATTTATCAATGGTGCTCTCGAGGGGATTCAAGAAGCTGTTGCCAAGTTCTTTAATATTCTCATGATCACTCATGTGATCATCCTCCTGCTGATCAGTTTGTTTAACATCTGACAATGGCTTGGCATCAGTATTTAATGTGCTGTTATAGCACATATTCAACATGATGGCATCATCAACAGATATTGTCTCATATTCGCTGGGGTTAGTTTGATTGTCAGTGAATGTCTGCTCTGCTTGGCTTTCTATGTACTGATCTTCGTTCTGCCTGGAGGTTTCTGAATTAGGGTAGTCCTGAGTCACATGTGAATCAGGTGACAGCTTCTGCCTTTTGTTTCTTTTGCTGTACACCCTCGGGCACTTTTTCCTTTTTGCCTCCTCATCTCTGGGGAACAGCTGTGAGAATGTGGTGTCGTCGTCAAGTAAGGACTTCAGATCGGGACTCATGCCGGGAGGACTGAGAGGGGAAGAATTCAAACAGGAGAGAAGATGTACCTCGTTTGAAGGGTTGCTGTTTTTCTCACATTTTATCTCGACTGCCACTTTTCCAAGAATCTCCTTGGCAAGGCTCTCTTCTGCTCCTTTCTGTTCACACATCTCTTCCACAGTGGACAGAATCTTTCTGGACTCATCAGACTCTCTGGTTATACCATTGTCTACAGATATAGCACTTTCCACATTGTTATCTGTACATACTTCCCCATTTGCCATCTCTGTCGTGCTTATACATTTAATTTCTTCCGTATCAGTGATTTGATTTAGCTCCACAGTTTCATTAAGTACATTTGTCTCTTTTATTGGGGATCGGGGTGTATTGTCAAAGCCAGAGTGTGAAGTAACAGGTTGAGGGAATTTCTCTGTTCCAGTAACAGTTCTCTCATTGATTTTCACCTGGTCCACTGGAGATTTGCGGCACTCTTGTAGTCCACTGCTTTTGAATTCAGGACTTATAGCTTGAAGTATGTCTGTTTTTAATATATTCAGAAGCTCATCAGAGAAAGGGTTGGGCTTCATGTTTACCTCACTGTTTTTGTTCTTTCTTGCTTTGTTCTTCTTTATTTTTGGTGGCAGCAGAAGGTTTTGATGGCCTGTATCATCCACTGCCACAGCACTTTCAGTTGCCATTTCCTCTAGGACTAGCTCAGTATCTGCTGCTTTAGCTACGAGTGTGCTACTTGTCTCAGGCAGCCCATCTATTTTTGTTGGGTAACAGGTCTGTGAATCATCTTTATGTTCTTTCTCTGTAGTTTGTGATGCTTCATAAATAAGCATAGTCCCCTGATGGCTTGATGTTGTGCTCTGCGGGCCAATGTGTTTTTCAGTTCTGACCAAATGTTTCATGGCCTTATGTCTCTTTAACCCTGGCACAGTCCTGAAACACATGAAACAGATTTCACAGAGGACCCTCCCCTGTTGAGCATTGTTGTTCTGTGTCTTTTTTTGTGTTATTTCTTTGTGTAGTTGGTGCGTTGTTGGACACTGGCTAGTCTCTATTTTTGCTTGCTTCTCTGATGGGTCTGGTAGAACAGGCATTTGTTCATTTTCACAGATGATGAGTGGCTTAGGAGTGGGCGGACCATCTGAAATGTCTTTTCTGATAAGTGTACTGTCCTCAGTAGAAGCCTCGTGAGGATCTAAATTCTCTGATTCAATTCTTCTCAGCAGGTCAGCATGAATATGCAAATGCTCAACAGGTCCAACTAGATCATTGCAAACCTTTGAGTCCGTCTTTAGATTACTGGACGAGGAATCTTTGCTTTGGATTTCAGGTGGGAGACCCAATGAAAAACATGTGAATTTCATACTCTGCTGGAGGACCAGTGGCTCATCTAATAAATTCAGTTTAGCTACAGAGTTCAGTGATACCTCTGTGTCTGTTTTGTTAAAAATCAGTGTAGGGTTAACGTTCAGGTCACATGGTCCACAGTCATCTCTGGGGCTCTGCTTGATATCTGGAATCTCTTCAGGTTTACTGGCTGGTGAAATTGGTATATAGTCATATTGATTCAGTTGAGGAGGTTCATCTGAAATGCTGTTGTAATTCAGAGGGCTGAGCTTGAAATCGTACATTGGATCTCTCTTTTCAAGGCCATCAGATTCTTCTGGTGGTTCCGCCGAGCTGGTCACCGGATGTGGACAAGGAGTGGTGGTTTCAGAGCTGGGGATTTTACACTCCATGATTCCCAAGTCGAGGGGGGGTGGGCTTATCAAAGAATACGCCATCTTGGCTGCTGTGTTCAGTTGTTCATCGCCGTTTAAAGCCTCTTTGACATCGCTGTCTTCTTCTTTGTTTATGGGGGACTTCATATTTTGAATTGAGCCTTGGTTAACAGACATTGAATTACATTTGCTTTGTGACTGACGTGTGTCCTCTTCTATGTCCCATTTCTGCATGGATGTTTGATGAGAGGTTGATAAAAGCGGACTGGTTGGTGGGGCAGTGTGTAAAAAAAGATTTTCTTCCACCTCTTGACTGCATGGTGAGTTTTGGTGACTTGCCATGAAATCAATAGGAAGTTGTTCTTTGATGTCCTGAACATTTAACATCTCTTCTTGTTTCTGAATGGTCTCAAAGGCAAGACCTGTTTCAGGTTTTAATGAGTCATTCAGTGGAGTAACTTTGTAGGAATCACCGTCAATAATGCTGTCCACCTGTGAAAGAATCATCTGATTACTTTGTCCCTCTACGGACTGGGTGTCTTGAGAGGGTGAGAAGTGACTTATGCTCTCTGTATTGGTTTCCACCAGTATTGGACTTCCGGGTTTGTCTGTGGTGACTATCTCCACTGACATATCAGTTGTTGGACTTGCACTGTAAGTCTTAGCGTGGCTGCAGCTTTTAGAGGAAGACAGTCCAATCAAATGATCCTCTTCTGTTGTGTCAACGGTTGTTTTCTTGATTACACTGTCTGAGCACTGCACTGTCAATTCCCCAGCATGTGATGAACCAATGTCTTCAGGATTACTACGGTTATCAGAGGATTGTTCTTCGAGTGCTGTTTTAATCGCATCCTGAAATTTCTCGCCAATGTCTAGACTGGCGGCAGGTAGAGCTGGTGACAAAGGACAGCTAACAGATTGACCAGTGATTCCCTTCATTGCCTCTGCTTCCTCACTGCCATCTGTGGTCGAATGTTCTGGATTGTCACTGCTGCTTTTAAATAACTGATTTACATTGTCTGCTGCATTACTGTTCCCGCCGGACTCCTCATGTGGGTCATGTGTCACACCACTCAAGCAGTGAGCAGACTCAATCAAATTGCTTTTCTCAGTGATATGCTCTTCTGATGTGACTTCAGCCTTGCTGGCATTGTTTTCTGTGGGCTCACTTGGTTGCGATAAAATTGGCTGGTTTCCATCGACTGTTGGGTCAGTGCTGTTAGAGAGGGATGACTGTGACTCATTCAGAATGAATTCAATATCATCCTTCCGCGCATTGATATTTGGAGGTGATAATATATTCTCCTTCTCAGTAATTGCTTCCTTTTCACTGTGATCTTCTCTCTCAACTGCATCAGTTGCCTGACATTCAATTTCTCGATGTTGTTGACTTGCGAGAGAGGTGACATTCGGCTTCTTGTGTTCTGATATAATGGGTTCCTTTTTGAATATAGAATCTGAAATCACCTCCAGGCTTTTCATGAGGTTTTCTGTATATCTCTTCTGTTCTAAAATATATTCCTTTGTTTCTACAGCAGTCTCTTTTTCAGCATTTCTCTCCTCTGATTTCTGGTCGTGGTGGAGCTGTGGGTGTTCAATTTGTGAAGCTGTGGTGATCCGATTTGGTGCATCATCTTCTTTTTCAGTGAAATGTTCAAGTGCCCCAGGTTCACTGTGAATTGGAGTGTGGGGACTGTGGTGGCCACCCATTAGCTCAAACTGGAATGGACTGGCCCATGGTTCAGTGAAAGGCTCTGAGGGCAAAGTGGTCACTGGTACACCTATGGTTTGGACAGGACACCTCATATCCAGACCAGTGCCTACACTCTGTGACTCATCACCCAAACGTAAAGGTGAAAATTTACTCATTTGCAGCTGCTTGGGGACATCCTGAGCTAGTAAGGGTGGGCTTTCCATCTTAGTTGTCTGCAGCTGGTTTTCAAGCTCGTTCACTATTCTTTTTATCTCTAGCTCATCCTCTGATGCACAGCTGTTGAGATTTGTACTGTAGTCCATTATTTTTTCTGGCAGAGACAAAGGAACGTGATTAAAATCTGGTTTCTTTTCATTTAATTTCCCAGAATTGCCTTTGTACTGAGATAGCTCATCTGGTAGCACCGGGCTAACTATAAGGTTCCAGTCTCTTTGTTCCAGAAAGGGAGAGAATGATGACACAAACTCTTCCTTTTTATCAGCTGTGTTCTCATGGAAACCCTCCTTCTGAATTGGCATATCCGAGTAAAGGCCACCATCAAATCCTGTCAGGTCCCCAAACATTGACGAGGTGTCAAATGAAAGTGGGGATTTCATGAGCCCCTGTTCCTGATCCAAGGGGTAGGGCATGAGGTGGAGCGTATCTTTTTGTATCAATGGGCCTTTGCTTTCTGTTGGAGATAGGCATACCTCATCCATCAAAGAGGTGCAAATAGATGCAGGCTTGTGTGTGTCTAGGTCATTAACTAAAGTGATAGGCTCTTTCACTATGCAGACACTGTCACCCGGTTTTTCAAATGTGGTGCAGTCTGATAGCTCTGGCTGTGGGGCTTGGGGCCCCTCTCTTCTTTGTCCCTTTGTGTTTCTGTCAATACCAAAATCTGTTTCTTTGTTGATGATGGGAGAGTGTGTATCAAATGGTAGTGGCTTGTTATCTGTACTGCTACACTTTGGTTCTTCTTTGGGGCACAGGTTGTCTGTTCTCTGTAGGGTCTTTCTGTCTGAACTGACTGTTGTTTCTTTTCTGTGAGACAGCAGTTTCTCTCTTGATTTTGTATGAGAGCTCTTGCTTTTTTCAAAGTTGTTGATTGTGTCTTTTGTTTTTTGTGAGGATGACACTGGATCAGCAGCTTCTGAATTTGAATGATATTTCTTTGAATCCACTGTGCTGTCTTTGTTATCAGAAAGAATGGCTTTGTCATTATTATACTTCTTGACAGATTTTGTGAATGTCAGTGCTATTGTGCTGGACTCTTTACATAATTTCTGCGGGGAGGACCTTTCATAGGTTTTCTGCTCTGGAGACGCTTTCTTTTTGATATCTGTCTTTTTCTCACAGTCAGAGTCAGTGCTTTTGGGGCTGTTGATACTATCGCTTGAAACACTCACAGATGTGCTGAGTTCACTGCTTGTGGATGACCTGCTACCCCTCCTCCTGAGTCTCTGTTGAGAACCATGCTTCTCAGGCGAGAGAGAAACCTCCTCGCTTTTTTTCACCTCAAAACACTCCTTCGACTCTTGTCTCCATGCTGCCTGGTCCCTCTCACTCCTTGCTCGCCATTTGCACTCTTTAGTATATGTGTACTTACATCGACTGCTTTGATTCAGCCGGCCTTGGCTTGCTATCTTTACAGGCTCACATTCATCATCTGAGTCCGAGACATAGTCATATTCTCCAAATGCAGGATTCTGTACAGTGGGAGTCAGTCTCTCCATCACTAAGGAAAACTGGAGGTTTTTTGTACCTTTAACATGGAGCTTATGGAGCTTATTTTTCTGTTGAACTATTTTGTGAATAAGTTCTTTGCTCCAGGTGCCCCCTCCAGTGCTTTTCCTTTTGCTCTCTTTCACTGCAGTTCTTGAGGTTGGAGATGTGGAGGCCTGTGAGGGTGTTGACCCTCGAAGTGCAGAGCTGTCCTGAAAGTTTTTAACACCACAGCGCTCAGAAAACTTGCTGGATAACAGAAACCTTTGTGTACTTTTGTTTTCGTGCTCGCTCTTGCACAGTTTTCTTGTGTCGTTCACTTTGCTGTCTTGTTCCCTCGTCTTCTCCCTTGAGGCATTTCTTGAATTTTTCTGAGAGACTTCTTTTTTTATGTTAATTTTCTCATCTTGTTCCAAATTCAGAGATATTTTCTCAAGTTTGCTTTCTGTGTACTGTTTATTTGTCTCAGGGCTCTCAACATCAGAGTCGTAAAAATACTTTCCCTGTGTGAAAGACCTGTCATCATCAGCTGCTTGTTTATTTTTGCTCTCAAAGACCAGTGATTCTTTAGTTTTCAGACATTGTTTATTTGATGTTGCTTTGACAGTGGTGAGATCATCATCAGCAAATGCATCAATAAAGCTACTGTCTATCTCTGCATTGTCTGATTGATATCCCAGTCCATTCAAGGCTTCCGTGATTAGGCTGTCTAATTTGGCATCCTCCATTTCCAGCTCAGGGAGAGGGACAGGGAGGTTCCCAGGACCAGAGAACAAGCTGAGTTTCATTGAATCATCCTTATTGTCTCCTTTTGTTTCACTGTCAGATATCAGTTCTCCGTTTTTATTGAGGCCCAACAGAGATAGGTGAAGGTCAGATGGGCACCTTGGCATTGAAACATTTGACACAGATGGTACTGGCTTTGCTGGTTCTGCATGAAACTTTCTGCTGTCCTCCATCTTCGATATGTCTTTGAGGTCATTTTGTGCAAACGAATGCTGAGCACAGTATTGCTTATGGCCTAGAAATGAAGCTAGGTTGTTGAAATTCTGATCACACTGCTTGCATGTCAGAAGCACGTCTAACTGGTCAAGATTTGCTGCAGCTAATGAGGTTGCTAACAGCTGATGTGCAGAGTACGGTGGAGGAGGCTGGTGATGTTCCACCCCAAAACTGTCCATGTAACCTTTGTTTCCATCCATAGTAGGCTTTGGATGTGTGCCGTTTTGCAGGTAACTCATCATGTCATCTTTGGCTCTGTCTGGTGCATAAGGAAGGTTTCGTGGAGCATCAGAATGAAACTGGTGAGGGTGAGAACTCAGGTGATCTGAAGATAACTGTGTTTTGACTTGAGGCTGGTGATAAAAAGGGGGAGGGGGTGCTGACTTTGACATTTGACTGTCCTCTGAACTGATGTTAACAGGACTAGTGGATGTTGGGGAGAGGGAAGAGCAGGTACTACTAGATGCAGGGTTATGAACAGGTGAGGGCAAAGGAGATTCATAAGGTGACACCATCATAAGTCCCATAGGTGGGACCTGTAAAGGAGGATAGCTATAGTTTCTTGATGCTGCTGGAAGAGGCTGGTTGAGTCCAAAATATACTGCCTTATTTTTGGATTCACATACTTGTGTGTGGCTCATCTCTACTTTAAAAGTTGAGACTGTATTACTGCAATGTTTCTCCTGTCTTTGGTTTGAAAACCCATCACTAGTTCTGCTGTTCTGAAATGAGCTGGGGTTTTTCAGGGAGCTATGTTTATGTGATTTGCTATCATCCTGCCAGTCAGATGGGGAAACCATGTAAGCCAATTTTTGATTGCTTATTTGCCTAGATAACTCAATTCTGTTTTGGTTTGGCATGGCAGAGGTCGGCCTGATCTGCTGCCAGGGCATTCTGCTGTTTTTTGATGAATTTGGCCTTTGGTCAAGTGCTGGCTGGTTCTGAAACTGAAACTTGTCATTCACATCAGTGTACTGAATCGTGTTTTGATCAGCTAGTGAATATGTCTTATTAGTCCCCTCCCATGAGTGTGGTAACCTATTTAGAACCTTATTACTGAGGTTTTTATCAAAGGGCATTGAGTCTGTGTGAATGTTACTGACTGGAGGGTTGTTAAATGTTTTGCTGGGAAAGTGCATTTGGGAGCCTGGAACCTGTGAAATATTTCTTGCATGGTGCACACTCCCTTGAATGAGTGTTCTTTGGTTGGCAGCTGTGTCTTTGGGGTGACAGTTCCTCTTACTCCCTGAGGTGATGGCTGCATCCCTACTGTCTGCCTGTCTAATAGTGTCTGTGCTCTCAGGCAAGGCAGTCTTCCCCTGCTCTGACTGCTGTGAGCTGGAGCCAGAGCTGTCACTGCTGGTTGAGTCCTCACTCAGATTCCTAGGACACTGGGTGGAGGATGTTACCCCTTGAATAAACTGTGACTGTGGGGGTTGAGGATAAGCGCTTCTATCCTCCAGCTGCTGTTCATTACTGAACTGAGAGCTGTTCTGAGCAATGTTTTGCCCTTCTACAGGCGTGTAAGAAAAAGAGCTGTGGGTTACATGAACAGAACCCAGGGAGGAGTCTGTAAAATCTTGGGATTGAGGGTTCTGTTCACAGGGAAAAGAGTCAGAGGTTGATTCTTCCAGAAAATTATATCCATATTGAAATGAACCAGGCACAAAGGCACTTGACTTATTTACTTCTGTAAGCGCTGTGGATTTTTGTGATGAAACCCCATAGTTAGCACCATTAAAAGTCCTTTCAGGAGACTGCCATGCATTAGAGCCACTCAGCTGAAAGTCAGCTAGGATCAGCTGGCTACCATGCTGTGTGCTGTTGTTCTCCATTGAGGCAGGCTGCTGCTGCTGCTGCTGCTGCTGTGACAGGGGTGGATGTTGGTGTGATGACATTCCACTTGAGGAACCCAGTGCCTGTGAGGTATAGCTTGGGGAGGTAAGGTTAGAGGAGGCCTCCTGGAAGCAGTGGCTATAGTTGAGCTCTTCTTGCTGTAGTTCGGCCTCTCTCTCTGGTATACTGGGAACGTGAAATCTGTAGCTGCCCGAGACTGGGCCACGATTTATTTCCAACTTCTTGGGTGGCGAAACCTTCTGCTGTGGGTAGGCAATACCAATGTTGGGGTTGGAGCGTGGATTTGTAATGCTAAGTCTGTACAGCTGCTGCGGGTTGCCACGCTCTGTCTTCCCTGACCGCTTCCCCTTCTCTCGGCTGCGGCCCTTTCCAGTTGGGGACTGGGGGCAGCCTTTGCCACTCGACCAAGTCCTGTCAGTGGCAAATTTTGATCGGTTCTGCAGTGACCTGAAGTCAATCTTCCCTGCCTGCTGTGGCCGTATGACAGCCTCACGCTGCTGAGGACAGTCCCTTTCTTTCTCTAGTTTTTCAACTTCGGCCTCTCTGCTGCTGGCTCTGGCCTCAGTGCCTGTGCTTGAAAAGTGCTCTGAAGATTCCTTTGTGATTTTTTCACTCTGCTGTTCCAGCGCAGTCCCCTCATCCTGCAGTTTGGACTCAGCGTCCAGCTCTTTGACAGAATGCATTCGCTGAGTCTCTCCTGCCATGGTGCACAATGCGTGCTGTGAAGGCCTGGTCCTCAGGAGTGTTATCTAGGAGATAGCAGCATCGTCTTCAGGATAGTATGAATCAGTAAACGTCCAGTGGCAGGAACTGCAGGGTCAGGGCTGCTCACTGCAGGCTCATTTCTTCACTTTCATTGTAAACCACTGATCTGGCACCAGAGCAAGGCAGACCTGGAAGAGAAAGAGAATAGAGATGATCTGATACTTTTACTGTATTATTTAAAAAACATATATGTAATTATGTGCTTTTTCAAATAAAATCTGGCATTACTATTTAAACATGCAAACAAAGCATTAAACACAAATAAGCAAAAAAAACTAAACATCTTTAGTCCAAGTATGGAATGAAACAAATATCAATAAAAATGTAGGTTCAGACATTAAGACAATTTCAATATTGCTAGTTTTTGCCAGCAGAGAGCACTGTTGCAGCATTTCACAGTGGCGCTGTCATGGCACAAAAAAACAGAGAATCAACAGGGAATTTCAAAATACTGCCAAACTTATACTCCAAGCCTTGGAGATACTACTAACACTTAAATTCTTTATTCCTGACAACAATAAAAATCTATTTCAAACAAGTAAAAACAGTTTCATCTGAGTGTTGGATTCACGCTCTACAAGTGAATTGATGGCTGTAGAAGTTTCACAGTCACAATCCTCCACATAAACAATCACACAAATAAAATAATTATGTCTTGAAATGATGAAGCTCACTACAGCACTGAGGATGAGAAAAATACAGTACATGGATCCAAAAAGCACTGCCAGGAAATGAATCACAGACTCCTTAAGAGCAGGGACACAATGCCACAGTGTTCTAATGCTACAGAGGGCTGCAGGTTTAGATCATGGAGGAATATCAGGGATTAGTCAGTCAGCCATTAGACAGTGAGAAATGTGGGCACACTGACGTTTGTTGCCTTTCCTCAGGCATCCCAGACATAGCTTCTCAGGTCCCAGTTTACTTTGGCCCTCCACTGCTTCTGCCTCTTTTGAGGTCAGACCAGAAGAAACTTGGAGTCAGCACTAAAATTTAATTTCTACACCTGCTAACCAAACTTCCATCCCACCTTCTTGTCTGCTTCACCTGGCTATTACCAAAGGCAATGTTGGGGGTGGACTAGAGGTTGTGGAGACCACTATTTGGCCAGAGGATTTGGGGTCAAGCCTCTCTTTTGTCTACAATCCACCCTGCTGAAGTGACCCTGAGCAAGACACATTCCAAAAGTTTTAGGGGTGAAAAGTTTTAGGATTTTCTTAGGAGCGTCTTTACCTGGGAGGAGCGAGTACATTCCAGTATCGTCAAACACTCGTACAGCAGGAGTATGCATTGCTTCTCTCCACCGTACATGTTTAGACCAGTTAAGGGCAAGCAGACGGAATTTAAACATGCAATGGATTGATCATTCTAAATTAAATTATTGTAGAAAAGAAATTATAAATAATTTAAATGGTCTGATATCAAGTTGAAGAAGCAGATGTGTTTGAGTATATATCCCTTCTGCAAAGAATCAAAGATGTAGTAAGTCCACCACAACTCCATCCTCATCAATCTCTCAGGTTTTGTTGTTCGGCCTCGTTAGGGTCATTTCAAGATCAGCATCAGATGCTTCCATCCGTTTACTGAATGTCTCTTTATTAGTCCAGGGGCTTACCCTTTATCAGCCAGGGAGGAAAGTAGCTGCAGAAAAGTATCTTTGTTTGCAAAAAGAATGATTGGTCAAATGATCACTTCACCACCGTGTGAGGTGAGACCCCAAAACCAAACAATGCATGAAATGTTTTTACAAAGCATCCATTTTTAGGTGGGTGAAGTGAATATGAATTCTAGTATTTGCAGTAACTGACAAAGTTCTCTGTAAAACATACAGCAATATTCATTGAGTGCAGTCAACTATATAGTGAATACCCCATGGAGAAAAAAAATGCACTTCTTTTCTACAACACACTGAGATTCCTTTTTAAAAGATCTTATCTGATCATTTAAGCATTGAGGTTGTGAGAGGGTTTCACACGACATTACTTCTGATTATCAGGAAGATGATGACAGACTGCAATGCAACAATACAACCCTGGTAAAATAACCAAACCACAATCATGATGACACAGTCCTGTTCACAATTAAAGGCACAGCATTTCTTAAGGACATGTCTTGTTGCCTTATTAATGGTATAAGTATAAGTCTAAAACTGCAAGGTGTGCTGACTGCTTTAGAGTGTAAATCGGAGCTTTCAGAGCCAAAGGAGTGGAGTGAAGAGGTTTTGGGTGTTCCTGTTGCAGACATGTCCTCCCTGAGGATACATTTATTCAGTGTATAAAGTCAATGCCATGGGTAGAGAGAAGAGGACAAGGATGCAGAAATCAGATAAGATGGCTTAGCCTATAGCATTGCATCTTGAGCACTATGTTTAAGTCCACAGACCTGCCAATGTGTCCAGATACCACCTGACGAATGGAATAGTGAGATATGACCCTCTACTTTTACCAAGGGGGATTACTCTCTGCCATGTGTTTCCTTACATCATCCTCAAGTAAACCTCTCAGAGGTATTTAGCAGGTTGGGAGGGAGGCTTGAGGCTGAGACCTGGCTGAGTTTAGGTCTGGTTGTGAAAAATCACATCCTCTCTACAGCTCCAAAGAATCTGAAAGCCGGAGTGTCTGCAGCTACCTCTGCCACCGGTTGGGGAAACTGGTGTGAATGGCCCCGCCAGCATCTCGACCAGGAAGCGCTTGATCCAGCTCCGCAGAGTCAACAGTCACAATCATACATCATAGCCCCAATTGTATTTGCCCAGACTGGCTGTTGAAATTTGGGGCTGACGATGAATGCCTCAAGCAACAAAAGGTGCAGTATGAGGATCACAGGGGCCTTACAGAAGTAGCACCAAAGTCTAAGCTGTCAGTTTACAAAGAGTAAGGGTTCATTTATATCAGAACAAATACATTGTCCACTTCCCCTTTAGCCCTGAGCAGCTCTTCCCTTGCACAAGTCTCCTCCACACAAGGCAGAATTATTTCACAAACATTTTTTATGCATTTCCATCTGCCAATTTGGTGGCGTCTTTGGTACGGCTTATTCAATTTTATCTTCAAAAAGTATAAATTGCTCTTGGACTGAGTATAAAGACAGTGTGGTGGTGACAGAATTGCAAGCTGGGCACAAGTTGATATCAAATCCTGTGTGACTGGTCTAAAATTTGTTCCATAAAAGTGTGTTTTGGTGGGGTTTTACAAGTCAATTAAGACTCTGTGTGTGTGTGTGTGTGTGTGTGTGTGTGTGTGTGTGTGTGTGTGTGTTCTTTAGGCCTTCTGTCAAATCACTAAGTTTCTCAAGCAGTGGCGCCCCATATGGCTTCACCACAACACCACCCTGATGCTCAAGACTGCTGAGTGTTGAAGAACTGGTGTGTTTGTGGCATAGGTGCACGTGTCTTTGTGTGTGTGCAAGTACATAACTAGCACAAAACCAGAGAACCTAGAGTTTTTTTATTACTACAAGGGCAAATACTGGTTTCTCTCTGAATTGAGGGAGTAGGTAAAAGGTGATTGAATGAAAACTCCATTTCCTGAAAGTATTTTTCCTGTCATTTGGGTGCAGGATATATGTAGTGTTGGCTTGAGTGAAAATATGCACGTAGCACTGTGAAAACCTCTGTCAACTCACATCAGTGCCTTAAGCACGTACTTGCTTTAGCAATTTCTATTTTCCAAGAGGACAAAGCTCCCAATAAGCTCCATATCTTTCAAAGTCAGTTAACTCACTGTAAAAGACTACAGGCTCAGCATCTCTTTCTTCTGAGTTATTCAACATTTATGTTGATGTGTGTTCTGTAACAGGAGAGCGCCCAAAGGTAGCGAAAATAAATTGTAAAAGCAGACCATAGCTACTAAGATAGGCAATCTTAACAGAGAAGCAATTTCACATTTGCGTAAGATACCACACAAAGCAGAACAGCAGACAATGACTCTCCAGAGAGACAAAGCATTATTAGAGCCGAGACAAGGGCAGCAGCAGGCCGAGCAATCCACTTCTACAAACAATAGCTCCCTTTATTATAATGTAAATCAATAACTGGCATTAGCAGGATTTCCCAACTTGTTCAGCTTTTCCAGATGCTCACTCGCTAAAAGATCCCCACACAGTAGTCTCAAAGACCACTGAGAGTGAGAAGACAGATGAGGATGAGGGGCGACGAAATCAGAGATGATAGAGAGGAGAGGAGAGGTGGAAGAATAATTTTGACAAGAGTAGTAGGGAAAGCCATTAAAGAGTGGGAAAATCATACAAGGGGATGAGTGTCAGGAAGTGACTGGAGGGATATGCAGTATGCCGCGTAGCCCAGAAGGCTGTTCAATCAGAGGGATGCAGAGGGTTGGATCAGGTGGCTGAATAAAAGCTGTCTGACTGCTCTCCTCACACCTCTCTCAGCATGACTGGTCCAGCAAAGGGAATGCACAGTGAGAGTGGTTGGCCCAGGCCCATGCTTGGGCGCGCCGCCAAAACCTCGGTCAGCGCTCCTGCCTACTCTTCTGTATTTTTGGAAACATCCATTATGCAAGCAATTTGCCTTTAAGATCTATCTCGGCGCGTATGTCCATTCAAAGGCCGACTAGGAGGAGAGATATGTCAGCAATGTGAGGACAGCCCAGCATGCTTTCACAACTACACAACCGCACAGTTACTTATACAGCAGCTCTGGATGTAGAAGTGTGAACAGTAGTGGTCTGTCAGTAGTTTACAAACTTAATTTCTCAATTTATGATTTATAGAAAATTAATGAGTCATCTGTTTTCCTCCATACTGATGACGTTTTGTCAGGAGCCTTCGGAATATTTGAAAGATGCCGGAGAAACCAACATTTGAACACTTCAAATGAAACAGTGAGCACAGTACTGACGGAGGCTTGTTATACTCGTGCCTCCCTACCTCCACCACCCCTAACCCCACCCTTAACCCAATGTGGTTAGCTGCGCAGTGGGGAAGATGGAAGGAGTGTGTGTGTGTGGTGTGTGTGTGTGTGTGTGTGTGTGTGTGTGTGTGTGTGTGCATCTGAGGGTCTCAGTATGTGTGTGTCTAAGGGGGTTTTGGTGTGTAATTCCAGAGGCTCCCCTTACCCCCTCCCAAGTTTTTCCTCTTCCTCAGACGAGTTTTTTCTTCTATTTATTTTTTTTCTAACCACTGGATTCTGGACTCAGTCTGTTTCCATATTGCTAACCACAACATTCCACAAACATGATGGAATCTTTGTTTTAGAGGGTTTAAAGGTTATTTTTCCTCCTTTTGACACAATTTGACTTATTTCTGCATGCCAATGGAATATTATTTGAGCGACTGTGCAAAAAAACAGGTAAAGTCTGTGATTGACTTTAAAACATGACTGAGTAGAACAGGATATTAGTGAAAGGGCAAGCTAGAATTTCCTGCCTCTCACTTATACACTAATTATGATAACCCTAAGGACAAAATCCTTCTTTCCTGCATTCCTTTTTTCAGCGTATCAATATTTGTGTCTCCCTTTTTCTGCCTGGGCCAAAGTATTTGGTTGACTCTCAAAATCAGCAAAGTTTTATTAAATGTAAAAGACACTTTGAGATGGAATGGGACAAGGATTAATTTAATTTACGACATCCCTCTGTCACCTCAAACTTAATTATCATAGTTATGTCTGCTGCAACACTCTTGCTTTTTAACTGGTGAATATTAAACAAAGAGACAGTTTATATTATTACACACTAAGCTGATCACCACTTAAAAAGATAACCTAATGGCTAACAAATATGTAGATACAGGACACTCAATCAATATTTTCTTTACCAAACCACAAACTTTAATTGACATCTTGAACTCTCAGTAATTAAACACTGGTTAAACAGTAACCAGCTAGAGTGACATTTTAAGGTGGTCACTGGTTGAAAAATGTTGAATCTGGATGTGGTGGATGGACCCCCCACACACATAAACAAGAGGTGAAGGATAAAATACGGTTTCTGCCACACATTACAAGGAAACCATAAATCTTCAGCTGTTTAATTGTGCTTCAAAAAGCTAGTGAGAACCAAACCAGCAGAAAAACAACAAGCACAAAAGTGAAAAACATTCTCACCATTCAGATATTGCCATTCAGTTGTGCCAGATAAAAAGAAAACATATTGTTTACAGTAATTAAAGGGTGACTGGAAAAAGTTAATTTCATCTGCAGATGTGACAAATGCTATTGTAACATTTTCCTCTACCTCTCTTTCTTAATTCTATCAGTTCTATATGGACATAACCACACATGAGTGCAACCCCACAGCTCATTCACACACACATAATAGCATGCAGTGGATGTATATACAGTAGTATAAAGTTTGTATTTATATAATATAAATATATTTTTGTAGTTCCACAGTTTTCATTCAGGAGTTTCTATGATCATAACTTAACAGGCTCCCACTGACCAATGCTAATTTGGCAAGCTATTACAGAGGAAGCCTTTGATTTATGTAGGAACTGACTGTTTTGCTCCATTAACATTCACATATCCTATAGCACAACGAATCCAAAGGCAGTGAGAGTTCAGGCCCACTACCTCATAGGGGAAAGTCAAGAGAGGAGGCTGGGCCTGCAGAAGCAGAGTTACAATCTGAGTGTCAGTGGCCTCAGGGGACTCAGCCTTAATGACCCATCACCCTCCCTCCCATGAATCAACAGAGAAACTCACCTCAGACAAGCATCCACGTGCTGTAGATAACTGTGTCCCCATGTCACTAAACACAAATGTTTTGACAGAAGCTTCTTTATCCTCAATCGTAATGCATAAATGGCAAAACATGTTTTCAGCAATACACATGCTCCTATTTGTACAGCATAACTAAGCGTGCAGTGAATATGAATGAAAGCATAAAACAAAAAGAAAAACTAGAAAAGCAATTTTATTGAAATTAGTCTTAGTAAAAGAGTTTTAAAAGAGGACACTGAGGTAGCTTGTCTGATTCCCAGTGGAAGGTTATCCCACAGTTGTGAAGCCCTTTTGGCAAATGCCCTACTACCCTCTGTCTCACGCCTTGCCCTGGGGACCGAGAGTAACAGCTGGTATGCAGCTAGGGTAAGTACGAGTAAGTGATGACAAGGTTGATGTAGTAAGAAGGGGCACAGCCGCTCAGTGATTTAAAAACAAGCAATAGAATTTAGATTTATATTCTCGTAGAAAAGAACCAAATGCAAATCTAACAGCATCTGGACTTTGACCTTTCATGTGTTCTTGTGAAATAGTATAAGTACAGTGCAGACCACATAAAGTTTAATCTTGTTAAAATAAACATGGCTTGATTTATTTTCCCATGTACACAGTTGACAGCTTCAACTCAGTGCTTTAAGGCTGATAAGGCTCCACACAACCACCTTGTGCAATTTGATCGAAACCCCAACCCCTCATACCTGCAGGTCACACTCATAACCTTTCACCTTCAGGTAAGACCTTTGCTCGTAAGACTTAGAGGGAGTGTTTCTTTGCGTATATCTCCAGACAAGAGGACCGACAGTCATGTTCCAACAAGAGACTGTGAAAGGGGTTTTCCTTAAACTTTGGGAAAGTGGGCTACACAAAGGCACCAAATATCAATGCCAAATGAAACAAGCAAATTCTCATGAAATACAGTTTCCCTGTGACAATACAGAGCCAGCACATATACAAAAGTACTATTTGTATATTCACCTTTCCTCTAAGTTCATGTTTGCAATTAGAAGAGAAGGAGAGCGTTTCAGGTTTTACACGAATGCACTGAGCGTGTGTGAGTACATTTGCACACTCCGCTGGGTATAATTGCATATATGTGTATCTGTGAGAGTGTTGTTGTGCAGTATTCAAGCGTGCAAGTGCTTTCATGTATAATTTCAGTATATAGTGTGTGAGTGACATGCAGTTTGGTAATGGATTTTCATAGAGTAGTAGGTAAATGTTAGATGTTGCAGCCAAATTTAATGCTGTCTTGCTGGGGTCACGGGCAAGCACATAGGCATTCAAATCAAAGAGAGAGCAGACAGGAAGTGATTAATTTCCTATACACATGGCACCATATGTGATGTAAGACTAGGGCCTGAAAACCATCATCAGTAAACTTCTACCTTCTTAAGTTCCTCTGCTTCAAACCACAGTGCCAGATGCATCATCATGCCTCTTTACTTCTTTCCTTTATTCTTTCTTTCTTTCTTTCTTTCTCCAACCCACACGCACATGAAAGCAAATCTCTTCAGTTTGTCATTAGGTCAAGGGAGCTGAGGGGCAGGTCAGGGTTGGTGCTGGGAGGAAACAAAAACATTTGTAGAAGATTTAGGATGAACGTTCTTGGAGCAAGAGCATGATTGACAGTAATAGCTTAATGCTAGAAGCAACACAGCTAACTCAAAGAATAAGATCATGAGCTGAGGTTTGTCACAGGTTATTTAGAGTTAAGTGTTTTGGGGCAAACCTGAGTTTCATTATCCGGCACTATTCCAGAACATATGGTAAGGGAAGGATGGAAAGGGTGGCAAAAAAAAACACACACTGAGTAATATTTTTCTCTCCTTTTTTTTCTTCAGTCCAATTTGCACAAATGCCAAAATCAGTAGTCCCCTGGCCAATGGTAAAGAGGGAATTCCAGGCACAGTGTGCGTGAGTCAGTACCAGCAATTTCCAAATTCAGCCTGCCTGCCTCCCTTTAAATAGTCCAAGGAAATGTCCAAATGACCTAATTACGACTCAGGCTTTCCTAAGTAGCCTGTGTCAATGCATGACATGGTATTCGAAAATATACATAGGCAAACAGCAGGACTTTGGTGGCAGTGTAGGGTTTTCATCTGTTTGGTTTTATTAGGCTTTTGGTGGGACAGTGAGCTGAATTCTGTCTGTGTCTGTGTTCCTCTCTGTTGTGTCTCAGTTCTCAAAGCTTTCCTTGGCCTGGGCAGACCTTCAAAGGCTCACTGGAGCTAAATGGTTTGCCAGAGACATACATTTGACCAGATCGTTTCATCATACTTTAATCTATGTCACAATAATATAAACCGCAAAACTCTGTTTCAGTAATACATTCTACATTAGTAAAGTACAGTCAAACTAAGTTCCCACTCTGGTATTGATGGACACTCACACATAAAAGCCGCCCTGACCGAACAAACGCCATTAAATAATTGTTTCTATTTTGGGGCCCCTGACACTTTTCATCCACTTCAGCAGCTTAGTTGCACCCAAAGTAGTGCTTGGAAACAATAACAATGAATCCTGTTCAAACAACAGCCTCATTCAGACCAAGTCTTCCAGCTGAGCTGTCATTTAGTGACATTTTAGCAGGATTCTAACTTTATCCTTTTACTGTGTTTGTTTATTTAGCACTGCGGGAGACCAGGTGGTATGCATCCTGCTCAAAACCACTTTATGGTAATGGTTTGGAAATAGCCAACACAATTAAAGCAAAATGAAGGTGAACGTGATGGACTAGTTGGAGTGCCTCAAATTCCTGCCCTGTGTTTAAACTAAGTGTTTTGTCAACGGGCCACCTTTGTGAGTGAGGTGCTTTTTATTTGCAGCTGCAAAAACTATCTATAAATACCGAGCGGGGGGAATGACCTTGGGCACTTACAGGATGTGAAATCAGATATAACAGAGTTCAGCAATTCACCTACAACAATTAAGTCACCTGGGAAATCCAACAATCCCAAAAGAGGAAGGGAGGGGAGATATGAGGAAGAGGAAAGGAAGTCAAGCAGAGAGGAGACAGATTCAAGCTCCCGGGGCTTTGAGTGCTGGATGCCAATCTACTTCAGATGGGATAATACAGAAAGCTTTTCTGCAACAGACAGATACAGTTCAACAGTTTCCTCCCTAGTGTGCTATGAAAAAATGAAGCTGCCATACACCTGTAGCTTGATCTCCAATTTCAGTAAAGTAACCACATTATCTTTTTCATCCTTCCTTGCTTTACAATAATAGAAGATTTCTTGCATAACAATTTCGTCCAGCCATGTCAAATTTTGGCAGAGACATCAGCAGTGCACTGGTAAGTATCTTGTGTCATGGAAATTGTAAATTGCTGGTGAGGTATTGAGCAAATAATTGAGTTATAATAAATTGTCTTTGAAGAATTTATTAATAAAAGAGAATAAACAGAGAAGTACTATAACACATATACAGCTGGTCTAGAGACCTGCTGCCTAGGGCAGCTTCGGGTGTCTAGGTCTAGGTTTCTATGTTTTGGGGAACAGATATCCCCTCCCGGTCTTGAAGGAAAATTCAAGGAGAGGAGAGGAACAACAAGAGAGGAAAAACACTAAACAATCTCACAGCTCTGACCTATAATAAGAAGAAATTTTTATAAAATCACTATATATATATATATTTATATTTTATATATGACATAACCACACATAACCATATAAACAATAAAAGTAATAATAAAAGCATGCATAAAAGGTAACAACTTCTTGTCCTATCTGATCAGTGACTAGAGTAGCAGAAGAAGAAGAACACTGTGATTTTCCTTGCACCCCTTTCTGCACTATTCCCAGTTTTTGTTCCCCCTATTTCTGTCCCTTTTTTTTTTTATCTTTTTCCTCTCATCTCTCTACCCTCTCTGCCTATCGGTGTGGCCTGTGTCTTTCTGTGGCTGCAGCAGGAGGACTACCTGATGTGTCGCTGTGCAGAACGGGACCAAGGGGTTGAAAAGCGGCTCTGTGTTACATCTGCAGATCGCCTTACACAACCACTTCCTGCTTCCGACCCACTCCTCACAGGCAGTCCAGTGTGCCAAGGCCGAAAAAAGTGCAAACAGAAGGGTTCAGTCCACCCAGTGGCTGAGCACAGGACCCTATTCATCCTCTCCCCAATGCTCCTCCCTGCTTCTCCCCTACCAGCCTCAGGACGGCTTTATTTAAAAATTCACAAATATTCCGCTCTCTGAGGCATTGAGATCAACTACATGCTTATTCCTTCTTTTCAGTGCTGCCCCCAGACTGGAAAGGTGAAGCGTGCTGGTGTTAAGTATATGATGTCTGTCTGTCTGGTACAGCTACCTCTGGCATCTGTTTTGTTAAATAAGAAGGGAAAGAGAGGAGCAAGGGTCACAGAAAAAAGGCCAACTTTGACCCGAGTTATCGAGATGCTTCATGGCTAACTCAGTGTTGAAGTTTAATGTGAAAAAAAAAACTGTCTCTGCATGGTAACCCTCACAGTCACAGTAAGAGTAAGTGGTGCAGAGAAAAAAAATCCCAGTCTGAGGGGGAGGGGAGCAGGTCGGTTTGGGTGCTGGAGTCGTGCTGCTATTCCTGGAATGCTCACTTTGTCCTATCTAGACCTGGCAACAGTGGGGGGGACAGGAGCTTGGGGATAGCAGACTCCCACTGAGGTCTGCTATTTAAGCAGGGACCCAATGAGGACCAAGGGGGCAGGGGTATTTAAGATTCTAGGGGAAATAGCAAAGTGGGCAAATAACTCTAAAGACAAACAAATCCAGAGCATTAATGATGAGTCTGTCACTGGACTGGATGTTTTCGCTTTTCCCCCTGTATATTTCAAGGGAAGGCAAACGGCCTGAGCCACAGTCTGTTTTCACTACTGTCCTTGTCGTTCCTACCTTCGGTCATTGGACACTGCCTTGTTTTTCTACTTTAAACACATTAAAACAGCACCTGATACGTCCATTCCTACCAGGGGGATAGAAAAACATTTAGCCTGCGGCTCCCTGGGCTTCCCCCTCGGATGTCAGCCTCAGATGAGGGTGAGAAGAATGACGCTCTGTACGACCACTGCAAGAAGCCATTCATACAGCCACAGCTCAGCCACAGAGAGTGAGCAGCACTGACCCATGGTGACTGGAACAGAACCAGTACTGATCCAGTCCCTGCTGTCCCAACACTTCACAACACCAGTATTGATCTAATCCATGGTGGACAGGACAGCACTACTGAGACAACATGTCTACTGATTTAGCAGGATAACCGCTGGGTCTGGCCAACATAGACACCACCACTGACTCAACCAAGTCGACAGACTTCTTCTTAACACCTGCACATACAAGAAGGTACATTAAGATACTCAACTCTCTCCAAGAATGAATCACTACAGCCTGTCAGAAACAGCATAGCTATTACTAATTGAGCACTATTAAGGCATTGTAGTGTATCTAACGGAACCAAACCTGTGTTTAGAGGACTAATCTCTGGCTGATCAACAAACTCCGTCAACCCGGACTACTGTAAATTCTTTTCCACTCTCCCCATTGCCTTCGCCATGTTGAACAGGAGGCCTTATTATAGGTCAGTGGCTGACTCGAGGCTAAGGAACAAACCAAAGGCCCTGGCAGAGCTCATGTTGTTCCCCTCATACCTGCTCAGGCTCACTGGAGACCAGTGCTGGAGACTGGGATAGAGAAAGTGGCTTCTGTGCTTCAACCATGCCCAACCTCCCTGGCTTCACATGACTGCGTGTGAGGCGGGCGGCTGGGCCAAGCCAAAGAACGACCCAAAGAAAATGCTGTGTACTTATGAATATTTTTCTCAACCCATGTCTTATGGAAAATGTACCAGTTCAGGAGCACTTAATGGATTATTTATGTAACATTGACAAAGATAACACAACTTTTTCCCCCTTGAACTTTTCTGAGAGTATAATGGATGAATGAGTGTGATTTATTCAAAGTCCATTAGACAATGCTACACTAGAAGCCCAAAACACAAGATTCTGGTTACCGGTAAGAGTGCGCACACCTTTTGCGAACCTTAAACACACTACTAGCAAAACTTATTTGAGGGCATTAATCATCATCATGAAAAAAAACACCCATTGGGACTGTAGTAATTGTAGTTTTATCAAAATGTCTTAAGTCACAGCTATCCCTTTATCAAACTGGTCTTTTCTACACTCCATCACTCTAAGTCACTGTGGGAGCGGGCTGATAAGGCCGGGCATCATTTGGATCCTCTTCATGGCGTAGTAAACCAGTAAGCAAGCTGGAGTAAGCCTGTCCTCCATCATGAATCATACTCTCCCTCTCTTTCCTATTTTTACAGCTGCTGCACATCTAGATCTGCTCAAACGCTTTACTCCTTGGTGACAAGAAACCCAGAGTGTTCAAGACTCTCTCAAGTTCTCACAGTTAGTCTGCTTCCGCATAGTCGCTGCATAAACAACCACCAACGATCCCCTCTTGGCCTTCAAACGCACGCAAATATTCATGCCCACAAATGTGTGTGCATGAGCATAATGCTCCATTCCCATGCATTTCAGGAAAGCCTGATCTGAGAATGAGTAATGATTTACAGGCTCTGTTTTTCTACTTTTATTTAGTCAATTGACTTTAAACCACAGGAGGTAAAACTAAAAGAATATGATGTCATATCAGAATGTCACAAAATCAACACTTGGAAAACAGTGAATTATTGTGTTGACAATGGCCAGTGCTTGAATCAGAGACAGGATACAATATCTGAGTCACTAAAGACTAAGAAACTGTTAGGGGAAATTAGGATAATTCAGGGACTAAGATACACAAAAGTGAAAGACATGAAGGTGGAGCTGCTGTTTATCTTTTTCATTGTTTATATGTTTCACCATGTACTGTTAGATTTATGTTTCACATTTATGACAGCTTGTAAACACACAATCAATAACACAAATGAAATTACTAAAGTGAATGATAACTTTACAGTTTGCAGATTTCCTTTCCTTCACATGCACATCAATCAGACATTTCCATTTGCACAAGCTGAGGTAAGGATAGCACACTGTAATTTATGTGTCAACCTCTGTACGCATGAAATGTACACCCATGAGTAGCTCTGATGAATAAACCATTTGGCCAGGCTGTTGGGATCGGAAGCCCTGTCACAGTCCATTTAAAGGCTGAGACAGAGGGACAAGCTAGGGTCTGTAACCCTGCGCCTTTGACCTCTTAGCTCAGCATTGTGGTCCTAATGCTGCCTTCATGTAGCTCCACTAGAAAAACTGCCAGTCTGGGCTGTGGTCTGCCATTTGCCCTTTTGCCCTCACTTCAATTTGTCATGCTAGCATTGCGTGCGCAACCATTTGTGTTGGCACAGCTTGCATCTCTGGGGCAGCAATGAAAGCCATTAATCCAGAGCTAGTTGGTCTTTAGGGGCCATGTGAGGACCATTGGTCACCCAAACACACCCTGATCTTGGTCAAAGATGCAGTCAGAAATAGGCGCCATAATTTAGGAAGCATGTATAAATATTTGAATCTGTGGAAATGCTAAATAAATAAGCACTGTTCACATGTAAAATGTGATTACTTCACGTCTTTGATCCTTTTTTCGTCTTTTTCGTTTCCTCTCACTGATGACTGACAATGTCGGATGAATTCTAAATGTGCATTGGACAAGGCTGCTTTTGCGTGCAAGCACTGCACATCACAGACATAACATGACATAAATCTAGGGTTGGCATGTCATCTTCATTCAAAAACTAGGAATCATCTTCTTTTTGTTTTCACAATAAAGACACATTCAAAGTTCATGCACTGAAAACTATGTGGAGAAGTTGAACAAATGAACATATTCCCATCTCATTGGCGTTGTTTCTGCAGAGAGTAGATTCTCTGCATCCCTTATCCACCTCACTATCACACGAGCAGACTGAAGAGTGAGGGGCAATTAAAATGAAATATAAGGTCATAAAGTTTTGAGAGGATTTGAAATGTTAAAAGCATTGACCATCCTCAGAGAGCAAACACTTAAATCTCTGTTATGGTGTTTTAAAGGTCGGGGAAAACTTACTTTAAATGTAGAAATAGAACATTTCAAGGACATGCTCTTATCTTACACTGGAAATACCTTCCTTTCTATGGCAAGGCGACTACCATTCCTTCAAAGCAGCAGTGAGAGCCAACAGAGGATGTGTGAGGACAGCAGTGTGTGTGTGTGTGTGTGTGTGTGTAATCATGACTACATAGTCAAACAGTCGGTCTTGTGCACTTAGCTACAATCTAGGGACAATTTATGAATGCTGTTTGGTTGGTCAGGGCCTTAGCAAGTTCTGTGGTGTTTCACTCTCTCAGACTTTTGCTGCTGCTGCTGCTGCTCTTTAGGCTTGAATAACCTCAGTGATGCAATCTCTCCACAGATGCCCAGCTGATGTTCCATTGTTAAAAAAAGAAAAAAAGTAATAGTGGTAGGGGGTTAGCGCCCCTGCTTTAAGTGGGGAAAATGACATCACAGTAGTAAAAAGGCACCCTGATAAGGTATGTGACTCCAGTAGATTTCTGTGATCTTGCTCTGGACTTGAAGGGTCCATATGTCGTTTATCAGCTATGTTGGGTAATTGCTCAGATGTGATTGAGTACTTGGCAGCCAGCGCTCTTTATGTCATCTGAGTGAATATCTGAACAATATGTAATAGTTGGCAATCACAGTGTGAGAGTGTGTATAAAAAGAAAAGGAACTGGAGCTGTGTTAAGGATGACAGGATGTCTTTACTAGCCCCTGCTTAAGCTGGAATGTTGAAATCAAACCAGCTGAGAGCCAGGTCTTGGGTCAGAGGATGGCTGCTGTGATGTACAGCAGATTCACCATGTGATGAGCACAGTGAATCCACTTGGTCAAAGACAAAGACAAAGACAAAGACAAAACCATGGGTGTGCGCGGTCTGGAGAAGTCTCCTACCATTGAGCAGAGGGATGCTAGTGAATAAAGTCAAAGATTGTTTTAGTTTCCGAGGGAGGATCTTAATGTCCCAGAAACAGTGTCTAGTATTTTTAGAACTTGTTCCCCTCTTTGTCAGACACTTTTCAAATGTCTTTGGCGCAAATCACTAAATCCCAGTCCCCAGTGAAAACAAACCAACACTCACCTCTTCCATTCATTTTCCTGGAAGTCAGGGGGAAAAGAACAACGTTATAGTAACAGAGGGGAGGATGACACATGGGTGGCTGGATGGACGGGTACAGTAGCAAGTTGTGAGTCAGACGATGAGACTGGAAAGCAGAGAAGCATTTGAAGAATGGGTGACTATGTGGTGTGTGTGATTCACTGCTTGTGTGGTGAACCTCCCAGAGAAGGGCCATGCCACCGGGCCCTGTAAAAGCTTGTCTGTTATTCCACATGTCCAAGCACTAGGTGCTTTTATTGCAGCACCAAGACTCACAAAAGCCTAGGGGCCAAATAGGTGTGTAATAGCATTGCACTGAGCCCGGCTGGTTTCCCGGTGTGGTGAGAAGGAACAGCTGATACCATAGGAGTCTGATCCACGTAGCAGTCACTCCAGCTTCATGAACCCATTCTCACTCTCTCAAAGATTAATCTGTCCCACATCTTTCCCAGCACTCTTCCTTCTTTTCCTTTTTTGCTCTTCCTCTGTCTCTGCCCTCCCACTTGTGCTCCATTTTCCATCTGAATCCCTCCCTCTTTTCTTGTCCCTTTTCTCTCTTCTTTTTGTTTGGTCCTCTGCAGCACTTTGACTCTCTCTCTTTGGAGACAGACTCTTTAACAAGCCTGCCCCAGTGGGCAGTAGACAGAGAAGGGAGGTTATTTTTAGATTGCACACAGATTAAAAGTGGAACGTTTTTCTATATCCTTGTAAAGAGACCTCTTCCCTCTCTTTCAGTCTGTAATGGAGTTTAGCATCTCTGTGGGGGATCTTGTGTTACCTCCCCCACACATACTCTTCTCTTCCCCTCTGCCAGACTCATCTACACCCCCCTCCCTACCACCACCACCACTAACACACTCATCCTCTCCAAACACTGACATCATTCGACAGACCAAACTCCTTCCTCTGCCTGTGGGGGCTGTTCTGTTCTGTCTGTACAGCACGAAATGGGTGAGTCTTTGCTCCTGACACAAATCAAGGAACGGGAGAAAAAAACAAACTGTCAGAAAACACACATGTGCTGCAGGAAAAAGAGCCCGATATATCATTACATTCTCACTGCAGTTCTCCTCACATGACCTTTTTTCTCAGCAACACTGCCACATTAGTGTGGTGGTGGCTTCTACACAGACATGCACATACACGCGCACACATGCACACACACTGTTAAAAGGGTGTTAAAAGAAAAAGTCACACAACTGCATTAGGTACAATTAGGCCAGTGCTTTATCCAGGAGTCTGGGAGGTGACGGGTGAACTTACTTCAGCGTTTTCCTGTCTTGGACGAAAACCAAAGTCTGACTTTTTCCTCCTTGCTGTGCACACACACAC
The DNA here is from genome assembly GCF_014851395.1 of Micropterus salmoides. Taxonomy (NCBI): domain Eukaryota; kingdom Metazoa; phylum Chordata; class Actinopteri; order Centrarchiformes; family Centrarchidae; genus Micropterus; species Micropterus salmoides. Next base: position 22,732,081 of record NW_024044570.1, read on the forward strand.
ATACACATGCACGCACACACGCACGCACACACACACACACACACACACACACACACACACACACACACACACACACACACACACACACACCTCCCCTACCATGTGGATCACCTCATCTCGGGCCTGAACTGGTGAAATGAGAGGGGGAGACATGGCCCTCTGGGTTTTACTAGTTCTACTCTCACTGACCCATGCCGGGGTCTAAAGTCGGATACAACTCCTGTTACTTTCCTTGAATATGGTCCCATTCCTTTGAAAACATTCTGTTTTTAGCATTGCAGCTTTTCCCTCACACTTAATTTGAAGGAGTGAGCTCTTAAGGAGAGGGTGATATTGCGTGGTAGACGGCCTGGCAGGGACCAAGCAGGAAATCTTTCATTAAAACTCACTCAGAGTCCATCATGACTTGAAGCTCTGTGTTAGAAATTGAATAATAAGTGACATAGAGTAACTCTGTTGAACGGTTTACTATGCCCTCCATCATAGCCTGACCAATGAACCCTGGGAACCAGCAGTATAGATAAATCATGGATTAAGGGCTAAAATTTGAAGCTTCTGATGGGCAGCTGTGTTTGAAGTTGTCTGCGGGCCTGTGCATGCTTGATCAAAGACTTTTTTGCCCATGAACTTTCATGATATTCACACAGTGATGCCGGAACAAAGCGGAAAGAGTGCGAGCTAGCTGTTGTAAAAGAAGAGTGAAAAATGAGGAGGGAACGTGATGAAGACAAACCAAAGGAGAAAATGAAGTCTAATCATAGAGCGCTCTGGTGAGTTACAGCACATCAAACCACTTCAAATTGCTCCTTCACAAGCATATTTTATTGATGCTTTGGGATACGCAGTCAGAAAACAAGGAACACATTTAGACTAATTGTCAATCACACGTAAAAATATATATGTGGGTTATGTTACTTTATTCAAAACATATGGCGCAACTGAGACAACTGCTCAGCAACAGAAATAGATGTATCCAACTGCTTTACCAAAATATTGCTGCCCCCACTCTTTGTTATCCTTCCCTTCATCTCACTTACCAGGAAAATCATGGAAAACAAAATGTCAGCAATAATGGTGAACTTCTTCCGTGAAATAGAATAGCTGAGGCCAAGCATGTCATTTCATAAGGAGAATGCACATGAGTGCCTCTGAGAATATGAAGGGCCCTGTGGCAGCTCTGGCTCAGGCTCAGTCTTTGCTGTAGTTAGAGGGAAACCTGATAGTAATACCTCTGCCCTACCCACCCTCTTTCTCTCTCGCTGCTCGCCTCTGAGTCTGTCATTCTAGTCAAAGGAGGTGCCTGGCCTACAGTGCCAGTCTAGCATCTCACAGAGCCATGAGAATTTAAAAGGGCTGGACTGAGGTGGCTTTCTCTGCAGTATTAGTAGCTTTCCTTGGAGCATAATTTATGACTGGAGACAAGAGAGTGACAAGAGTGGTATAGGTCGAAAGAAGACAGAATAGCAGTGAGCAGCAGAAAGTGTGTGGACGATAACATCAGTGTTCTCTGCTGATAGTGAGACAGTCTGGGAATTCCCGAGCCCCTCTTCCAGGTGTACACCTGTATCTACAAGATAACTAAGCTCCTTAGATGTGTTTAAGCTTCTCAAATAAAAGTTGCTTAAGAGAAAGAGGCATTTGTGGTCAGGGCGATGATCTGCCTATTAGGCTTTCTATTGTTAGAAGAAATCAGAAAGCCCAAGGTTTCCTTTTTCAGACCTGCAGCAGGAAAAGCTTTTCTGCTCCAGGGCTAAAGAGCATTTATGTTGTTAGCATACCTGGAGCTGTGTCTTCTGCAGAAAAAAAGTATTCCTTCTGTGGGTCTTGCTGTCACATACAATGACAGTTGAAAGGTTAATGACTTGATCTGCTTGATGTTGATGGTCTTAATTGTCCTCTTAGTAAATGCTACTCAACATATGTAACAACAAAACAAAATGTAAACCTTTAAAACTGTTCAATCTTACTCCATTCATACACAAATATCGTATGATGACACTTTCCAAGAATTTGAGCCATACGTAGCTTTCCAGAGTCAACATCCTTATGATAATGCTGTCAGCATGAGATGATTTAATACTGTGTTAACATGTAGCAGGACAGCCTTCCTAGGGCTATATAAACATCACACAATCCAAAGCAGCACCAACCCACTGCACCTCATACTGATGAGGCCATTGTTAGCCCACTGTGAGTGGATCACTCCCATAATCTGTGAATACATCCGCCTCCACAGCAGACTATCTGTATCTGTTGTATTTACTTGTAATACCACTGTGGCTCACAGGCAGAAGCTCTGTTAGTTTAGCTCAGCTGCACAAGCCCACTTACTCGATCTGGTTAAAGATGAGTGCTTTAGAAAATGACCACTCTAAAAAAATTTGATTTCTAACGACGAACGAAAGAAGTGGGCAAAGTGGGACTATATAATATGATATTAAGTACACCGCTTAGTTAGTGGCTATCCTGGCGTCAAGGAGAACCTAGAAGGATAATATAAATTAAAAACACACTTATTTCTAGCAGCAGTGGTCATTTCTGGACTCAGTGGTTGTCTAGGAGCTGACAGCATCTCGTAGACTGTCAATCTTGTGTCTTACTTTAGATGGAGAGTGAAACAGATTGGCAGATGAAGCCACACTCTTTGAGTTCCCAGTTGCTTTAACCTCTCCCATCTGCGTCAGCAGTCACACATGGTTTAAATAACAAATCTCTTTCTTCTCCTTGGCAGTTTAGGACTACATGCAAACACGGAAATGAGATATATACTACTGTGCTGAGGCTGAATCTAGAGGGGTGGGCACCAACTTTCTAATGCAGAGATATAACCAACAGATAGCCATGAGCAAGCACAAGGGGCCATTTTAAACAAAAACACATGTAGGTGTTTGTATACATGGCTGCACACACACACACACACACACACACACACACACAAATACATACATACATACATACATACATACATACACAGACTCAGTCAGTAAGCTGTGTTGACAGGAATGACCACTCTGTCCATAAAGTCAAATGGGTTCAGGCAGCTTAAAATGTGAAATAGGATTGCTACCAGTGTGACAGGAAGCCAAACTTTGCCTCAAGGGCAATTTTTTTGTTTAAATGAGACTTCTTTCTTTCTTTCTTGGATAGATAGATTTCCTGTTTTTGAGATCAGTGAAATATTTATTTACGGCTTGGCAAATGTAACTGTCCACTGACATAGAGTGGTAAATTTACATGAATTACCTGATTTGGTATTTCCTTTTTTGATCCCTTTAGATTTACAACTTTCCTAAATGTTAAAGCAAAAGGAGACTCTGGAAAACAAACAGCCAAACTGAATTTAAAAAAAACAAAAATCAAGCAAATTAAAGGTACATTTCAACCAGCCTGACACTCCCCTCAAATGACAATGTTTAACTTTAATTTATACTGAAGTTTGTCATTACTCCACCCCGTAACTTCACCCATCTGTACCTTCCATTTCTACAGTCCAGCCACCTGTTTTAGTCCCATAAAAAAATGACCCTTGAAAAATTAATCTTTAGCACCTCTGCCACATCTTTTCCCCACTATGTGACTGTGCTATATACAGCATACTGTATATTCAGGATTGCAGCTCTATTTCTGTATCCTGCAACTTTGCAGCACAAATACATCACAGTCCATACTCATGTAACAAATGTGATTGGAAGGTACATCGCTGAGAGCTTTTTAAAGAGATATAAGCTGTCATAGATCAAGATAGAGATACTACAAAATTTCTATTGATCTTCTGGCACTAACAGAAGAAATATGAAGCAACAAAAAATAAATAAATCAAATCCAGTCTGGCTAAATTTGTTTCCAGAATTAAGAATTCATTGTGTGAGCTTACATTCCCATGCAGTGTTTGCTTATGTCAATCTCTGCATACGTTTGGGAGTGAGTATGCTTGTATGCATTTGTTGCCGTGTGTGTAGTGATTGAGGGAGTTCACACACACACACACACACACACACACACACACACACACACACTCCCCCTAAAATGCACTCTGTGAATGTTTGGCTGTGCCAGCTGTGTGAGCTTGAGGATGGGTGTGGGGTGTATACAATTGTCTGACAGACTGCAGGTGTGTATACACATGGTCATAAACAGAATCTAGAGCGGAAGCACTGATCACCTTGATGTGCTTGACCTGGTGACCCTGGGGCTCAACTGTTATGCATTCGCTATGTGTAATACTTGGCCCCTATGACTGGCTGACACACCGAGCGCTGCATTGGATCACAACCAGAGAAACTGTTTGTTAGTGCAAATGTGAGACAGGACATTATCGTTTCAGTTCTTCTATGGAAGTTGATGTACATTATCCAAAAATCTATTTGTGTGTGTACAAATGCAAGAGTGTAAACATGTCTGTGTCAGAGTCTTTGATGTTGACCACAGTGTCATTGCGCTGTAGTGAACTTCAAGCTTAGAGAGAGAGAGAGAGAGACCCACAGAGACTCACATTTTTGTGTCAAAAACATCTGCTTTTATATAAAATTACTTTCAAAATGAATATAAAGAACAGAATTATATATGTGCTTCAAAAGTGGGAAAACTGAATCTGCATTGCCAACTTGTATGGAGAGGAGCTCCTTAAATATCCTTGGAATAAAACAGCAACATCTATGGCCAAATGCCTGACAGAACAAATGAAAAGCTCACCTGGCTTTTCAAGGCTGTCAATGCACATAGGTGAGGTAAAGCAATGCTTTTAAAAACATTCAAGACCCTGTTTTCATAGGATGACAGCTTTACCTCTTAACCAGAGGAATCTATACCCTTAAAGGACTCATGGCTGGGTGTCTAAGAGCAACAAAGCTTTTGACAAACAAGCAAGCTTTTTCACTAATGCAGTGTGTCATGGGTCGCTGGGAGGCTATATATATAAAGAGAGACATACTGATGGCTATATTATCCAAATGCTGCTTTCCATTTCTCTGTGGCTGTGTGAGTATGTGCACTTGAATGAATAGAAATACGGCCATCGTCTGCATGTCATTCCAGCTTTCAACTCCTGAAGGGCCAAAAAGTCACTGAGAACTCCTTGAGCAAACACTCTGGAGCAAGGAGAGGGAACCGTGCAAGATGAAGAGCTAGCAAACATGCCCGTTTGAACCGGAAATATTCAGCTGGGTAGGAGCTTATAGCTGTTTGAACCGGGGACACTAGAGAGGACCTGGCAAGTATATGTGTTTGAAGGCCAAACAGTGTTGAAGGCAGAGCTCCCATGGGGAATCTGACAGTAGAGCCTGATAGTCAGCTGCTGCTGCCTCCCTACTATGCTGACAGTTTAAATAAGAAGGCACAAAAAGCTCAGTCATTGAGGAAAATAGGCCTTCATCCACTTTATGAAGAAAAGGTGCCAATCGTAACTCCCCTATAGCTGGAAAGTGATGGATTCTTTCGTATTTAGAGTAGTGCTGAATCCACTGTACAGCTACTGCACATTCACATACAGCACACACTGAGAGACAGAGAGAGAAAGAGATTCATTATCCCATTCTTTAATGGCATGAGGTGCCAGGTTATTTGACTGACAGAGCTAATTAGAGAGGCATGACAGTTTAGGCAGCATGTGACTCCTCTGACCCATAAAAACTGTCATATTTGTTGGTTCAATTGAGGGCACTATTTTTTCATTTCATCCAGCTATGGTATCAAGATTCACTCAGTTAAATTATAAACAGCAATAGTGCAAGCTTAAAATAAAACCCAGTATTTTTTCTTTGCATGAGTGGAAGACTATTCCAACAATAGTGAAAGCAAGATAACTTCAGCAAACCTGGTGGACAATGTGAGATAAAACAAACAAACATGTTTCCTATCTTTCTGTGTTTTTGTGAAAGTGGTGCCTCCTCTCTGAACCTTTTCAAAATGACATGTCTGTCAACACTTAAAATGAATGTGGTCATCTGTCCATGACACAGATTGCTGTGACATGGATGACAGTCATCAGCAGTCATATACAGAAGCTTTGATGTGAGACCACAGCGCACTCCTTTCCACCCAGTTCTCATGGCTTTCCCTTTAAATAGAGCATGACATCAGACTCTGCCTAGAACAAATGTGTCCAAACAATGCCACATCTGGAGCAAAATGCAGGAGTGAAAGGGGAAGAGCAGGAATGTAGCGGAAAAGGGGTTGAAAAAGGGAAAGTGGTCCTAAAGCTGTTTAGCTCTAGGACCCTGGCCAAAGCGTCTGGGGATGTGCCTGAGCTATAATTTACTAGTGATTTCCCTTGCTTCCCTCCCCCCAAAGACCTGATGTCACTACTGCAGGCCCAAGGATCAGGCAGAATGAAAATTGGAAGCACTACTACCTTTTTTGAGTGTAACACAGTGATGTCTGTTCTTGTTTTAATCTCAGTACATTGAAAAGTCCACTACAGTCCACCAATGCTAACTAATATGAAACAACTCCTACAGACAACCGCCAACTACTGTTATTTGTATGGTGGTAATATAACCCCATAGTTACAAAAATGTCACAAAGAAGGTCACAGAGAAAATCAATTTCTTCATTTATCTGGCTCCTTCTCCTGACTTTTTTTGAGCAGATGCAAGAGGAGGTCTTCAGAAAGTCTTCTCAGGCAGCCTGTTCTTGTTGTCACTGTCAGAACCAATCAGAGCTGCTGGGTCTGCATTCATGCAGCAGAAGGAGCAGAGGAGCAGGCAAATATTCAGGCCAATTTTCTGCCTGTTGGATAAAATGTCTAATAAACACATGACGGCGGGTTCAACAGTTATTTGTGAGTAGACACATAGTATACTGCCTATCATCTGACAGAGATACTTGGACTTATAGTCAAGAATGCATAAAATATACATAACAATGCACAAAAACATATACGTACATGCACACAGTTACACACAAGCACATCAGTCTGCGATTTGTGTGGGAGCTCAGGGGGCCCTTCAGATTTTGAAGGTGTGACCTGACAGAGACACACAGTAGGATGGAAAATATGCTGAATGTGTCATGTTTGAAGAGGAGGACTCAGATAGGGAGGAAGAGGAGGAGAGGGGGGAGATTGGACAGAGCTGAAATGATGGAACCTGGGGGACTCTCCTCTCCCACAAATCATGTGTTTTACATCTGCAGTGCAGTCTGCTCAGTTTAGAAAGCCTCCTATTCACAGGACCAAGTCTAGGTGTGGACAAACTAGGTGGTCTGGAGAGGACACCAGGGAGGATGGAGGATGAAGGAACTGATGCAGAGCTCTGATGCACCTTCTTATTTTAATGGCCCTTCAAAGTCGTGTCAGATGAGACTATTTGTGCCGTAAGTAAACAGATGCTCTGAGAGCTGCCTAGCTGAGCAATTTGAGGGTGACAGTAGAGCAGAGCCGAGCTGAGCTGAGAAAGAGATGGAGACACGCCTGCATGGCCAGTTCAAGCAGTTCAACAGCAACAAAACTTTATTTGTAGTAATGATTTCAAATAATAAAATGAGCAAAACAAAAGAGATGCATTATAGAAAATGCAAAAAAGGAGGCTAAATGTTAAAAATGTAGGTATTATAATTATTATTTTGTCACTGAAAGCTCACTATACTGTCTGCATCTGGACAGCCCATGCTGCCATACCGTCAATGTCTACAGCAAAAATAATGAAAAACATGTTATACGACTAGTATAGAGACATTTACCAACCATGATATTGTAGGTCATGGAAATCTGTTTACAAAAACCATAATGAGAGGGAACGCTTTAGCTAACACTATGATCTCCATCCTCAGCTCTACCAAAAAAAATCTATTTAATTGACACCACAATTTATTTTACTGTAGCAACTACTCTATAGCCCATCAATGTTTGAGGCGTGATCTGTAAATCAAAAAGTAACACAGGCCTGTATTTACAGTTATGATCAGTTGACACACAAAATGATGAATTTTAATCACGAAGGCAACTCTTCAATTATAGATTTAAATTTAGCTGAATATGATATGGTCAAAGAAATTAAGGTTTGGCTTTCTGTGTTTAAAAAAAAAAAGGTTTGTATTCAGTTGAAGAACAGGCAAATCACTGACATTAGCATTGTCTTTTTAGGTTGAGGTCAATGTTCCACTTTCATTATTAAAGCTTAATGAAAGTCATCTCAGCCCTGTCAGGAGTGAGGCAGAGAGGTCAGAAGTCATGACCAAATCACTCAACATGGGAATTAAGGGATGAATAACCTCCCCAGTCTTATGTAACCTTAGTGACTGGTCTGGACAGTACCTGCTTAGCTGACAATAAACCAACCAAATAGCCACTATCATGCCCCTTAGATACTAATCTAGATTTAATACTTAGTCTCATAGTCACAGTATCTGGTTGGGGGATTATGATTAATAGTATGGTAAGATGTAAATACAAATGTGCATTAATCACAAAAAAGGCGGCTTTCCTTGGAATATTAAATCACACTTCCTGAGGTTTCTGTTCACACTTCAATCTCCACACACTCTCTGGTTACACTGAAGTCATCCTTTTTCAGGATCCCGGTGGACGTTTCCTTAGAAGACATATTTTAGCTAAGACCTACTGTTGCAAGTGTTTATCTTTCCATACTTCTGTCTGATGGTAATCATGCATGAATTTAGTGGTGGTAGTGGTAGAGGAGTGGAGGCAGTGGTGCTGTCAGGGAGTCTAGAGTTACATTAACAGGCAGCATTTTTAGGATCCCAGTGGATGTTTACTAACTTACTTAATTTCTGAGGAACATTTTGAGAGATTGTTTAAAGTTTTAAGGCAGCTAAGGCACAATATTATTCTGAACTAATTCGTAAAAATGCCCATAGGCCTAAAATTCTGTCCAACACAATTAACTCCTTCTTGAATCCTGCTGCTGTTGCTTCCTCTGCTGCAACTACAGAAACCTGTGAGATGTTTTTGCTTCACTAGCAAAATTGACAACATAAAATCTCAAATCTCACCTCCTGCAGTTTCAATCAGAGTTGTCCCTCCAGCTGTCTGACATGTTTCCACACATGAATCCTACCTATTGTGCTTTATAAATTATACTGTCACACCTTTTCAAGAAAGACTTTGACCCAACTTTGAATCTGATACCTTATTTTAACTATAATAAATACCTCTTTAACACATGAAATCATCCCTTCTAGTTTTAAACATGCAAATGCACAACCCTTACTAAAGAAACCTGGCTTTTACGCCACAATGACCATAACAATTACAGGCCCATCTATAAGCTACCATTTATTTCTACGATTTTGGGGAAAGTTGTCTTCTCCAGGGTCCCCTCCTATTTGAACATATTTAACATTTCTGAAAAATTCAAATCTGCTTTTAGAGCTGTGCACGGTATAGAATCTGCTCTACATAATAACATCCTTCTCTCGGTCGACTCTGGTCACTTATCGACTCGTGACGTTTTAGTCCTGCTCGATCTCAGTACAGCATTTGACGCTATCGACCATGGCATTCTTTTAAAATGCCTGGAGGTTGAAGTCGATCTGCAGGGCCCTGTGTTAAAATGGTTTACCTCCTACCTAAAAGACAGAACATTTTTAGTAGGAAACTGCTCTCCATCTCCTGCTCCCATTAAATGTGGCATCCCCCAATTTTAGGCCCTCTTTTATTCTCATTATACATGTTTCTTCATGGCTCTACTTTTAAGAAATACAATATTCTGTACCACTGTATACTGTATACTGCACACAATGTTACCTACCATTTACACCAAACAGCGCCTGCTCACGGAGGAACCTCTTTAACCGTCTAAACATCAAATCAACATCAAATCCTGAACAGCAGGGAACTTCCCTCAACTAAATGAAAACAAAACTGAGGTAATCACATCTGGCCCCGCTAGCTCTGTCACCAACCTAAGCAAGGTGCTCAGACTCTGGTCTTGAAAAATATTGGTGTTTTCTTGGACACTAACAAGTAAGTTCTGTTGTGGAGGGCTTAGACTCTTAATTAAAACCGTTTTTATCTCATTGAGATCTGGAAACAATTATCCATGCCCACCTCTCAGCTTGATTACTGTAATTCCCTGTATATGGGGTTGGCCCATTCCACCCTTTCTCGACTCCAAATGGTTAAAAAATGCAGCTGCTGGACTTTTAACTGGAACAAAGAAAAGACAACACATCCCTCCTGTTCTGGCTCACCTGCATTGGTTACCAGAGAAATACAGAATTGATTGACTGAACATGTTACTTTTTAAACGTTTTTAAAGCCTTAAATGGATTAGCTCCATAACACAACATTACTGATCTTCTAACTCCATGTTCTGCCTCAGGTCACTTAGGTCATCCTCACAACAACTCCCTGCAGTCCCTCACTCAAAAGCAAAGGTGACCAAGCTTTTGCTGTTGCTGCTCCCGGGCTCTGGAATTGCCTCCTGTCCCACATTAACTCCAGATCCACCATTGATAATTTTAAATCAAATTTAAGGACCCATCTAGTTTCTTCTGCTTTTAGTTCAGTGCCCCATGGTTTTTTGTCCCTCTTAACTTGTTTCTAATGTCTATTAATTAATTAATCTAAATGTTTAATTATAGTTCTCATAACTTCCTATTTTTTTACTCTGCTTGAATCATGTTAGTTTTTTTAGGTTTCCATTTTTAGTCTTGCCTTTTCTCTATTTTTGCATTATTGTATTACGTTATGTATTATTTTCTCATGTATACCTGTATTGAGGCATATTCTAACCCATCTGCCTCGACTGGAAAGCACTTTGGCTCATCTCCTGTTGTTTTTAAAGGTGATATATAAATAAACAGACTTAGCTTACTTTAACTAAGACCTAAGGTTGCAAGTGTTGATCTTTCCATACTTCCCTCTCGCGGTAATCATGCATGAGTTTGGTGGTAGAAGAGTAGGGACGGTGGGGCTGTCGGTGGGTCTAGAGTTACATTAACGAGCAGTGTGAGAATCAGGAGGTGGTAGTAGGGTCAGGGGTCACAGTGCCCTCACAAACAAATGAGCCACCCAGTGAGGAAGTCAACAAGAGATGCTTTCCCCTGCAACCTTGCAAGCCCTAGCAACAGCAGCTGCTGGCAAACATGTGTGTGACAAATGTGCCATCTGAACCAAGACAGGGACTCAATCATCACCATATGGGGTTGCCACACAAACATGTCACACAAACAGAGCAGAGAGGGTGGGAGATAGACTGCAGGGGGTGAACCGAGGGTTTGGTTGTGGGGGTGGGTTGGGCGGGAGGTAACAGCAGACACAATAAAACATAACAAGACATATATTCATAGGCTATGTCAAGTATTGTTCACATGGGAAATGCAACAACATTTAACAAACCTCTCTAAAGGCTCACTGGTGGTCGTTTTTTATACAGATATTCTTTACTGCTCAGCTGAGTATACTTCAGTAGGGTTAAATGTTATGATGACTCCCTGTTGGGAGACTCATGGGAGAGTTGCTGCTGTTAGCTGGACTCAAGCAGGTTTTACTGTGGGTTCTATTGTTGCCGTACGGAGCTTAATGGCCAGCAAACAGTCTCATGATGGCCCCGTTCTGCCATTCTATCCTACTAAAAATTCCCTGTTACACACACTGTCCTGACAGAGACCAGATGAAGCCAAACTGGAAATTCATTCACACAGCACTGCTTTATATTTTCTTCTGGGTTCCTTCAGAAGAATTCGTATAGGGTTTTCTGTGTTCCCTTGATGACCACTCTTCATTCATCTCCAAATCTACATTTTATAGTACCCACAATGTTTTCAATCAGTCCTTTCACCACACTTTCATTTCATAATTTCATGTGCCTCAGCTTTCTGTCTGTCCTCTATCTCATGCTCTTTTTGTATTTTCCTCTCTCTTTCTCTCCCACTCGCCAGCTCTGGAAAGTACATTCGACAGTTCAAGAGTGACACAAGGACCGTCTCCTTCATAGCAGACCACGCTTGTGTTTTTTCAATTAAGCTGGGCTCCTGTATACTATTCATTTGGGAAACCATAATTCTCATGGCCCAGCAGAAACTAATGGAAAGTCGCTTAGTTTTTTTTTTCCGGGAGAGGTATCGGAAAGACCCGTTCCCCAGAAGCATGTCTGACTAGTGGAGATGAAGAATAAAACCATAGGAATACAGTCTATAAAAATACGGGAGGTGTTGATGGGAGGTGAAGGCTTCACCAAGGGGTATAAGGGTGCAGGAATCCATAGGGTGAATGGCAACAGGAAGGAGGTAATTCTAAGAATACAGATCGATGGATTTCCAAGGAAATGTGGATGAAAGAGAGCGAGTCGCAGGCCGGATCTGAATTGGCCAGCGGGGAGGAGGACACATCAAAGCCTGGTGTCACTGGGCTGCAGATGCAGTAAATACTGTCACCTGTCCTTTATTATTTACAGAGATGAGCCCCCAATAGCCTGTTGCATCCCTCTGTCTTAAACAGCAATCAACATTGCAAATAGATCCCCCCCCCCCCCCCCCCCCACACACACACACACCCCCCCCCCCCCCCCACACACACACACACACTCAGGTGCAGTAACACCTGAGTGTGTGTAGGGTAGTATCACTGTATGGCTATATATTACACTAGCAACAGCCCAGACCAACAATAAAACTTAACAGAGTAATAATACATTTACCTGACAACATATGCATTCTAGGGAAAAAAAATAAAATTTGTCCCTGAATATCCACTTCCAGACAACTGTTACTAGAGTTCCCATTCAATAAATGATATCCCAACTTCCTTTTTCTAATTCATCTCAGCCCCAGACTGACCCTCGTCCTTGCCTTGTGAAAGCCATTTATCACTATTAACAAAAACCTTTCACTGAATGCTCAGTCTGCGTTCACACCTAAACAGTGCGCACACACACACACACACACACACATTTGTGGGAGGGGCCTAAAAGGGACAACCCCTATCCCCCCCCCCCCCCCCCCCCCCCCCCCCCCCACTACCACCACAACAATCAACAGAGACAGACAGACAGCACAGGAGACCAGTGAGAGAGAGACAGGCAGGAGCAGGACACGAGGAGGAGACAGTCTGAAGTCTTACCTCAAGAGTAATGCTGTGGAACCGATACAAGGGAGAGCCTCATGACTGCTGCGGTCTCTCTCAGCCTCGGTCTCTTTGTGTCTCTCAGCTGAGGGAGAGGGGCGCTGAGACGCACAGGCAGCCCAGTGCAGAGCGGAGCGGCGCTCAGCACACTTTACAGGCAGAGAAAGCAGTGGAGCCGCGCAGACCCCGGGCTCATCCGCTCACACTCTGCCTTCTGAGGATGAAAAGAGAAGACTTCATTACCAGCTGCAAACCACGCCTCCACCCCTCCAGTCTCCCTCCTCCCAAGCACTCTCTCCCTCCCTCCCCTCCTCCTTCACTAGCTCCCAGTTTCCCTTCCACACTCCCAGCCAGTAGCACGCTCCAGGGCCTGTCCCAGCCAAGAGAGGGGGAGCAGACTGCCAAAGAAAACCTCCCATCCAACCGCCTGCCAGTGCTGTGCAGTGCACAGAGAGAGAGAGGGACAGAAAGAGAGGAGGAAGCAAGAGACAGAGAGATGGCATAGAGCATCTGGTTTAAATCCACAAACTCTTATTTGTGTGTTTTGAAATTTTACATTGAGCACACTGCTTCAGAGTTGTTTCACCTTAACAGTTTTGCCAGTGGAGCACTAGATGGAATAAGGAAGGATAAAGTGTGTGTGTGTGTGTGTGTGTGTGTGTGTGTGCATGCTTGTGTATGTGTGTGTGTGTGTGTGTGTGTGTGTATTGGTAAATGAGAAATGAAATAAAACAAAGAAGGAAAGCAGAACGAGGAGGATTAAATTTGGACAGAGTGAAATGTGTGAGGCAGCAGAGATTCACTTGAAAGAGAGGGGAGAGACAGAGGGAAGGACACAGGCAGGGAGGCCAATGGAAAAAAAAACACAGACACTCTCAGAGAGAGACATAGAGCAAGACAGGCAATCACTTTGGCAGTTTTAGGGAGAAAAGTAAAATGTGAAGAGACATAACCAGGGAAGTTCTAATTAAGACTTACTGTAAGAAATCAAAAGACTGTCACTCGGGAAAAGTGTGTGTGTGTGTGTGTGTGTGTGTGTGTGTTTGTATGTGTGTGTTGGGTTCTAAAGGGTAGGGACAATGTCTGTCTCTGTGTGTTTGTGTGTCTATAAACCTGTCTCTAAGTCTCACCGACTCTTTGCAAACTGCTTCCATCATCAACACCCAAAATAAGGATGACAGTTTTTGTCCATCTTCAGTCTTCCCCCTCCTTCTCATCCTCTCTGCCTTTTCTTCTTATGCCAAAGTGAACTCGCTCCCCATTAGACAGGGAAAATAGGCCTAAAAGAGCTAGCTGTTTACTGTCTGTAATTATAAGGGGCTGGGTACACTCAATCCAGGCAAGCTCTGCACCCTGCCCTCAAGTGCCACCACACACAAACCCAACTCTGCCAAATCTGGGCCATGGCACAGAGAGAGAGAGGTGCAAAGTTAAAGAAAAGAAGAGTAAAAAAAAGTGACGTTTAAAGTTTCAGATCAACTTGTAATTAGGAAACAAAATGTTGGCATAGGAGAATTCACTAAACTTAAGAAAACAGACAGAGTATATTATATTCCAAACAATTTATAGTTAAGGGTTCACCTGAGGTCAAACTGGACAGTAGGTCCTGGGCATGAAATAACAAAAAGTTTAAAGTGGAGAGGTCATTTGCTGGCAAATACTGTAGGTCAGGCTCCAAAAATGACAGTCATGACAGTTAAGCATCGATCCTGCTGCAAGAGACTACAACACAGCACATCACTAAATCCATCAGGACCACCACTCCTGCCTATGGTGATTCCTTTGAAGTACTTTCACAGATAAAAACAGCAGTAACTTTAAATTAAGTTACGCAAGTCTAAGGTCCAGTAGTACTTTCTTGATTGTTTAACAGGGATAAGCAAAAGAAGAGCGGGTAGAAACACAAATATCGCATTCCAAAACAACATAAAGAACTAGAGAATTGCAGGGGGAAAAATCAAAGTGATTCAAAAGATCACAGAACGGAACAAAATGACAAAAATAAGTCTGCATAATGTAATAAACAAGGGAGGACATTTTTTGGCAGCACATGATGAGGTAAGCAGGGATTATACAGATCTCTGGCGATCTCCAACACTAGCATTAACACCTACACAGACCCTCTTTGTGGTATAATGGTGTTAAATTTACACAGGTCCACAAAACAGTACTTAAGGTTATGGGCTGACTTCATTGTAGGTTGTGAAAGCCCAGGCGTGGAGTTGGGGTTTGAGACCGTTGGAGTGAGTTGATCAAGGGACGATAAACTCATTTCAGTGCACTTTATTGCTTAGAAACACTAATCCTCCAAAACCAGAGACATGGACAGCTCCTCTGTGGTGTTTTATATCTTTAATCTGGGGCTTTAGTGACAAAGAAAAACTAATCCACCATCTGAAAGCCGTTGTTTGTTTACTGTCTCATATGTAATCAAGTATTTCCATTACCAACAATAGTAAATAGATATAAATAGCACAAAGTGGCCATATAATAGGGAAAATTAGAACAGTAATGACAGGCTGTCAGCTACACTTTGCAGCATAAAATTTTGATTGTGCTTCAGGATGTAACACAGGGATTTAGGACTGAGGTGGAATTGACTTAATGGACACAATATTCTATCCAGCCACTAGGGGCTGAGTTGAGCTTTGTGATGTTCATACTATTTACAGACTAGGATGAGGCTAAGTTTGCCACTAACATTTTTACACTACATCTCTCTCACCCTGCTCCAGACTTGAAAAAGAGAGCTGTATCACAGAAGAAAACCTCAAATGTCTTGCTTGTTGCATATGAAAGCATCGATTATAAGAGACTTGTTAAAAGGACAACATTAAATAAGGGGATATAATGGGTTAATATCTACACACCACTGAGTTAAAAACACCCTTTATACAGAGCAAGCTGGTGGCAAAAAGTCAAAATTGGCTGCCTCTGTGATTGGATTTCAAAAGCCACAGGAAACCATCTGACTGTCAGGCATCACACACATTTGGCCAACCAACCATGTTAGGATAGGCCAAAATGGAGTACAAAATTATAGGCATGGAATTTAACTTCTTTTTGTCAATAACTCTGCAAGTGAACTAAACTAAATAACTAAACAAATGGAACAGAAACATACAATGGGATTTAATGTTTTTGTAGTGCATCAGAGACAACTTGCCTTTGGATGGCAGCTGGAATCTTTTTAGACTTCAGGATTCAATCATAGGTCGTTGTGAAATTAAAATTTCACTCTTAACAACCTGAATTGAAAACAGAGTCAAGACAAATGGAAAGAGGGGACCTTCTGTGTTGTTAACACAGAAAACCTTTGTGAGATGTATCAAAGTGAGGGAACCCAAGATCAACTCCTCAACATTTCCAGGATGAATATGGAGATTGTTTCAACCCTGCCTTGGGGCCTGTGCATATCAGGACACCAACGGCTTGTATTATACTAGTCTAAACAAGTATTTTTAGTTCATACAGGACATTAAAGAAACATTGCTTTATACTTTACCGACCTCTGCCAACCGTCTAAGGTGTCTAAATGGTCTCTCTATCTCTCTGTGGCATGAAAAAGTCATAAAAAACACCAATGCTAAACATATAAAGTGTTTTAATGACCTTGGAGTATTCCAACCTCCCCTCAGGAAGTAACACCTAAATCAAAAACTAATTAAACTGTGACCTTTTGGATGCAATGTGCATGTATACATCAATTGACCTACTCTGTCATTATTACTTAATATAATTCCCTAAAGCTAGATATAGCAATGAGAAAAGTTTAAATCTAACCCTAAATCTGTACAGAAGCTTGCCTTTTCCTCTGAAAAACTCAAAAATTAAGAAGTCAATTCTGGACTTCAAAGAAAAAAAAGGATGAATCAATGCAGCCAAGATGACAGTGGAGTAAAGTGTTGCAGCCTGGCCGTAAGCCACATTGTGTGCCACACTCTAAGACTAGTTCTATGAGTGTGCTGTGTGTTTGTGCACTGAGACAAGAAAGGGCACCGGGAAAATGAGACCGTGGGTTTCCACTCAAACACAAATGATGGTGGCTAACCAAAAAGTCTAACACATCTATTCCCTCCCTCTGTCTGTTCAGCTTTTGGGCTCTGGTGCTACCGGGCCAGCCTCAGCTCTGGGAATTTCACACCTACGATGGCCATGACCAGCAGAGCAAAGCCCATCACACCCTGGTGTGCCATTTCTGACCCAGAGAGCCCAGTGGCCACGAACACATGCTCTCCCCCAGGGCAAACAGGGGGCACCCCAGCTAATGTAGACTTAGCAGCTCGGCGATGTGTACTCGCCCCGCCATGTGGACCAGGAGTGATGATGTTCCCAGGGAGACAAGGTGTCGGGTTTTGGGCTGGGAGGAGGTGGGGCAGGACCATGGGGGTTAGAGGTGAAAGAGGAAAAGTTGAAGAATGGGGAAAAGGCCCACCCTAAGTGTGTTCTGTTATTGGAAAAGCATAGACAGACGTAGGCTTTAGTTGAAAAACTTTCCAAGAAATGCTAGATGTTTTTTCGATAAAAATAAAAAAGAACAGCTTCAAGGAAAACTTATTTCCAAGCAAGAACAAGATCTTTGTTGGATTATTTTACAAAACCTCAAATTATGTTCAGGGGAAAAGTTTTTTGAATTCTTCATTTCCAAAATATCTACATGGCAACTAGGGTATGGTGAAGGTTAAAAAAGGATTTGTATGAGGCTAACTCTGGTCTCCTGAATGAGAGTTCTTACGCTCACCCACCAGCCCAACCTCAACACACTCACTTCCTGCCTCTATACATACAGCACACAACAACTTACCTAAAGATTGTAAATCATCCAATATGAATGTAATCCCTGGGATGCTGCTTCAAGCACAGCCATTCACAAGACTACCTGTCTTGGTGCCAAAAAATAACAATCACACTTACAAAACCCAACCCATTTGCTAATCATGTTCACACAGTGAAAACAAAATAATCACTATGCTCGCTAGACTGGTATCTCAGGCTAAACTGTAACTAATTGAAGGGTAACTGACTCAAAATGTAATTTATGTCTCGAGCACAGTGATAAGGTTAAAGACTAAAATACATATTGATGTTTCCTTTTTGGGTTTCATCTTCCGGTGCCTTTATTTTGTCTGATTAAAGCGTCTGGGTTGAAATAGAGAAGGGTGGATAGAGCTGCCATTGAACTGTAGCAGAGCCACAGCAAACCAAATACAGAGCCCTCATCTGCACAAACAGGCCTTTCAATCGTTCCCCTCACTTTTGTCCCATCAATACTTCACTTTTCATGGAGACCAAAGCCACCAACTCCAACCTTCCCTCTGCCCCCTCCAAACACACATAGAGGTGAATGGTGTCTACTGTACCTTCAACCACTCCCCTCTCTGTGGGGTAGAACACATTTTGACAGGCCTGTATTTATGGCCGGCTTGAGTCGTGTTGGAATGAATCATGAAAAGGCCCAAAATCATCTTGCTGGATGTTCATTTATATTGAGTGTTGGTCAGCTGTGTGGGTCTGTGTGTGTGGCCTACTTAGAAAGAATGAGGGTTGTGTGAGTGAATGTGTGGGAGCGGAGGATTAAGATAAGCCCTCTAATGAGCAACAAAGTATGTTTGCTATCCTGTGTTTATTATCTGTCTGTATCTGTATGGATGAAAACATTACATGCGTTCACTGTGTTCCTGTTCAACATTATGAAACCTGACTGCTTGCTGGAAAGTGATTTTGCACCGTATAAACCCCCATATTGAATATAATAGTATTAAAAGATAGACATAAAAACTGAATACATAATACATGCCCATACGTACATAGAAAAAGTTAGTGGTAGCTGTAATGATTCATCCTTTTCATTCAGTTTTCCCTTCTTAAAACAACAACTAAAACAACTAAAACACCCAGTTAAACTAACTTATATACTAACTTACTAACTTATATTATCTTCAGCTGAGCTTCAGAATGAGGTTTTGCACAGAAGGAGGACTAAGGACATCAATCATTTCCAATGTAATCATGTTTGGAAGGGATCTTAATGGCCAGTATGGACAAGATGAATGTGACCAAGTGACCAATAACTCTTTCAAACCCTTTCATATGTTCAGTGAACATATGGGCCTGTAAGTGTTGTTTTAAGACAGATTTTGAATAATGTGAACCTTTCCTTTAATTATAATCATGGTAAGCTGCAAAAGAGAGGAATAAAAGCAAATGGCTGTGACTCATCCCATTTGCGACCAGTGTTGTATGAGATAAATTGCATACATTGACTTTAACAGTAACAAATACATAAATGATTTGTCTATAACTTAATATCCATCTTTGAAAGACTAGTGACTTTGGGTTTTTAATCCTCTATGTCAATCTCTCTTTCAGTACACACACAGACACGCTTGACTGATCACCCAATCCTTCAGAGTGCAGTGTCTCAGTGGGTGTGTGGTAACAATGGGATCTGGGGTGAGCTAAGGCAGACTTCTCTGGTCCTTCTCCACATAAACCTTTAATATGAGGCCTCCTCAGCACCAGTCGGCCATCTAAAGGCACTGTACCCTGTAATTGACCTTAAAAATACTTTCCATGGAGGTCGGCAGCCATGTCATTGGCCTTCGGCCCAAGCAGCGGCTGCATCTCCCCAGCCCAGAGGAGCCTGGGAAGGCCTCACAGGGTATATTTAGTGGCCCTGTCTTTTGAGTAGAGTAGGAGATGCAGATAATGCCAGTCTGTACATAAAACCACTCCGCCGCCCACGAGTAGGCCTCTCACAGGCACATTTCCCTCTCCCACGGGGATGTGTTTCTTAAGGTCAGAGGTCCGTTATATGCAAGCCAGGTGAATGTATAAACATGGAAGACACTTATCGGAATTTACCTCTCCTGTGAAGGAGGGACATGCCACCGTTTTGGCCCTGTAAGGCAAGCTTGTTGTTAGATTCAAACAGTTCCAGTGTAGAGCCCTGCAAGAGTCCAAAACTACAGCCCTAGCATGGCCCTGGCCCATGTGGTGTTCAAGCCCAGCCCAGCCCAGCCCCAGATTGTCTGCAATTTTTCAGCCCGACTCAAGACCGACATCAATATCACGCTCTCTCTGACTCGCACTCTTTCGGACATACGCACACACACATGCTCCAACTTCTCCCTGCTCTGCATGGTCAGTTGTTGTGTGTAGCTATAGTAATGTATGCATTAGCCTACATGCCTACTGCTTAGGTTATTTATAATATTTATAATATAATCAATCTAAGAATATTTCGTACAGAAGCCTGTGCGGGCACAATGAAAGAAGAGAAGTTAAATGAACCGAGCCCGATCTGTAAAAAAAATAACTGGCCCGAGTTGCAGACCTCTATTCCACAATGCATCAAGTGATGCTGTAGCACACACCAGGAACCAGGCGATACAGACAGAAGTACATAAGCTCAGTTTTGTCATTTGCTGGCTTACTAAAGACTTGATGTGCATCGACACTGGGATATGACAGTGATCCTGTATCCTGATAAGTTGACATGGGTCAACCTACGATGACATCAAGACAGAATGGGTGGAGGGTCTCCAAAAAGGAGGGAGAAAATGGGTTCAAACTACAATAACATCTTGACACAAATAAGAGTTTGTCTGTCTCAGAGACATTTATCAAATGCATCATGCCAAGTGCTGCTGTTGGTGAAAGCTCTATTTGAACTTCAATATTTTGATCGTGCTGTCTAAATCCTGTCCAAACCTTCCTGCCACAACACATCAACATTGACACTGCTGTCTCCAAAGGTATTATTCAAAACATATGGACATCATACTAATTATTATAGGCATGGGAAACTGGGAAAGGACAGCTGTGCTGCAGGCTATCTTCTCATAATGTAGAGATATTCAGCTGTCAAACAAATGTAACTGTGTTTACTAATTGTCTACTATAGGCTATGCATGCACCAGAGACATGGACTAGAGTTTGATAATCAGACTCGAGTCGCACTTAAGTCGCACACGTTACACTGGTTTGAGAATCTGGGGGGGGGGACTTACAGTAGTTAATAAGCTGTGATTAATTGCATTGCACATTACATGGTTGTGCTCTGTAAGTGAAAAACAGGTTACAGTTACAGAATCCCTTATAGCTATGCAGTTTTATAAGCAGCCTGGTTTGAATGCAGCAGGTGATTCATTATACCCATGAGAGACTTGAGACTTGGACTCTAGCTCAGAGACTTGAGACTTGACTTGGAGCTCAGAGTCCAGCATCTCTGGTATGCACTGTGCAGCTGTATTATATAGGAAAATATTAATATCAGGTCAGACTGTATATAGGCAAATACTCAATATAATGACACTCAAATTGGGATGATGATGCAATTTGTTATATTTATTCTGGTATTCCTTCTCTACTAAACATGTTTTTGATTTTAAGTTCATTTCTATGTGTTTAACACAAACACCTATACTAACACCTAAGATAATGAGATAATGACTGTATATTTTACTAATACAGTACTAACACAATCTTTTGTCATCGTTATTACTCTCTTTTGATTGATTGATTGATTGATTGGCTTCATTATCAATTCTTGATCCATTGTTGTCACTCATGTTGTCAGGGGCATCTGCAATGTAATTTATCATTTCTTTCATGAAAGATCATTGTTGAAAAAAATCACAGCTTTCATCTGTCTTTTTCAAAGGTGAAAACTGGAATTTATATAAGAACAAACGCCGGTGACTGCTTCCTTCTGACCGACCGACTCTCTGGAGTCATGGCCTGTTACACGTTTAAGAAACCCAGTCTTTTATCTGATGCAAGTGCATCGTTTGCACACTTTTTACAGTAACCAACAAACCATTCCAATTAAAACAGAGTTTCCCTCATCTCTGACAGGTGGAGTTATGAGCAATCCCTGCAACAAGTACTGCTCGACTTAGTGCCACTGGCCATTGATGTTACGTAATAGTCATATATCTATCTCTGTTCTCTCTGAGGCTCCTGTATAATTTTTGTGTGTCAGTTCTGCTCAGTTATGGGTGAGAGAGAGAGAGCAGATGGGCCAGTGTTTACTCATAGCGCGTGCAATCACACCTTTAAATTCCTCAGAGTAGCAGTGAGAGAGGTTACAATCACTTGTGCCTGCCTCTGCTCCTTACCAGTGGAAACCACAAACCTTGGCAAGCTGAAGCCACGCCAGTCAGCTCCACTCATCTAACTAAAGTTTCATGGCCTTTAGCAACATGCACTTGGATCTCACACATCCAACCAGGCACTATCATGAATGTGTTTTTAAATCATCCACAGAATTGTTGAGATGCTGTCATAAACTAAAAGGTTATGCTTAATATCTTACAATAACAGATCAGCTCCTATTATCTTCACATCTTTGCTTAGAGGGTCTTTTGGTCTCTTAACAATACACATGCACAAAGCCACAAAGATAGCAGGAAACAGGATAAAGAGAGAGTCTCAAAACTCTCCTCAAGGGACGCTGCCTCTGAGTATAAAATCCAAGCCCAACAATAACAAAGAAACACTTTTGATCTACTGTATAAAAGCACAGCTACAGAGCTCAGCAGACCAGGGGTTCATGTGCTCACCGTGGTCACGGTGACAGATCTGCCGACCACTCCTTGCCCATCTGGGCTGCCGGTGGCGCTCTGCCTGCTCTGTGAGGACAGCGAGTTCAGGCCAGTAATTTAGTTCAGATGAGGTAAAGCAATATTTCCAGATTAATATGAGCCATATTCCTTTAGAACTGTCCTTTCTTTCTTCTTCTCCTCCTTCCTGCATTTTTTTTTACATCTTACATGTCCAAAAACGTCTGGCTGAGGATGAAAGGAAGAAGTAGAAGAGAGAAAAGGAGAGACATAGAGAGGGAAGATGAACCAGTTTTATGCTTTGTGAGGCAGACACACAGGATAGCCAGTAGCAGTATGACACTAGCATTTCTTCAATTATGGTTCTTTTGATCATTTCCTAAAATGCCTAATGATCTAATTTCACTGAACAGCTTATTTGATAAGGCAGGGGGAGATGCATGCTTTGTGCTCTTTGCATTGCTCCTTTCGTGGTTTCTTTTATGTAAGGAATAGAGTGGATAGATTGACACACTCTTGTTCATCCATTCATCATTTTTATGTCACTAAATGACGGTGAATTAAGTTGAATAAACCCCTCAGTAGCCCTCTGTTGCTACTAGGCAGGTGCTTTGAATCCTAAAATACCTGGAACAGATTCAACCAGCTGTGCAGTACATGTTTAAAGATGCTCCATACAACCTCGAGCACTTTCCTTTTTCAATCATTGTCAAGATAACGCCCCCTGATCGTAAAAAGTTTCTGGATTTCTCCATAATTTAATGTAAGCTGCATCGTATCATATCGGAATGAGATTGCTCCAGCTGTGATTGGCAACAGTTTCAGTAGTTGGAAAGTCACAGCTGTCACTGTACTGCAGCTGCTGACTTAAAATGTGACTGGCGGCATAATCAGCTCATACTGATGATACGCATCGCTATAAATCTGTACAGCATTCAGAGAGAAGCATCTTGCTACAGTATTTCTGATACGTGCGCTGATAACGGAAAACCAGATTTAAATTAGCAGGAAGAAGCTAAAACCACAGATTAATTGGCAACTGGGCAGCTGGCTGGCTTTGTTGTTGGAGCAAAGCCAGCTGGACCAGTAGTAACCTTGCATGCCGAGGCTTTCATCAGCTGGCCATTTTGTTAATGTATGTGGAAAACTGGAGATTAATCAGCTGTCTCCCAGTCATTTCTGGAAAGATATTTCAGATCCATATTCCCTGTGCCGTGTTCCCCATAGTTTGCAATTATATTCTGAAGGATGTTCCTTCATTTACTTCATATACAGAGGATAAGGCAACCAGCATTGTGGTTCCTCTAGCCTCATAGCAGAAGCATTTTGAGGACTGATGATGGACGTACAGCCATGGTACTCTCCAGGGCTGTGATTATTTTATGGTTTCCTTATCCTAAAGTAACTGTAGAGTGTCACTGTGTTCCTGCCTTGTAAGCCAGACCTCTGGCTGGATTCCACCCTCTAACCAAATCTGCTGATCATTGCTGGGTGACTAATGAAATAAGAGTTTAACTCCTGCTTCTGCTGCAGTGTTTCTGATGTTTTTTCTGGAACGTTTTTTCCCCATCCATCTGCGACACTGTATGTATGTGATGTCATAACTGGGCTTTCTCATTGGCTGGGCTTTCAGTTCTATCGTTCAAGCACTGTGGGTGAACGGCACAATTGAACAGCGGGTTTGAAAGGGAACATGAAATTAGCGGTGACTCATCTCTGGCCGCTATGTTATTATATTATTTCTTCACCAGCAATCATTTAAATCGATCTAAAGTTCCATGAAATGAGACCAAAAAATACCAAAACTATGCATCTGTATTTGAAAGAGGGAAAATGTGTGTTTTTATGACCACATTTCTGTCACATTCTATAGATCTTGGACACCTTTAAGTAGATACAAAAGATCTAACATGGATATAAGTTTAGGAATATATAATAATAATAATAATAATAAGATATTTCACAGAATAAAATGTCTCTGTACATTACAACCTAAAGTTAATAATCTTCTGCCCCTCAAATTACTATTTTCACAACACCATAATTTGTAGTATAAGGCGACATGACAAGGTCATTTCATAGTTACTGACAAAATGCAAACTAATGTGGACAATTACTGATTTTACAACACCATTTGGCTAGTTTTATGGAGGGGAAGAAAATGTCTTTGAATGTTGAACCTTCAGAGAGCAGCTACAAGTCACATCAAAGGTGTGGGGGTCACTATAGCAATGTCTCATCAATATGATTCGCCAGTAAACTGGATTGTTGAACTGCTAAGAGGAAGAGATTGCAGAGGACTACATTAAGTCTGTGCATTTCTTGTACTACTGCTGATAATTTTGCAATGAACATCTATGGCAGTGTTTCCCATTAATTAACGAGACCATACACTAGTAAGGGGTCAATTACATGGACTGAAGTTAAGCTCAGCTGATTATAGTGGAGACAAACAAACAACAACGGTATATGACAATACGATATACAAGGAGAATTCAGCAGCTCTTATCAAATGAAACAGTCCCTTCACTCATGGTGAACTGAGAATGGTAAACTTATTAGCACATTTTAACAAAACTCCCTTAACCCCCATGCATCATGGGAATTATGAGGGAGGGACGTAGGCTGCTTGTGCGCAGCGGTTTATTTACGGTGTTAACTTCCACTGGAAGCCTCTCAGAAGCATTTCAGCAGCGAAGCGTGTAGCCTGTCCCACGTTATGACTTGTTTTTAATTGTACTTTTTGTGCTTCTACTACATTCTTCAAAGCTCTCGTTTCTCGTCTTGACGGGTACATCTAACAACTAACACAGAGAGCATTTCAGAATAAGAGCGTTTTACCTGCCGGACTTTGCTGACATGTTTAAATTTTGGTGATTTGGTGATTAGTGCTTGCTTTTTGTGCTTCTACTATGATTAAGTAGGCTATGCAGTAAAAATGTTTCTCTTTTGTCTGATTTAACTGTGTTTATAGTTTATATACGATCAGAAGTCTGTGACGGGTATTTTATTTGGAAAATTGACCGAATTCTCTTCGAATACGCTTCCTGGATGCACTCTGGTGTAAGCACAAACATTTAGTAGAATGGCTGCTCCGGCAACAGCAAAGCAGACAGACCCTGTGGATTTTCAGAGTGAGTCTGGGGTCATGTAAACTTGGTTAATATGTCTTTGTAGCAGGTGGGCCCACGATGAAGCTCCGCTCCCACTGTGCTGACAGTCAAATGACAAGCCGTTGTGTTTTGTTGGTGCTGCTGTAAGTTTGTACGCTCACACACATTGGCATCCGACTCGAGAAAACCACTATTCTTTTGAGGTAACTACGGTAACGTTAACGTTCTGTTTCTGTCACTCGTTTGTGAGAAGGCGATTAAGCTGGCCGCACCTAAATTGTAGTGCACATTTATTAAAACCTTTATGGTAAATTCACTGAAATGGAACAGTGCGAGCTGACAGGCAGGTTAGCGACTTTATCGTGTCAATTTCTCTCTTTACATAGGCAAGTGCTGCAGAATGAAAGTCTTCATGTTACATGATACGAGAACCACATACAATATAATTTATCAAACTGGGTTGGACTTGGGTTGGACTGGGATGAATTTAGCGCCAGGATACACATGTGACAACGTCCAGTTTTCAAAATAAGGTGTCTATACAGTATAAAACATATTACATGTATCCATTAAAAGTAAAAAAAAACACAGTAACAGTAAAAGGTTAGGTAAATTACTTATTCTATTTTCTATTCTTTGATTTAGGGTTGCTGGAAAAACATTAAATAAATTTGTTGACTCCTGTTGTTGTTTCATCACCATTTATAGCTATACAATAGGTTTATGAATAGTTTACTAGAGCACAACATTGTTTACATGAGTGCAAAGTTCTTCATAGATAGCCTCTTTATTGCACCAAATTACTGCATTTTATTTTAAAAGTACAAACTTTACTTTGACCCCCTGAGAGGGTCCGAGGCCCACCCACCATAGTCTCTTAAAATCCTGTGGGAAAAACTGACTGTGGAATAAACTACTGCTAAAATATTAATTATTATTATACAAAATAAATAAATACAGTCACCAATAAAGAAATGAAAACTGTTACAACACTTTCCAAGGAAAACATCTTAAAAATGCCCATTCGACAGTTATATCACCTGTGAAATATCAGCTGTCAGGTGCTACTGACTTTTGTTCACTTCAATCTCTTGCACTGACACAACACACATAAAGTACACTTCTATGGGCTACGTAGACGTTGAAATGATTCATATGTAATATAAAGTATGGCATGTTCCTATCGACAGTAGAGGGGCAAAGGCACGAAATGTGCCACATACACCAGCATTATAGCATAGCAACAGTCAAAAATCAAGGCTGGTTTGACAGCACAGGAACATCCAACTCATCTGCACATTCCCATGCTTGAGCTTGACTTGGCCTTGACCCTGGTGACTTAATGGTGTGTGAGTGTTGGTGTGTGCACTGTGTATTTTCACATCCGCTGTTCTTAGTATAGTGGAGGGTCAAGGGACCACCCCAGAAGAACAAAAGGACTTTGCCTTTATAAACAACTTTTAAATCCACCATTGCCTAGCTGCAGTATTTTTCCAACAGATTTCTAGCCAATTGTTAGGAGCTATAATTCATGGATCTACTGTGACAGTAGCACAATTAAAAAGATTGTGTAACTGTTCTACCAAGTTTTACTTAATTCTCTAAACACTGGCAAGTTGATAATTCATTTTACAACAACCCATCAATATTATAATTCCCCACTGGAGAAAAGGTTCCCAGTATACTCTTGCACACTTTTCCCAGATCAATCCAGTCTCCTCGGCTATCCATTGAGTTTCATCTTAACGCCTTTTGCCACAGTATATGTGCTGAATGTATGACTTGGATCTGTATGTCACATGAGCTGCACATTTCTATTGAGGTAGCTAGCCAGTGCACGTTTAGCCTAGCGGAATGCAGCCTTGCATTGCTGAGCTCGGCTTAGATTTATGTGACTGCTGTGGGGTGTGCATGTGGCTAACAGATGGTGGCATCCTGCTCCTCTTTCCTCCCTCAGCACCTCACTGCTTACTCAATCCCCCCAGCCGGTCCATATCTGTTGTTCTTTTCCTCTGTTGCATCTGCCACGATTCTCTCTGTCACTTCACTGCTTCAAACTTGAATTCAACACTTTCATGGTCAGTTGTAGTTATCAGTGGATATTGGGGACCTGCAAATGCTCACTGGGATATCAACACAAGATTCATCCTCAATGTGCCAACACTCAACACCCTCTACACTATCCATTCAACACTACTTTAATTGACACTCAACACTATCTTAGCTGAAACAACACACCCACTGCCTTCAGCAGCCTTGAGACTCTGTATGTCCACACACATGCTTAACATACACACACACACACACACACACACACACACACACAAGCACTCTCATACATATGCTCTGGACCTAAACTTTGCAGCCTATTCTTTGTCCGTGATGTGCTTAAAGTGATCATCCAAATTCTACCCAATATACTTTTGTGTTGCACTATGGCCCTCCTCAATACTTATAAGCACTGCCTGAAGATTTGGGAGATACTGGCTTGCATTGTAATGGCTGTCAGCCTCAATCACAATGCCTGTAATCACAATACCACTAGAAGCAACAATTTCTAACAGCCTCTACGCAGCTATAGCTGACCATGTTTGACAAGCACTTTATAGGACAAATTGTTACCAAGCAGTGACGCAGAAAAACACTCAGTCTGGGATGACAATCTGCATCAGTTTGGCTCTTTCATCAAAACCCTCGCATCAGGCAGGATGGTCCTGAAAAATAAAAGTGAGCCTGCTGACTCTGCTTTAGCTTTCACATCGGATGCCAAAGCCCCCAAAACACACACATACCATACAGTAGAGGAGACATGAAACTGCTCCAACACTGTACTGGTGTGACTTTAGAGCTAAAAACTACTTTTAAAAAAGTGTGTTTTTATAAAACAGTAAGCAAATAAACTATACATAGTGTCAATAGCTAATAGTGTCATTATACCTTAAAACTGTCTAAATTTCTCTTCTGTGGCTATTAAGGTAGCACTGAGCCATTTATAATTTACTGCCAACCAAAGAAGCCATTCTGTTTAAATACATGAAATTATATTCAACCAATCAAATAAGCCATTCAGTGTAAAGACATCAAATTATATATCAGCTAAAAGGGGTGTGTGGCATACAGAACCATTTACGCAGCCAAAAATGCTGACCTATGGGAGCTCACATTCACATAACCTAACAAAAATGCAACCAGTGCTGAGTGTTCCCTCCCCCACACCTTAAGCTGGCATGAGTCTCACAGACCCTGTTTATGGGCAGACGCAGATAAACACACAGATGCAATCAGACAAACACACATCCATCGCCTGCAGATGCAAGTGTTCCACTTTGCTAATCTAACCCCACTCTCAGAGTCTGGGAATGTACAGCTGTGTGGTTGAGTGACACACTGGGCCCCCTGCCATGGGGAGTCACCTCGAGGTGTCCTGAGTCGTGTGTGTGTGACATGTGAGTACATCTTGTCCATGAGACCACAGACCCGCAACCACAAGGATTTTTACTATTGTGATAAACACATGCATACACGCACACTTAGACACACAGACACAGCCATGCAACCACACATTCACACACCCACATTTATACACTCACGGAAGGAAACTTTGTCATATTAGTCATTAAAGATGTGCATACCACTGCATACTCATACTAGGTCTCTGACTTTCTCTCCCTCCATTATTCATTCTGAATTAATGAAGACAAGAAGGAAGAAAGTGATATTGCATTATCTTTCTACCCTTAAGTTAAAGTAAGAAGAAGAATAAGTAAAAAAAAAAAATGGTCAAAGATGTTGTTTTCCTTTCCATCCATCATGCCGTATCTCTGCTTTGTAAGCACACTCCCCATGTGACTTCACTGCTGGGAAGACTTTCCCCCCCAACCTGACATACAAAGAAGCATTTGCCCATTTTCTGTCTAATTGAAAGTAAAGACGAGTGGGATGAGTGCACAAGGAAGGTAAAGAGCATAGCCAAAGCAGAACTTTATTTGGTCCTCATTTCAGTGCACTTACTTATTTAGGAATCAAAAACAGAAGCAGATAAAACTCTCAGCAAACTCTAGCTAGCTATTACACTCAAATTACTTTATATTATATTTATTATTATGACAATTTTTTGTCATAAGTGACTCACATTTTCACCCTACATAGATACATCGGCATGAATTTGGGGTTCACTGACTTGCTCAAGGACACTTTGACATGTGGACAAGAGCATGCTCAGACCTGCTCCACCCGGCGAAATTTCAGTAACCATCATCAAGTAGTGGTTGAGTGATTGGTAACAGTGAGGAGATGACATGTATTCTGACCACTTATGGAACATAGTGAGAATCAGTCCTATCTCTTATCGGATAACAAACACAGGGCTAAGATTGTGTACCTGTGCCTGTGTACAGTATGTGATTATGTGCGTGCACTGTGTTGGTATGCTAACTTTACTGGTGTGTTAACAATATGGAGTCCAGCTTGTAGCCAACTGTTCTTCACACTGGGGGTTGTATATTTTAACTTAAAAAACAATAAACACGAAGAGGGATGGATTGGCTAAAGCTCTGGGCAGGAATGTTGGTTCATTGAGTAAGTTGTGTGCTTTCAAACAGAGCTAAAAGTCACATCAGTTGTCAGGAGATTATTTGTTCCTCTGCTTTGGTCTTAGAGAAAGCACTGAGATAGATTCCAGGGTTAAGGCCACATTTGACACTTTGGTGCCTTGGGGCTAAAAGCTGAAGTGCCTGCATAATATAAAATGTGTTCACTTATTATATTTATAAACACAGTATAAATCACTTACACATTATAATGCTGCATCTATTTGTTAAATTAGTGCTGAAACAATATCATTATTAAAAATATGAGCATGTGAAGAGATACACATTAAATTATTATTTGCTGCTTTGAATTTTGGACATGGGCAAAACACATAAAACCAACCCTGACATTAGAGAGGCATTTTCCTTAACAGAGGATCAACTTTTTTCACTCGTAACTCAACTGTTACTCAACAGTTTTAAATCATTCCTCGTTATGAGAGGTAGCCAGAACATAAAAGGCCAGAATGAAACTGCGTATCCCTTCTACAGTATTGCTAGCTGATCTGTACTCTAAACCAAAGCAGTCCGACATTAAACAACTCCAAACCAAGATCACTGGGGGAGATTTATGACAGGCTGAGAAAGAGCTCATGAGAGGAAACACACAAAAACCTTGTACATATTAATAAACTCTAGCCCATCAACAACAAAATGTTTACTGATAAAAGCTGAGGTTTGCATTAACAGCAAATAAAAAACTAATGAATTAACTGCTAATATAAATTGCT
The DNA here is from genome assembly GCF_014851395.1 of Micropterus salmoides. Classification (NCBI taxonomy): domain Eukaryota; kingdom Metazoa; phylum Chordata; class Actinopteri; order Centrarchiformes; family Centrarchidae; genus Micropterus; species Micropterus salmoides. Next base: position 22,763,104 of record NW_024044570.1, read on the forward strand.
TGTAGAACGGATTTAGGCAGCCAGAACCTGAGTAAGGTAAATGGGTTCAGAGCTTATCTAGGAGGAAATGCTTAGCCGAGGTCTGTGTGTAGTGATAATTCAGCAGCACTACAGCTATGTCTTTGGGTTTTGATGCCGTTTGTGTTTTATTTTCTGCAATTTACTCGAGCAGCACTTTATTTGGTCTACCCGAGCCTGATGCTATGATGTCCGTCAGTGAGGAAAACAGGAACAAACATCCAATGGCTGAGCGTCTTTCAACATCTCAGCCAGAGCATACAACCCAACAGTGAACACTCAACCTGCCGCCCAGTGTCCCGTTCCCTGTGCTTTACACCCAATGAGCTAAATTGCCTCCAGCTGTTTATCCTACAAAACCCCGGCTCCACCACACACCCTGGCTGTTATTGTGGGCTAATGTCTTTAAACAGCTATACACATAGGGTGTTAAGTCTGAGCTATTAGTAGTGAAAAATGCATTCATGTAATATTTCCCTGCTTTAGGCTGCTAATATTTCACAGTAATGTATTACTGTCTATTAAATTGTTTTCATTATCAGAGGCCAGTACCTGCATAATACCTGACATGCTTTAAATATTACAGTAATTGTTTGTGAGAAACTAATTAGAAACTTAAAAGCCTCACATTTGATGATTTCTATCGTCGTTCATTCCCACGCCATGGGGCAGATATTTACACTTTTCATGTCTGAGAGAACCCATGGACATGGCCTGCTTACTGCACTAATCCTACAGTGCAGTGTTACTGCATGTTTGACAATATTATACCTGACGGCATTTTGAGGTATCCTATTGTTGGATGCATTGATAAATGCAGGTGAGCAAGTGAGGGCTTGCATGTTTTGACTTTTCCTACATGTGAGAATGCACTGTGTATCTTGCTGAGCGCGTACATCTCTACATGCACATACAAATGCAAGAGGCAAGGTATGTGCTACACTTAAAATATTTTCTGAAATTGATTTGCCATTCAAATTAAAAATACATCAAATTGGCAGTCTGACAAAAGTTTGTCATAGTGACTGCTAGAAAATAGATGGCAATGCTGAATTCATAACATACAGTGATGAGTCATTGGTTGAGCCTTGATATTTAGTGAAATTAGGAGAGAGAAAAAATCGAGGAAGGTGGTACCAAGCAGAGTGAAAGGAGACCTCAGAAAGAAAAAAAAGTAGGAAAGAAGAGTGTTTTAGAAAAGCAGCCAGCTTCAGAGGTTGTAATTGACTAATGAAAACCATACCATTGCCAGACCAGGCCCACAGCGGCCCTAAGGCAGGGAGGAGTATGGGATAGAGGGACAGGAGAAGGAAGGGGAGAGGTAACTTGAGGTAAAAAGTCTGCAGCGCTGATATGGTTTTCATTCCAGCAGCATTTGCTGGGCCATTGAAGAGCTCTATGTGCCAGGCCAACACTGCTGTCTTACAGCTGGACAGGGACTCGCTCTCACTTCTTTGCTGACTCCCTCTTCTGTCACACTCTTCTCTTTCCATCTTTCCCACTCCTGGGGTTTTATTCCCTTGGCTATCAGTGACACCACTGGCTTTCTCTTTCTCCCAGCCAACGATTCCAGTGCACACTAGCTTTATGTCAAACACTCCTCGTCCATTCTGTTGTTCTCAGTGGAAAAGTACACCTGGATTCCTGACCTCACCGCCGCCTCCAATCTCATAAATCAATCAGTCCACCTATAAAGGTTTCAAGGGAATACCTGGATAGTCCCTTGATCACGGTCACATGATTCTGACTGCTGACTGATGGACAAATCTGGCAATTTGTTCTATTTTTGTTCCACGATGTTGTAATTGTGCTGCCACTGTCATTCTTATCAAGTCAGTCTGAATGGTGCTGGCCTTGCACAGGGTTTAAAAGTTTATAATGGGCTTTTTTGTGGATGCTTGAGAACCTGAATGCAGAACCTGTATTGTAACATCCTCTGCAGTCTGAAAGACACTAAGTTGGATGCATGTACACACTGATATTTTATTTTATTTATGTCCTTGGGATTGCAAGCAATAAAACAACAAGGTTTATTGCCTTGCTGGTGCTGCTCAATCTGTCACACACATACGCACACACACAAACACTTCAGTTCTCCTGAGAATAGAACATAGTAATCTTAGGTAATTATCTCCAACACTGACATAAAGTAATATACACACACAAAAAATATAGCAGTATTGGCAGCTTTATGTCGATTTGTGTTGTTCACCACTAACTCAGAGATCCAAGATCAGAAAACAAAGACTCCCGTGGCCAAGTCCTGCTCACATTCTATAATATTGTTAACTCAGATATGCTTATGGCACACCTGGCAGAAAATTCAACATTACACTCACAGGGGGAATGCCACACCTGGAAGCTCTGAGGACAATTTTCCACCTTTTAAATGTGTGTGGTAGTTAGGCTGGCACAAGGAGGCAGACTGGCATGACTGAGCAGGTTCCACTCCCACAGCAGAGAGGATAGAGTGGGTGTGGGGAGATAGGGGAGGGGCAGTGGAGTGCCTGGTGGGAGGTGAGGGAACAGAAGTTCGGTGGGGGCCCTCAGGTTGGGAGCTGGGTGTATTCACTGCAGAAGCAGCGCTGAGGAGGAATCTCAGTGACCTCCCTATTTGCTCTACCTGAGCCCCACCCTCAGCCACACCCTGGAAGCTCTGAGCTGTCACCGGTGCGCCGGAAACAAAGCAAGATAACCACAATGCACAGATAAATCAATCTGAATGTGAATGAGAATACAAAATCTTCTGAGGGCATGTACAACCAAAGTGTAAACAGTATTATAGTATGCAGGTATGGGCAGGACAATCCCATCACTGCAGCTACTTCTTGGCATTTGAAAGTATATTATTATGCATACATGCTTGGAAATTCTACAGAGACTCTATTAAATCAATTTACTACATCTGTTTTCTGCTTCTCATCAGGGTCATCATCTGATGTCTGTTGCAAATACAAATCTTCTACCAAAGGAATCCAGCTATTTTAAACGTGACAGCAAAATGTGCAGGCAGCCCATATTGTGGCCAGATGAGGTCTTAACTCTCTACGGTCTGTCTGTCCTTCACTAGGTGTCCAGTGCTGACACAGTTGAACAATTCATTGTTGTCCATAGATCTCTCAGGAACCAACATCGAAGCTAATTCAAAGAGAAGCAAACACACGTGCAGATCCATAAATTATGACTTTCACAGTGTCTCTTATGCTCCGCTTCACAGGGTGACTCACACACACTAAACTGTGGTCTTGGAAAGGCAAACCTGTCACACACACTTCAGTCTGATCACTGACATGAGGATGGTTTACACACCAAAATATGAATAGCAGCCTTCACTGAGGTACATTCAAAGAAAACTCTCTGTTCAAACAGATCCACTGCGTGAAGCCGCTTGCTCAGTGCTCCAGTTCAATCACAATCATTCTCACCTACAGACATGTTTACATATAGACACACAAACATACATGCAGACAAATGCACACACTCATTCACAAACTGGCAAGATATTCTCCCCTCACCTCAACTTTGTGGGCTGCACAGTGACTCCAAACTCCAATGTGTGAGGTGTGTGTCAGCCTCTCCTCTCCTTTATCTTTGTCTCCCTTTCTCTCACTCACTTCTCAACCTGTAGTCATCGCGTGGCTCCAGTTACGCTCTACTGCAGTGAACTAACGCAAAGGCAAAACGGAGGAGGGAGGGAGGGATAGAGGGACAGCTGAGTCCTGCCCAGACTGATGAGAGAGGCTTCCAAAAACGCCCTCAGGAGAGAAAAGATTAGAACACTTCGCTCCACTAAAATTTTTACTTTCTCACCACTGTGCTGTTTCCACTTATTTCTTTTTACCAGACTTCTTTCTCTTCTGTTCCTTTTTTCCAGCAGTTTTTTAAAGTTTTCCTAAAACCACTTTTGCTTTCTTGGGGTTCTGCCAATCAGTAAACCAACCGCTCTCTCTTTTAAAATCCTTGCCTTTTTTCTCTTCTCTTTTGCTCCTTCCACTCTCAAAAATATTCTTCTGTAGTTCCCTCCCTCCCTGCTGCAGTCTGTTGTTTTTTATCTAAATTTGTCTGAATCCTCACTCGATTCATTTCAATTCAAAGGGCTTTATTAGCATGAACATTTCAAAAACAATCTTGCCAAAGCATCAAAATAATCTCTCTCTCTCTCCCTCTCACTCACACACACACACACACACTCACTATGCTTACAGCATGTGCCTTTCTATCCGTATAGCTCTCCCTCACTCTCAAGCTCTGTTGTGCAGCTGTATGAAGGGCATACCTGTGTGTGTGTGTGTGTGTGTGTGTGTGTGTGTGTGTGTGTGTGTGCGTGGTAGGGAACTCACTGTAGGCAAAAGAAGGAGTTTGAAATCCATACTGTTTCACCTGTCGTTTGGTTTCATGAACTGTTAAACTGAGACTATAAATCTATGGTCTACTGAAGGTATTTAATAGAGGATTCTGAGAAATGCACAGGTCGGCTCTTGGATGCCTGATCGCTGCATATGAAATTGTGCAATAAGGCCTTCTCAGCTGCAATACACGCACACACCTTTCACTTTAAGGTTTTAATAGCGTTGACACTGTCTTTCCAGAATGTGAGGAATGCTCTATGCTTATTGGGCGGCCAGTGTGTCCGTTAAAAGGCAAACCTGTTGGGAGTCCCCTCAAGGGTCATGACCTCAATTAAGGAAAGGAAGAGAATGCAAAGAAAAAAAAGAGAAATGTGGCAGAATTGTGAATCAATTGTTCAAGCTGGGAGTCTTAACCAAGAGGCCAGCCAAAGTCTTAAATTCATGAGAATAACCTGATTGTCTTTATTCCTGCATGTACTCTTCCACTTGCAGACACAAAAGTGACAGGGTCAAAAGGAGGAGAGTGTATTCAGTCCAGCTCTTTGGTCATCTTGAAACCTGATCAAGAGATAAACCAGAGCAGTACTGACACCCTAACTGTGACCTTGGCATACAACTGTTTTCACAGCACATCCCAGCCCTGTGGGAGTTGAAAGATTAGCACTGGAGGACCAGATTACAGGACAGTCTTCATGACGACCCCAATCATCAGTTTGGCCCCAACTTTATCACCACACATGGGATATCACAACAATGGTTATCAGCCACATCCTCAACATACCTAACTTTGTTCACACATACTCCCGCTCTCCTGACTCTCACTGACAACTGGTTCACTATTCCTTGCTTAATTTTCATCAGCCAATCTCTCCCTTACTCCCTTGAAGATTAGTCCCACTTAAATCAAAATGATAGAGATCATAACGCAGTAACATAAGAGCATGGTGTATGAGTGTAGCATGTGATTCAGTGCTCAAATTATGAGAAAAATCCTGTTTACAGGCAAGGGGGCCTTGACCTATGAGTCATGGTGTAGTCTTTGAGAATCTGGCACAGCTTCCTCTCTCTGCTGGATGGTCATCCCTGAATCCCCCACAACCTCCCCAAATCCTTCTTAAGTAGTTTAATATATACAATTCTCACTCCCTAATTCAGCAGAATTCCAAAAGAAGGGAACTGCTATGTTATGGCAAAGAAAAACTCCCTGTTAACAGGTAGAAACCTCAAGCACATTTACACAGTGCTGTGACTACGAGTCACACTAGCCTGATTGACAGGTTGCCATGGTCACGACTTGTCATAATTTACAAAATGAACATCATGCTGTCTTGAAAAAGACTTGAAACTAGCATCTGAGACTAGGGATGGGGATCGAGAACGGTTCCAAAAGGACCCGGTTCCAAAATTTCTCAAAACCCGAATATCAATAAGGTACGAGCTTATCGATACTGCTATCGAGATTTGCGGGTCCTATGACGTAACGTTATGTTTCGAAAATCATCAGGCTGCCTGCTCTCTGTCGGCTCCTACACACACACACACACACACACACACACACACACAAACACGCAAACACACACGCAGCGAGAGGCTGCGCCGTCACGGTGGAATACGGTGAGGGTTAAGTTAGCTCCAAACTACTGTAACATTAGTTCATGACAGCTACGCTCGTTACTGAAAGTATGTGCAATAAAACCTTCGCAAGTAAAAAGACAATACTTTATCAATACACCTGTCTGTAGAAATGGTTAATTTAATCATCTCTGTCCTCAGTATCTCATCCTGTATGGTTTATACAGGCGCAGCTAACGCTAGCTTGGCATTAGCCAATTGTTAAAAACAAGCTAAATAGAGAGCAGTCTGTCTGGAGAACAGACTGGTCTGTAGTCTTAAAAACTCAGCTGCTGACTGAGACAAACCAGCCGCTTCTCCTCCCACCTGGTAACGTTACCTGCAGCCAGCGAGAGAGGAGGAGGGACTGATACAGACTGATGTTATTCTTTCTAAACGTCACTCAATACTTGTGATGTCAGATAAAGTTACTGAGTTACTTTGCTGTTGTAAACATTAATGTTGCTGCTCTAAAAACAACATTTAGCTGTATTTAAAATATTAAATTAAAAACAACCAGGCAGTTAACATGTACACTTCAATATATGTTAATTTATCGCAAGTGATATGTCATCTCAATATATAATGTTATTGTACATTGAATATTTTCCTCACACCGTGCAGGCCTACCTCAACTGTTGGGTCTGGTCTTACCAAATAACCATCACTAAATAATAGTAAAGTATCGATAGTGGTATCGATAAAGAATCGGATCATTAAGCAGTCTCAATAAGGTTATCAATATCAATAAAAATTAATGATCCCCATCCCTATCTGAGACTATAAACTCATTAGGAAAGTGTTTACTGAGGTAATAAATTAGGTGAGAAGTAGGGTAATTTTACCATTATTTCTAGTGGAACTGTACTTCTTTTTGCAACCAGAAGAGTCACTCCCTGCTGGCCGTTGAAGGAGACTTCAGGTTTAAGGGACTTCCGCGTTTGCATCAGTTCGCTGACTGGAAGCTTCCCGCTTGCTTAAGCCACATCACTAGAGGCTAAAAACTCCAAGCAAACATACTGGTTTGGACGGTGTTCAATAGGGTGACCAGATGTCCCAGTTTTTAACTGTGTGTAAATCATAGACTGTATAAGGTGTTAACAGACCTGAAATCAGATTTTACTTGAAAGCCTGGACAACAGAGCATACAGGTGTCATGTGGAAAAGTGATTGTCCGCCGTAAAGTGATTCGCGTCCGCAGGAGCGCGCGCTGCATGTAACGTTATCGCCCTGTATCTTTATGTCTACAGCTGCTTTTATCTGGATCAAACCATACAGTCTATGAATCAAACAGACATAACGTCTAAATAAACATCACTTTATGTCCGTGGTAATAGCAAAGGTATGTCTTTGTGAAACTTTAACATTGTTTTAACAGAATAATTACAATTGTGGATAATCATAAAAAGTGTTTGCAGTTTATAACGTAATTAGGCCTGAAATTTACATGATTATATGCAATAATAGAAGCCTGTTGTTGCCAATGGATTATGTGTTTGGTAGCCATATATATGTATATATATATTATATTCTTGTTTATATTTGGAAAACAGACTGTAGCCTATAATTAACATGACTTCCTGCTGAGTTATATATAAAATAAAGACATGATCTCTTTTGCAGTTATCCTTATGATTCTACATTATTTTACTTGCTGTGTACAAACCAATCAAGTCCTTTTTACCTGTTGAAATACCTTTAAATGGCCAAAACAAAATACATAAAATCCATTTTTCTACTTGCCAGAAAGTGATTGCAGGTAGTTTCTGCCACAAAATGAGTTGATTTCATTCAGAAGATTTATATTGGACAGATTATAAAATCCAAATTGTCCCCCTTTGTGATTTTGAATTAAATTTTCTATTGACATACTGACCACCAAACCAAAAATGTCCCCCATTTTCATTTCAGAAATCTGGTCACCTTAGTGTTCAACTTCTATCTGACATGTCTCTTGACCAAGCCACATCTGAAGTGTGAGGGATCATGGTACCTAATTTGACATAGTGACCATCAGGACAGACATGATCAATAAACAATGTCCTTAAGTCAGTAGTGGGGGCTCTATCATGATGTCTAGCCTGGGATGTCAGATGATATCTAAGTGATCATTCTTTTCACTCTGCTGGAATATAATCCCAGAGGATTTTAAGTGAGGGGAAATGTAGGAATGACTACCATGATGAATGGTGTCCACACACTCACTGGAAACTCTGTATCTCAATTCCAGTTAAGAGTAGGGCTTCCGAGCATCTACAGGGGGCATGACAAGGAATATAAAAGATGACATTTGTGATTGGAAAATGAGGAAAATGGTAGGTTTTTATTTCATGGAGTTGAGGTTTGGAAACATTCACAACAACTAGAATAATTTAGTCATCACCAGTAAGGTTTGTTGTACAATGGTACAGGGCAGAAATGCATTCCTGTAAAGGCAATGAAGTGAAATCACTGGAAAATGAATCAGCCTGGCTTGTGCTTTGAAATACATCAGTGATTTTAAATATATAATGAAAAAACAAGCATTTTTTGTTTTTTTTTACAGAAAGACCAACCCCATGTTTGAGGGCCATTTCAACTGATGTTTTGTCCTAAAAGTCACCTTCCCAGCAGGGCTGAACAGTGAATCGAAATATTATCAAAATTGCAACACAGAGCTGCAATTTTTTGATAAAAAGTAAAATGTGTCACAAAATACCATTATAAATGAAGCATTGTGGTGCTCCAGAGATGCCCAGGCCTACTCTCCAGACATAAGGGAACATGCTTGTTTTGTATGGACCCCAACAAAAAAATCTTTTTCTGTGTAAATTGAATCCAAAAATGACTATTCCCACTAAAATTGCGATTCATATTGCAATCACAACAACTTTCAAAATAACCGCAATATGATTTTAAAATTTTTTGCATATCGTTAAGCCTTAATCTTCAGTCCCCAAAAACGCAGATAATATTCAGAATCTCTACGTATAATGTTGTCTAGAGAGCCTACTGTCTGGCTGAACCTCTCCCAGTCTATACCGATGAGCACCTGCTCTGTCATTCTTCATAGCACAAATAACACAAACCACAGGCAGGTGCTTCTATAAAATTCTGAAAATTACATAATGATTCTGACCTTATCATGTCCTCCATGCTCACGGTGAACAATATAAATCCATCAGTTCATATACAGTAGGTACACTACTGTCAAATTAGGACATACTTAAAACACTAACAGGGTCACAGGTAAAAGGATCACAGAATGATGAATTACTAAAAGTAATGCCTGATAAAGAGTCTATAGGTAAATAACAATAGAAATCTGACCCTCTAGCTACAAAACATGCATGTGCGTCAGCAGATAATGACGGGAAGCCCAGCAGTGAAAAATTCTTTGCTGGGTGAATAAACTGAAAGGCAAAGAGAAGGTCAATGGGTTGTTTGTGTGAAAGTGCATATGTGAGAGAGGAGGAGAGAGCGAGTAATAGAAAGGAAAAAGAGGGGTTGAGCCAGATAAATCAAGAGTTCTCCCATGGGCCTTTGTTTGGAGTAACACCTGCTCCTACTATCATTTGCCGCAGGAGAAAGTCATACACGAGTTGATGCAGGCTGTGGCTTGAGAACCACGCATGATCACACTACAGCACACATCACATTGCGGCCCCAGAAGAATCTACTATATGTATACCACTTACAGATTTTGGTACCTATATAGTTTAACCTCACTTGACTGACAGATCATGAACAGTGACTTCAATATTCATCTTTATGACTCATGAATGCACTGAAAAAAGGATAGCAGTGTCAAGAGAACAATGTATGGATAGGTAGTTCTTTTCCAAACATTCCTATTCCCCGAAGCTAGAGCATTGTGTGTCTTGATAGCTATATATCTTATATGTTATCTTAAAATAGATAGATCTCCCATGGATCTTCAGTAATATACAAACGCTCACTATATTTATGATAAAACATGTGATAAAAAAGACAACCTATGGAGAAGTATATTAGCGATGTTTGCCATTATAATCAAAATTCCATTGGCCCATCCTAGATTTGAGCACCTTATGAAAGGGCAACTTTTACTTATGCTTATGCCTATGACAAGAATGAAAAGTAACACAATAGCGGAACAAAATCCAAATCTCTTGTGTCAGGCAATCATTTACTTGCATTTTGGACAAAGTTTCTGGGTATTTATAAAGAGTATGTTGTACAAACGTGACCAGTTACGTCAGTTTTTGTATATACAAATGATTGCAACACAACAAATGCCTTCATGGTGAGTCTGTCCAAAGGTATGTACAATTAATGTGTATTGCCCATTTGAGTGTTTTTGTTTAAAGAAGCTATGAACACTTTGCCTTTTACCTCAAGAAATGACTGAACATGTTGTGAACTACTTTGTTTCGAATACACCCTGGTCTTGTTTGCTAAGACTATTTCATTAGGCCTGCATTTCCCTATGCGATTGTAGGCATAAGAACTTTTCAGAATAGTTCATTCTGTCCTCATTGTATTACTGTTTGCTATGCAGTGTTTTAATTGCATCTCCAAATCTATGGATTTACAACTCAAACCAGCCTTCCTGGATTGTATTTCACTGTATTTCAAGCAACACTTTGGTACTATTATCGCAAGTATGTGGTAAAATTTCACAACTTTTAGAGCAAAACTCATCACACTTGTACCACTGCCAGTCTTTCATTCAAAACTTGCCATTGTGCATTCATTTGGATTGTAAACATCTCTCACCACACAAGCCATTGATTCAAAATTCAAAAGTTTCTCGTCAAAAGTCATGAGAAAATATGGTTTAATCACCAAAACACAACAAAAGGAAATCTTTTCAGTTTAGTTGTTTTCAGTGAATCCATCGATAAACAATGCAAGGTACATCTTTCAAATTGCCTTAGAAGTGCTGAAAATAGTATGCTACAGTACTATAAAAACAGATTACAGTTTTCACATTAGGCAATACACTTTCATTACCCAAGATTTACAAAATATATCATTTCCATGATATCTATCCTATTTGTAAGTCAAGTCAAGATCAAGTGTCAAATTTGTTCTTATTTTTCCAGCTATATTACAGCATAGGTATACTCTCTAAAATCAAATGTACAGTTACAGTAAATAAAACAAATTACTGTAAAGCCAGCTTCATCAACAAAAATGTACCCGTGATGGCTCACATCAGCATCAAGTGCCATCACCCTCTAAAAAATATATTTTGGTTAGTTCTTTTTACAGTGTAGTTTTAATATACATAAGTAGGTGATGCATCAAATAGTAACAGTAATACAGTATATAGTGCTGTACCTGAACATATTCAGTTCAGTCATTGTTTCTCTCAAAAGCCATTAGGAATATTTGTTTCATTGATTCCTGGTGCCTCTTCATAAGCCAGGCTACTGTTGGTAGGCTGATGGATGCCACACTGGCAACGGTGTTATTGTTCTCCTCGATTGCCTGCTTTATTTCTGTCAGCCGTATATCATTCCTAGCTCTTACTTTTTCCACACTGCCAACTCCTGCTGGTTGGTCAGCACATGGCCACGGCCACAACTGTGGGGTTTTCTGTGAATTCTTAGCATAGAAAAGAATATACTGTCAATAGATCATACTCTAAGAATACTCTAACATGTTGAATTTGAATTTGAAGATGAATTTACATGCATTACAATTTACACCTTTCATCACCTCTCTGACCTCTCTGTTATTGCTCATGCACACCTTTCTGATGGATCCCTTGTCCACTAGCTCTTCCTTTTCCTTGCTGTCTATCCTGCTCCATATTGAAAGAAATTGCCAGTGTTTAAACGCCGCTTTTTAATGGGTGACCAATTGTCGTTACGAGATGAAATTAATCAGCAATAATACGTATTCATGTGTTAGGTAAGGTTACATGTAATTTAGATGTTCATACAAACAAATCTTTTAAATTAATTAAAATCTATATTTTAATGGTTCAGTGATTAATCATTAAGATCAGTTGGATGAAGTGTTGGTCAAATATATTTATGCAAATCAGAAGAGGAGCATTTCATGAGTATTGTGAGCATTGCATTGTGAAAGACAATTACTTCATATGAAAAGTATTTCTTTGATGACACACTGATTAGGTGTGGTGAAAAAGTTACTGTGTAATTTTATGTGTTGTACTTAGTCAATAGAACTTGTGATTCCATGTTTGAAAATATAGGCTTTTTGATGATCTGCTTTGAGTTTTGTACTAATGTGGTACTAATTTTACCACATACTTGCGATAGTACCAAATAGATTAAAAAAAGAAGAAGTAATAGTCGTGTCTTAAATATTCCCATTGGTACAATTCTAGTTGATGATTTTCACTAAATGGAAATTACCACGCACCATTTAATGTACAGCTTCCTCTCATTTCATAAAAACAGTGCAATGCCCTATAATACCACAGAAAAGTAGAGAACTGCAAAAATAAAATAACACTGGTACAGCTACGGCATCGTTTCACATGTTTTTTGGCTACATAAATTTCCTAAAAACATTTATGTAACCAAACCAAGCAACTTTATGTCCACAAAACAGGTCCAAAACAAATAACCTGAACAATACTGAGAAGTCAAGACGTTTCTTTTAGTAATTTACACAGTTTCTTAAGGCACCTACAGTCTGGCCTCTGGACCACTTGCTGTCCCTTTATCTGCCCTCTACTTCGTTGTGGGGGTGTGTCGGACAGGATAGGGATGAGACAGGAGAGGATGAGGAGGACGTGCAACCTAAATATGGCTCTTGCAGCCTAGGCCACAGGGAGACAGAGAAGGGGACCACAGACCTTGGCAGCGTACAATTATCCAAAACAAGAGAGTCAAGCCAACCTCCTCTCAGTGAGACTCACGACAAGAGCATAACAGAGTAAAGCCAACACGATATTTTACTGTCCTTACATCACACACATTGCATACACAGATAGGTGCACACACACACACTGACATACGCACACACATATAAACAGACACAGATGTATATTCACACAGGATAATCCACTGCATATTTTCAGTTTGTATGGTGCCTTATTGCAAGCTCCATTTAAACATATACCTCCATTTATACCACTTGCAGGTATTTTATATAAACATCTATCAGCACAGTTAAATACATCTCACAAATGTCTTCTCATTAAGGCCCACCTTAGGCAATAACTAAACCCCCAAAACACCTTGCTCAAACATCTGAATATGCACTTTCCACAATGTAGCATATGGCACAGACATAAGGGCTCCTCTGCCTTTGGAGTGAATTACTGGGAGTCATAATGTGAAAGGCTGTCTGGAACTGGCAGTCACTGGCATTCCTTAAGACTGGGGCCTACAGAGGGAGACAATACCTGAGCCTGCAGCGCACAAGTGCTCATGGATGCTTGCAGCTTCACCTGAGAAGTCCACACAAATGCCACAGCTTATCCCAGTGGTGACATGTTGTTTGTTGGGATGCAGTGAAATACAGCAGTAGTGTTTCGTTCTCCATCAGACCTGGAGAAGATCCAGCTATATGCATCCAGGCTGGACAAGCATGAGGAGGCTCACCCTTTTGAGGAGGCCCAGGAGGGGAGAGAGATCAAAGGCCCGCCCGGCATGCTCTGGTGTGTATGCCGGCTGAACCCATGAACATGTTACAGATGAGCAGAGGCGCCAGAGAACCATCTGGGGTTATATAATAGTACAAGTTCAAGGTACAAGTGTGGACAAAACAATAGAGAATACAGAAATGACTGAAACTTGCCTAATTTGTGTGAAATACCTCCCTTATGGTCTTTTATGGAAATTTGTCAATAATGACAACTCTTTGGGTAAATAAACTCAAGAAACAATTAATAATTTCTTCAAATGTGCTGACATGATACTTAAAAAAATATATTGTCAACCTTCTATAAAGCCATGTTATCCATGTATCCTGAGAATGATTTCAGCATCAGACTGGCGCACCTGATTATATTAATGCGAGAAATGATGAAACCCTACAGCATTCAGCGGCTATATGTTTCATTCCCTCTTCCCATATTTTGTGGTTCAGGAATGCCTTAAAATACATACTGCCTGTGACCAAGTAAATTTTCTTTATATAGCCCAATATCACAAATCACAATTTTCCTCGAAGGGGTTTACAATCTGTATAGCATACACCACTGACTTTGATAAAAACTCTATGTGTAGCACAACAGAAAAGAATAGACCATTAGCAATATCAGGGGTGCTGCTTTTCTTCCATTTTACCTGGTGAATAAAAATATGTCACAAAATCAAGGTAAATATCCTATATTTAGTCTAGTTCAGAACATTCATTGTGTCATCCTTTTGTTCAGGTCCATCATGTTTTGATGCATTTTCCTCATTTTGTTTTTGGTTATCTTTAGCTTCTTCATAGGTTGACTAATGAACTGTCATTACAGAGCTAGAGGGGAAATTGTGAAGAGGGTGAAAGAGTGATCAAGGGCCTTTGCACACATAATTTTAACACACTATTCTTTCATGTACATAAACTGAAGTTGTAAGTGTTTGTGTGTGTGTGTGTGTGTGTGTGTGTGTGTGTGTGTGTGTGTGTGTGTGTGTGTGTCTACTGTATCTGTGGTTATGTGTCTACATATATGTCTCTGCATATGTGCAGCAACTGATGATCTCACCTCTCCCTGGAAGCAATATGGAGTGACTAGGGGTATAACTCTGTTAAAAAGACATATTTTCAACAAGTCCTAGCTTGGGATTGATCGTATCAATGGTATCGTTTCATTTGAGAAGATGAGTAATGGTAAAAAAAAAAAAAAAAAAAGAGGGCTTGAAGGTCATGGTAACTGATAATGTAAGTGGCGATAGGGAGTGAAAACAAAATTGATAAATTAATTTGTTTCTGTGTAGCGTTTGACTGTTTACCCCGTGCCTGCGTGGGTTTCCTCTGCTCCGGTTTCCTCCCACAGTCCAAAAGATATGCAGGTTAATAGCAAACTCTAAATTACCCGTAAGTGTAAATGTGAGGTGTGAATCTCTGTCTCTGAGGCTATGTGTCAGCCTTGCAACCTGTCCAGGGTGTACCCTGCCACTTGCCCAATGTCAACGATTAGCTCCAGCCCTTCTGCAACCCTTCATGTTGGGTAACGGAAGGAATGGATGGATAGACAAATTAAATAAGCAACAAGTCTCTGTCTTGTCAATCTGTCGATAAATATGAGAATTTACAACATGATTAATTGCTTGTGAATAAAAAATCTAATTTTTTCAAATGGCATTGCATAATCCCAATCACTGGCAAAAAGCCAAAAGAAACTCAATTGGTAACATGTAGAGTGTGGGGGCAAAACAGTAGCTATGGACTCAAAAGTATGTTGTTAGAAGCCATTAATCTGAGAACAGTACAAAGTAAGTGCTGGTTCACTGGAAGTTGAGTCAAATATTTTACAATTTTGTCTTTTTACTTTTTAATACATTTTTAAAATAAATGCTGTACTTTTGGTCACAACATTGTTTCCTAAATAAAAAAAGTTGATAAATAAAAAAACAAAATAAATAATAAAGAAGAAAGGATGTCATATACAGTATATTTTTTGAACTGACAAAACATCAAGATCTTGTTGACAGTCAAAATGTCACTGTCATAATATTGCCTACAGTACATTTATTACAAACTATATGTCTGTATGTACTGTAAAGGAGTTTAAAGTGGGAAGTCAGAGAGGCAAGTTAATTACTACTTAAGCTCTAATAAAACCCTGAAAGGTCTCGATTGGCCAGAAATATGAAATTGACTCATATGATCTTTGTCGAAATCGTATCTGCTGCTTTATTTTAGAGTTGTCTTACTATAGTCACAAGCACTACAATGACATTGTCAGTGGTTAAATATTTGCAATGAAGAGTTAGGGTTAAGGACCTACAGTAGGTTTTGAGGGTACTTGTAGGGTCTTATACTGACAGTGAGTCACTAACTTTGAGTGACTCAACCCGAGGGCTTTATATAGCATAAATATCTAAACAAAATGGCACCAAGTCAATAATATATGTCTAGGTTGTCATTATAGCCCTCTTCAAATGTACTAACCTTTGAATCCTGAGTTACATTCAGCTCGGTGGAACACAGCTCTCATTGTTGTATTACTCACTGTGGTCATCTTGTAGTTCGTAAAATCAAAGCTGCATAAACACTGTAATTTTGGAGACATATAATTTACCTGTTTAAGTTTATAGCTAAAGGTTAACCCTTGGTGTAAAACCATGCATGAGTTAACTTTCTGCTCTGAGCTGGAGGGGTCATCTCTGGGATACATACTAATCAGCCTATAACAGTGTTGAAAAAATGGGCTGGGCTTCCTATTAAACATATGTAGCTTGCGAAGGTTATTGAAAATGCAACCAAAAAGCTGGATCTATGTTCACATATGGCTGAATAATGACCTCATAAAGCTCTATTTCAAGGAAGCAAAGAAAACCACTGGCTTGGTTTCTCTTGCATTCAGTGAGCTTGAGGAAAAAAATCACTCAAAACAAAGGTCACTTGGACATGACACGCTTGAGGGCTTTGAGGAAGATTCTGGTGGGATGTATAAGATGCCTGTGTTCTGTTGAAACAAGCTTATCTAGTCTGCAGATTGTCAGATCTTAAGGATACACAGTAAATAATGATCAGTAAAGGGAACAGGAGTTCTTAAATTTAGGATAGTTATATAAGAGATGCTTTTAAAGAGGCCTACATTTTCTATCTAATAAGAAGGGCTGTACCAAATAGTTCAAAGCTTTGTTCATAACATTGATATTGACGTGACTTTGGTGATCCCCTGACTTTCCCTCTAGTGCCAACATGTACGTAGTTTACATTCCTGATTTTGAGTGAAATCTCTCAAGAGGAGGACTTTGGTGATGCCTTAATGTTTGTGTTTGTTGTGTAATAGTTTGGTTCATGACCAAATCCACCCAAAACAAATGACATTCCATCAGCCTCAGATGTACTTTAGTGTTTAGTTGCAGGGATGCACCAAAATGAAAATTCTTGGCCGAAGCCGAAAGGGAATATAATGAAAAATTTGCCTAATACCGAACAAGCACATTTTTGCCATTTTTTCCCATTGCATAAATTAAATAGTCAAAATGTGCTTTTTACTCAATGTTTTCCACAGGTTTTGGAAAGACTATGGTGTGTAGGTCCAAGGCCCAAGAGGGTCCAGCAAAGTAAATTACATGTTTCCATTTACTTTTAATGTACACGTGTGTTTTATACTTTCTGTGAATATAATCCAATTAAAATTAGAAAAATGTGTATCCTCGCGCTAAATTCATCAAGTCCGACCCAATATGATAAAAAATGTTCTATGTGGTTCTCGTATTGCGTAAAATGAAGACCTCATAGCCTCTCTTCAGGTAGGACTCTCATACTGCAACACTTGTCTTTGTAAAGAGAGAAAATGACAGGATAGTCGCTAACCTGTCTGTCAGCTCACTCTGGTCCATTTCAGTTACCATAAAGGCTTGAATACGTGTGCACTCCAAATTTAGGTGCGGCTAGCTTAATCGCCTTTTCACAAACGAGAGACAGAAACACTTAAAGTGGGTCAGACCGTTTGTTCCTTCTTCTTTTCTAAGAAGTCAGCCACAGATGGAGTGGATGTGCTAGGATACAATTTGCAGAACAGTATCTGCAAACGACGATTTTTGCGTCTTTCTCGGACACTTGAAAATCTTTCCACTCTGCCGACATGTCAATGTAATTGTTCGGTAAAATTTATTCGGTCTTAGACTTATTAGGCCGGAAACCAAAAGTGCTTTTTTTGCTATTTTCGGACGATTAATTTTGGTGGTCTAACATTAGGTACATCCCTATTTAGTTGTAATTAGAAAAATGTTAGCACACTAATATGCTAAACTAAGATAGGGAAAAAACATACCTGCAAAACATGAGTATGCTTACATTAACTGCTAGCATGGCTGTAGAGTTTTACTATTGTTATAGATATTTTTAGACAACGCACTAGGTGAAGGTTAGGGAAGTGAGTTATGGTTAAGGTATGTTTAATGTTTGAAACCCTTGATTAAGGTTTGGGAAAGGTCACGTCAAAGATTCTGGTGGGGTGGATAAGATGCCTGTTAAAACTAGCAAGCTAGTTTAATTAAATTATCAGATCTTAAAGATACATGGTAAATAATGCTCAGGAAGGGAACTTGTGTGTTAAATTCAGGATATAAGAGATGTTTTTAAAGAGGCCTACATTTGTTATTCAATAAACTGAACGGAATAGTTCAAAGCTTTATTCATAACACTGACATTCAAATTCATAATCAACATTCGAAACCTGCACAGCAATGTTTTGTACATCTATTCATTCTGCAGTGTGTACGGTGTGAGGTCAAGACTCTATAAAAACGTAGCTAGCAGGTTAAATCGCTATCTCCGTCTCTCTCCTCTGCTCTCTGTCAGGTCTGTGTGTTTAACCAAAGGCAGGGTTGCGCTACACAGATACGCAGGCACAGCGGACAGGATGAACCGTGGCTTCGGCTGCAATTGCACAAAATCCGGCAATGTGGTTCCATCCTGCAATATAACCGCTGTGAAACAGTCAAAAAATAACTTTTTATTTCTCTGATTCACCGCTTTGTTCTTGCTAGCGCTGCTCCATCTCCTCATTCTTTCCCTAGCTGGTTCAACTGCCACTGCTTTTTCTTGCTCACTCGCTCGCCCTCTCCCTCTGCAGGGGGCCAACTTTGAATCTTATGTTTACAAACAAAGACAAATCCTATGCGTTCTGTAAGACTAACTTGTTTAATCCAATGCATTACTTTATTCAAACTGAAGATTTTGTCCAAGGATTTATTATTTTTTAAGGGTAACGATATCATAAAATATGACGACAGACATATATTGGAAGTTTCATTCGATAATCTCAATAGATTCTTCGACTGTAAGTAAAATGATGCAACTTAAACGTCCCATTGTTAGATGTGAAAGAACTAAATGCAGAGTTTGCAAAATGATGGAAATAATATTAAATAATATTAATATTCATGTTTATATTGTGTTGAATTTCAAAGGAATGGAAAAGTTGGAAACAACAAAGTCACACTTTGACAAAGAATGAACGAAGGGCAAACGCCAGTTCCTTTTTCACAATAAACTGTGAACTCTTTTTTCATTTCAAAACACAATTTCCACAAAACTAGATTAATCCTTCAATATTTTGAAGATTAAGGGTATTAAATGAAAATCACTGATATGTGCTGTGATGAAATAGATTTGAAGTATTCATTACTGTGCCACAGTCCAGAAAAGGGAAAGTGTAACTGATTGATACATTATGAATTCTTGTGTGCTCCACAGTGTGATCTGGATCTAAGAGCCCCACCCTTCCTACATGAATAAACCACTTGTCTGTCACTAGCAAACATTAGACTGGAGTGTCAGCATGTCTGGTCATGAAACTGGGTCCTATACCCCTCAGCTCTGCACGCCTCATGACCCCAAGAATCACTCCTGCCTGTCAATCACCCAGCATGGTCTCAAGGAGGGGGAGGTTAGTGAACAGGAAGAAAAAAAGACAGTATCAAAACTGGCTTACACCAATCCTTCTAGGAGGTGTTCTCCAACCATTCACACTGACAGGTTAAACAGACTACACTAAAAAGGGCCTCCTCTAGATGGTAAACATTAACTACTAAAGATGGATTGACAGCTGCTTAGACTGCAGATGTCAAAACTGGGGACATGTAAGGATTAGAATATAAGCTGCCAGGAAAAAGGCCTAATGATAGGTTCAGGAAGAGAGAAGAAGAGTATCATTTTCACTAAGGCTGATCTTAATGATCCAAACGTATCTCAAATCAGTTACGGTCATGTACAACAGAATACATTGGCTTTTATGTGATTTGATATATATTTTTATCAAAATACTGACAAAATGTTTATATTCAATACATCTTATCCCATCAATTAATGATTCCGGGGTTTTTTTTGGCTTTTTTAGACACACAACCGCTGTGGCTCTTGGGATGGCAATGTCAGTCTATAGGTCCACTATCAACAACAAAAAGCTAATAAGATTAGCTAATAAGGACTGCCATGTACAAATATGCATGGTCCTCAGAGGATAAATCCTACTGACTTTCCCTCCATGTGGTTCACATTATGTATGGCTATGTTGTGGGAGCTCAGTGCCCTTCCACCTGCCTTTGAGGAAAGCCATAAGGTGGGGAGAGCACACATCCCCGCCCTTCCGTGTGCATACATGAAAAACCTAAGGCAGAGAGAGCAGCAGAAAAGAACCCCAAAAAGACCATACGAGGCAACCTCAGTGGCCTTCCATTCGCTGACATGGAAATACCAGAAGGAGGAGCTCGCTGAGCACAAAACCAGGGTTGCATCTGTATATACCTTGACAGCTTATGAAGATTCTGTTTTCTCATTATAAATTAATGAAATGCTGTACCATTTGTCGCAGAGAGAAGACAGGAAGAAAGAAAGAATGGAACCCCCGTGGAGACTGGCACTGCACTTCCCAGCGATCTCCATGGGACGGTGGTGCCATTGTTGCTTGCTGGAGAGACATCATTGCTCTGTGTCGTTAGCGCAGGCCATCCATTTGCTGGCCCTATGGTTAAGGAGTCGCAGTGGGAACTGTACCCGTGTCTCTCACACCAAAGGCATGTGTCTTATCCACTGTACCATCGCCACCCAAGGCTTTCAAGATAGGGGTTATCCTCCAGGTCCACGGAGTTGGCTTGCAAAGTGGCTTGCAGGGGAAGCAGCAAAGGTAGGCAGGCTAAAGAAGCTTAAATAAGGTGCTTTGTATGAGACTGGCAAATTGATGCAAAGTGGGGAATCAGCCGAGCCATCAGCTGATGTGGGCTGGCTTGAGATTTGCTGCTATTAAATGATATAGCTAGGATTGTGAGATACTTTGTTCATGACCAAATACCCACAAAACAAATATGTCCTCATATGTCCTTTGTGTTCAGTTCTAATTAGTAAAATGTTAGCATGCTAATGTGCTAAACTAAGATGGTGAACATGGTAAAAAATACTTGCAAACATCAACACGTTAGCATTGTCATTCTGAGTGTGATTTTGGTTAATGCTTGCATGGGTGTAGACTCTTACTATTGTTATGGTTATATTTAGGAAACATACTTGTTGAAGGTTAGGGAAGTAAAGTATGGTTAAGATGTGTTTAAGGTGGTCTACCTATTCCATGGAGAAATCAGTGGTTATGTGTTGGCCCTTTTGTGAAATAATCAACTCAGTGAAAAACAGCAGGAAATGCTGTATACTCTCTTCCTATTAAGTTCCAGCCAAATCTGACTTTGAGGGCAGAGCTGCAGATAAACAGAGTGAAATATAAATCAGTATCACCTATTAAATGTGTGCAAATGTTGACACTTAAAAAGAACAATTTGTTCCGGAAAGAATAGCTATAATGACTCATTCACACCTGCACTCGTACATTATTACTTTATTCACACCAATCAATGATTTATGCTCAAATCATTCAAGCAGATCTACTAATCCAGCCATGAACTTTAAACCCGACACATTATGTGTGAAAGTGGAATGATGGCATTTAAGTCAATATTTAATAAATAAATACATAAATATATATGCCTTTGAAACAAATCCTGAAATTTATAAATGAGGCAATAAATATATAAATGGATGTAAATATAAAATATAAATGAGTCAATATAGTTCAATAAATTAAGACTTTTTTTCCATCTGTTATAATTGAAGGAATTGGCTGTGACTCACAGACTCACACCAAAGCATCATAACCAGAGCCTCAGCTGAGTTTGTAAACCTTGTCTTGTATTTATTTTATTTTTATTTATTATTTCTTTATTTATTTTATTATTTTATTTATTTTACAGTTTATTGGACTGTATTGTCTCATTTGTCTCTCTCTCTCTCTCTCTCTATATATATATTATATATTTATATTTTACCCATATTTATTTATTTCAGGATTTATTTATTCACCATATTTATTTATTAAATATTGACTTAAAGGGGTTATATGTAGTTTATTTTAATGAGATTAATAACTATTTTATTATTGCCTGTGTGTGAAGGGGTTGTAACCTCACATAAAAACAATCCACTTGCCGGGTTTTTCTGTTACCTCTGATGGCCAGTAAGCCTAATCTTATCTGAAGACTTCGGGTCGTACTTTCCGGAAAATCCATCGCTGTTGCATGCATGCCATGGTGCAATCGTTCCCAAGCATCTTGTCTGCTGATTCTATACCATACACACAGCAACAACACAGCAGCACAACACAGAATTGTAACGTAAGGATAAAAACCAACAACAAAGTTTTATGTGCTGGCGCCCTTCAGGTCAAATGAGAATCAAATCATTGTTGGGTGAAAACAGAGTTGGCTTTCAACCTATTGGGCAGGTAAACTAACATTACTGTAAATCATGTGCAACATATTATTAGTAGTATAGTTGGCTCAAGTTAGATAATGTTAACATTAGCTCGCCGGCAAACGTAGAGCAGTTCCTAACATTATCTGGTGCAAAATACTATAACTTAGTTGTATGGCTTTCCACATTACTTCACCAGCTAACGCAACCCATATTACTGTGCTATGTACCAGCAGTATTACGTTTGTGTTGATTTTAACCTGCAAGAATCAATAACGTAATGGTACAAAGCAAATGTTGAGCAATTTGTTTATACTAGCCTATGGAAGGCAGGGACAGCCAGCTATTGTAATATTTAGTCTAGGTCACTAACCATTTTGTTATCATCCAGTTCATTTAGCTGCGCTCACATTGCTGAGCCTCTGGTGAAAGACACACAAATAGCCTCGTTATTGAAAAGGGGCAGGGGAGCTAACGCCAATGTATCACGTCAGCTAAATGAAGTCAGTGTAACGTTATCATGCAACCAGCATGGATTAGTTCAACGTCAAGCTGATAGATATATTACCGATATTACCGTAACGTTGCAGTTGGAGATTAAATGAGTTTCCAGCATGTTCTGTGCAGCTGTCTCTCAGTGTTTCGGTCTCTGTGTGACCGATTATGCTTGCTCATGAGTTTGAGCACGTGTACAATCACACAGCAGGTTGCAATCTGAAAACCCCACTACTAGTGGCCACTGAAAACTACATATTGTCCTTTTAAAAAGCATTCTATAATTATCAGCCACAAGTCAAATGAATAATTCTTAGTGACGATTCATTCTTTCCATCCATCCTCGCTTACTTCCTGTTTTTGTACTAAACACATTTTTCCATAGGCCCCAGTCACTCCATTTCCTCCCTGAATCATTTATCACACACTGTCTTGCACTTATCCTTTGGGACTATTCAAAAGCTTAACTGTTCATCCTAATTTAAGATCCATAGTCTCATTCTTGAATCGTACTTATTCTTCCCAGGGAGCCTCTTCATCACCCATACACCTCTCTACAAGCCCATTTTCTCCAATGAGTCTTGTTTTCGTGAGTGTGATCTACCTGCTCTTTGAAGTGACTACCTTTCCAGGTCTGAGGCAGTGATGACTTCTAGCTAATGTGGACATACTGCAGTTTGGTTGGCATACTTTCCAGTAGAGTACGCTATTAAAGCCATTTTCCTCATCATTTGTCTCCAGAAAATGCTTTCATCTTAGCTGCACACAAGGCATTCCTTCCAACATGCACAATGTGTGTGCATACATGCGAGTGTGCATATGTGTTTGTGTGTGTGTGTCTGCATCTGTGAAGGTTTGCATCACTACAAGGGTTCACATGTTTTTGAGTGCACTGTGTGTTTTAATATTAGATTTATCATCTCTATCATCCAAGTCACCGTGACCATGAGGGAGGCCTAGATACTCAATCATTCACACGCAGAGACCACGCAGCAAGAGAGACAGCGAGAGGACTCTTAATCTGCTGAACTGGTTCACTGGTTTATGGCCTGTCCCCTGGTATCCCACCTGAAACCCATCCATTACATCTCCGCCTGTTTACTAAATCCCGGCAACAATTCCATGATATAATTTTCATAAGCTATAAATCAAACCATACTGTCACACCATTCAACCATTTGTGTTTATCACTGCTTTTAAACGCTATAATATTCTTTTTGGGGTACATCAATGGTGATAAATGATTCAAAGTATATATTTAATTAATGTTTAGAGTTGTTAATATTATATTATTTAATATGTATTGATAACCGCATTTGATGAATAAGCACAGCAAAGTGCCTGAACAGATGGATGCATAATTTGGCAGAACACATGTTGTAGGCTACCTGCCGAGATTTGCATCCACCTATTTTCTCAGCATAAAAGAGCGTTACCACACGCAAGGTGCATGCAGTTCTCGGCAGGCATGCAAAATTCGGTACAACGCTACCGGAGGTAGATTGTGCCTGACTTGACGGCGCTGTTTTCATACCCCGTCCCTGCAGTCGCCTGCAGTTAACAAAGCTATCCTTATTAGCTAGGCTCCTTCCACGCTTGCTAATAACTTTTTTGAAGGTGGGTCTCCGACATTAACAGCGTTAACAGTGTTGAGCAGATTTGTGCAGCGGTGTTTATGATAATAACCATTTAATTCACAGTGTCAATGTGTTTGCGAGAGAGGGTGGGGGTAGTGGGGTCGACCGAGTGAGAGGAAGTGCTGAGCGAATAGAAAGCCTGAATCCCTCCCCTTCCGGTGGACCACCATGGGACCTTACTTCGGAAAATATATGTACGGTAGTCAATGGCAAGAGACAACTATAAGAGGTATAAGACTGTGAAAATACATAATTGCAAAGACCACAAACACAAAAGTCGAGTATGTGACATTGTAACTTTTTTCTCTCAATGACTGAAGCTAACGCATTATCTAAAGATATAGTTACCCTTGATGGCATCGCCCTGGCCTCCAGCACCACTGTGAGGAATCTTGGAGTTATCTTTGATCAGGACATGTCGTTTAAGTCTCACATTAAGCAAATTTCAAGGACCGCCTTTTTTCACCTATGTAATATTGCGAAAATCAGGAATATCCTGTCTAAAAATGATGCAGAAAAACTAGTCCATGCATTTGTTACTTCTAGGCTGGATTACTGCAATTCCTTATTATCAGGCTGCTCGAAAAAGTCCATTAAGACTCTTCAGCTGATTCAGAATGCTGCAGCACGTGTTCTGATAGGAACCAGGAAAAGAGATCATATTTCTCCGTTTTAGCTTCTCTGCATTGGCTTCCAGTAAAATCCAGAATAGAATTTATTTCCTATGATGCACTGAGCTCCTCTCTCCTACTTTCTCTCCATCTGTATGCAACCTCATCCCATTATTGCATGTTACTAACACAACTTCTCCCCTTTCCGGTAGTCTTGTGCTTTCTCGTCCCTCTCCTCTCTCCTCCTATCACTTCCTGCAGGTATTTCTGGCTCTGGAGCTGTGGAGTCTGGATCTGTGGTTGCAAGTCACCTGCTGCCCCTGTGTTCCTGCTCGACACCCTCTGCTACAACAACTATTGTTACTAGTCCTATTGTTATTATTGTTATTATAATCATTAACATTACGATTGTTATCATTAACACTACTATAAATATCTGTACCATGTATAGCAACATCACCTTTACTGTCTGTACCTCTGTGTGTGCATATTGTGTAGGCTGCCTCCCTTCCCTCTCTCTCCTTCCATCCCTCTCTTTTTCTCTCTGTTCCTCTCCTGCCCTCTCTCTCTCTCTCTCTCTCTCTCTCTTGCTCTCTCTCTCTCCTTCACCCCCGACCGGTCGAGGCAGATGGCCGCCCACCCTGAGCAATGGTTCTGCTCGAGGTTTCTGCCTCTTAAAAGGAAGCTTTTCCTTGCCTCTGTCACCTAGTGCTTGCTCTTGGTGGGAATTGTTGGGCTTCTGTAAATATCATCACAGAGTATGGTCTAGACCTGCTCTTTTATGAAAAGTGCTGTGAGATAACTGTTGTTGTGATTTGGCGCTATATAAATAAAATTGAACTGAATGAAGCTAACATCAAAGAACTAACATGAGAGGATGATGTGATACAATGACCGAGAGTTGTTGGATTAAACACATCAGGTGAGAAATATTTCTGCTAAGTTATCTAATTAGCTGCAACCAAGCAATAAACGTTAGCTAGCATTACCGCGCTAACATGTTGGTGACGTATATTGTGCGAGACGAGAGATGTAGTTCATTGAACTGTTTTCAAGATGTTTTCACACAAAACGACATGTAACTTTACTGTTTTACAACAAACTGCAACTTTCTTGAGGGACAAAATTATCTTTTAAATTGACAAACATCATATGTGTAATTCAGGGCACAGTTCAAACAGGATCAAAAAATAAGTTGTCTTGCGCCATTGACTACCGTAAAGATTTTTTCTGAAATATGGTCCCACAGGGCGGAAGCGGAAGCGAGCGACTTAGGCTCTCTGTATGCGCTGCACAACGCTGCAATCAAAAACGATTTTAAAATGGGTCAACAAATATATGTGGGCAGCCCGGCCCAAGTAAAGCCTATGTGTGGGAAATACTGTCACTATTTCATCACACAGATATGAACAGACAGGACAAATATTTTATAAGGTGATAGATTCAGGTTTCACAAAATGGAAAGGATTTGATAAAAATATTTTTTTAACTGACAGGGAGCAATTACACAAATGTTAATGAGGTAATCAGAAATATCTGGACCCAAACATTGTGTGCAGAGAAGCTGTCAAAGTTTGAGGACCTCAGAGGATAGAATCATCCAGCTGAACAAAAATGGGGAACATTCCCAGCTGAAACCTCCTGCACCTCCTACAACAAAAATTAGCATCTAAAAAAAAGCAAACATTGTAACTTGGCTGTGCATAAAGCAGTTAAAAGCTAACAGTCGAGTTTAACTGCGGAGACCTAATGCCCTCGGCAGAATAATAAATGTGATGGATTTGGTGAGTGCTGAGAAGGATCTTACATTAGGGGCAGAGCATGGCTAAGCCTTAGGGAGAGCTAAGGAGCCAGGCTCAAAAGTGTCCTCACTGCCTCTGACGTTCTTTAACCTCTTTTGTGGCTTTGAAACCTCATGTCTTTGGCCTCCAGTCACTCTCTATTTATGCAAGAAAATAAAGAAGAGAACGCTGCCCCTCCTAAATCTGTAAACTGCAATTAAGCTAAATTCCAAGTTTATTTCCAAATGCCGTCCTTGCTCCAGACCATGTGAGAGACTTGAGTCTAAAATTATCACACTTTGGTCAGGAGGCCAAGACGAAGCCAGCGCTAGGACTGTCTTCTCACTGGCCACAGGATCACAAAGATGCTGTGGATGGCTGAAACTATTGTAATAATCATTTAGATTACCATAATTGGGAAATGTATCATTTCAAATATCAAACTCTGTTTAAACATCTTTTGAAGGAGGTACTGTAGTATATGTGACTAAGAATGTATGATCAAATGTGCCACAGGGATGAAAATGTTTACAGGTTACAGCTACAGATTCCGTAAAGTAAAAATAAGTGAAATGTAGAGGCATGGTAATGACATCTTGACAATGAAATTGCTTTTGTTTATCGTTTTATGTTCACTCAGCCCCCTGAAAGCTAAATGACTTGTGCAGTGAGACTGCTTAACTAAAGGCATCATGTTGGTTTAAAGGTTTTATGTTAGCCCTTCTAACCAAAGGTCTGACGTGTGGAGGCAAACAAAAAGAAGCCCACGCACTCCAGCACGTCTCTCTCTCTCTCTCTCTCTCTCTCTCTCTCTCTCTCTGTCTGTCTCTCCATCATGTGTTTACACATCGGTAGAGTAAGTGACAGGGCTGTAATCGGAAGTCTACAACCATGTCATTTGGAAGACTGTTGTCTTTTCCTGGGAGCGTGGTGGTCAGCAGAGAAAAACAAGATTTACATCTCACAGGGAGGGGCAAAGTGTCAACCATGCATTATCCCCTATTGGCTGTGGTCAAGGATGGGCGTTAACATGTGGGAGAGGTAGAAGAAAAGATGCAGACCAGTTTTCACCCAAGGAAGAAATTTTTATATCAAACACTGGGGAATCTCGTAACTTGAAAAGAAAAACCATATGCCATACTATTCTATATGGGGGCCTGTGTCACACTATTACTGCTGTTGTCATGCCATGTGTACTGTTTTTTTGTGAGTCACCAGCAGTTATAAACTTTAAAGGATCAGACCAGGTGTGTGCAATACTTACTGGTGTTGATGGCGTCATTTGTCAGTCAGCCTTTATGTGAAAGGAAATGCCACCTATAAACAAAAGAGTAGATGTTGGTAAATAAGGTTCATAAAATGTCGATCTGTGGTCTTGGAACGGGATTAGGGGTATTTCTGAGGCTATTTTGTGAACTCTATATCTTTGTTTTCCTTTGTGATTGCCTTTGATATTGGAGCAGTTTTCCACTTTCAATTGGAAATAAAAAATAACAACCAGCACATAATTAAAACTTCCTCTATAGCGTTTTTATTACAGTTTTATTTATGTCTTCACAATGTTTACTGTTTATTCTTTCTCAAAGTATGAGAGGTTTACCACCACAGGCCTTCTTTCACCTCCTGGAAAGAATTAGACAGAGAAATCTGGATTGAACTATATTTCTCATCGAGTTCTCCCAAACCTGGTAACTTTGTTAAAAGGACCGGGAGATACAGACTGAGATCTATAGTAAGCTGATTTTTTAACAATAAAACTAAATTAATGCAAATACTTGAAGGTGATCTAAGAAATATACCACAAATGAGGCATGTTTAGGTATATCTGTTGAAATGAATAAACCGGCATTACCTCAGAAAATCAAAAACACACAAAATATAAAGCTTCTCAGGACTGATGTCTTCAGACATCAGTCCTGTCTGAAGACAGAAATAGAGCAATACATTCAGAAATATTGTAATGTTCAAATTAATGCACAACAGTGCCTCATAAATAGTGCATGCAGGGCTGTTTGGCATCTGGCACAGCATGGCAGGAATATCTGGGATGATATGAGAAATATTGTTACTTCCTCAACTTCACCACAGTATTTCCATTGTTAATCACCAGAAAAACAAGAGTTGCTTAAATTCTTCACTGCATTCATGAAATTCAATAAAGACGTTTTTTATTTGCATTGACATTTTGGATGGAAAAACAGCTTTTGACTAAAGAGCAGAAATAGTCAGATGCCCCAGCAGCGCCGTGCCCTGTTTTCAGATGAATCCAGTCAGACAGACACGCTTAATCCTACACAGGTTCAAAGCTCCGCCAGTGCACATGTGGCATCAACCTGAACAGATTTAAAGAGAATCAAAAGAACAAAACCCAAAGAACAAAAGAAGTTAACACGACTGTGAGTAACGTATTGATGTGTGTTGTGTCTCTGGGAACTTGCATGACTGCTTATTTTTACCAGCCATGTGTGTATGTATGTGTGTATTTGCTATGGTAACATAATTCACATTTCAAATTCTCTTCTCATCAGTGATTGCTGACTAAGATTTAGCATTGCACCACATTCACTCCAATGACTCACACAATTACAGAGTGACCCTCCCCCCACCCCTTGAGACTCACCAAAGAGTGCGTCATCCACCAACGCAGGACGCTTACTAAGACCAAATGGTCACTGAGGAGGCATTCACACAGATTTTGTAACAGCAAACCAAGATATGCAAATGTGCATACACACAGGCAGACTTTTAACATATCTCAGATATGAACCAAGTAAACCCACTGCCACTGACTCCTCACAAAGAAGCCCCAAGGTATCTTTCTCCTAAAGAAAATCAAGAGTCGAACCCTATCCATCCATTAGGGGCAGCTGTGGCTCAGGAGGTAGAGCAGGATGCCCGTTTATCGGCGGTTCAATCCCCGGCTCCTCCAGGCTGCATGTCAAAGTGTCCTTGGGCAAGATACTGAACCCCAAATTGCGTCTGGTGGTTGTTCCGCCAGTGTGTGAATGTTAGTTTCTATTTGAGCACTTAGGCTCAGTGAATGAATGTGTGTGAATGGTGAATGCAGATGTAGTGTAAAATTTACATTAAATGCACCATATGAGGCTAAACTAGACATGAAAGAGCAACTAAAGACCTGTGCTTTAGAAATATTCTATATATGGTCACATAATAATATAAAATAAAATAATGTTTTTGCTTTAGTTAAGAGCATAAATACCAACAAGAAGACAAGCTTTAAGATATTTTAGTACCCTGTTGTGCAAGTGCAGAATATTTCCCATGAAAATCAGACTGCACTCAACTTAAAGCACAAAGATTTTTTTAATTACCAGCTGAAGCCATGTATAGATTGATGATGTATAAAAATGATTATCCTGTATGAAGAGTAAATCAAGTAGACTAAAATACATTCTCAGCAATACAAGCCAAACACACATTTTTTCATGTTCACAAGGGGATCTCCAATATCTGTGTCACATATTTAATTACATCCCAAAGTTTTTATATGACTTTCATCTTTACAGTGCATATTAAACAGCGCACTCTAATAGCTGGACATTAAAATTTAACCTTGGTTTAATGCTTTGCACAGTATTTAATGTAGGAATTTTAAATCACACCTCTGCTCTTCTGTGTTTTTTAGTTTACACCTGAGCATACACACAGCTGAGCACTTGCAACTTATGCCCATTAACTTTCTTTCTTTTCTGGGACCACCCCAGGATGTAAGCGTGTGAGGGTAAACATTTCTCAATGAATTCAGCAGGGGAAAGCGCTGCTGGAGTGTGGCTGCATTTTGAAGGCCAAACAGTGCTATACTCACTCTAAACAGTCAATGTGAGAGCTGAGGGACTCTCAGAGTTCAGCACAATGATGTAGATGTACACATGCAAAAAAAATGGAAAAGAAATAGATCAACAGGCTGTGTAACAGCTGCACATGTTTTTCTCTCAGCTGATATCATGCAAAGAAGATTTGGATAACCACTCTGTATTCAGAAGAGTCTAATTACTCTTTTTTGTCTCATTTGTTGACCTAGATTTATGATTCTGTGTGGAAACATAGTCAATCTAATCATGAAACAAGCATCAGCTGTGAAACTCATATTTCATGTTGGTGAGAGACATTATGCCAATATTAGGTTTTTCCACCACAACAGGACTATATGCCTTTTTCAAAGAAGACATTCTGACATGCCATAGCAAGAAACACACAGGTGTAACAAGTGACATTAATAGGTTGTGAGAGGCAGTGCACTTTTTCACAGTGATCAAAAAAACAAGTTAATTTAAGAATTGTTATTTCTGTATGTGGATTTACAGACTTCCGAGATTAAAGTTAAGTAAAGTAAATTTACGAGAATAAAACCTGGACATCCACTGAGATTATAAAGTCAGAAATTTGCAAGAAAAAAATGTGATCCGGTGAGTGTACGCCAAAATCCTGAGTAGGCTATTTCCTTATTGCTAAATGAATCCAATTTAATTTGATTAGGTCATCCACTGCAGAAATAACGCACAGCAAGCGGCGGCGTCTGTGGTGTGATGAGGTTGATCCAACCTTGCAAAGTGAATTAATGTGGTTCCTTGACCAAAATTAATTTTATTTATAATCTCAGTGAGTATCTAAATTTGTTTTTCAGAAATGTATGACATTAAACTCTGAGTTATTTCTAAGAATATTACCACACTTCCCAGGCTCAGTTTTTTAAAAATGTTTTTACCTACATTCAGGCTTGTCACCATTTTTCTGTTGACATTTTTGCGAAAGTAGCTAAGAAGCTAGCTAGCTATGTAAGAGGACTTCTCCTCTTATGCCACCTGCTAAGCTCTGAACTGTTTCTCCAATCACGGAAAACACAATAAAAATAAACACAATATACTTTTTTCAGACATGTCATAGCAGGAAAAGCACGGGTGAAACATTTTTTTTTAACAATAACCTCCAGCATGCACATTATCAGGAAACTGGAGATAACTCACTCATGTAATATAGTCGCTTTTAATGTTATCAAATACACCTGTACTTTTCCTGCTATGACATGCCAAAAATTAAATTTGTAACCCCCAAGTTTAGAGCTGCTGGTTTGGATAACTAACATAATTTGAGGTTTTGTGAAATACCCTGTTCACATTATAGCACATAAGTGCTATACTCAAACTTTTCCTTCTCCTTAAACAACCAATTATTGTTTTTACAATTTACAACTTAAAAATTATAACTGTTTGTGTACAGTTTAATAACTAGTTGTTTTCCCCTGCTTCCAGTCTTTATGCTAAGCTACGCTAATTACCTCACTCTTACTCATACACAGTGTTCAGATATGACAGTGGTATAAATCTTCTAATCTAACTATTTTAAAGAAAGCTGATGAGCCCTTTTCTCAAAAAGTAAAAAAAATTCTTTAAAGTAAGGCAACTAAAAAAGGTTCTAAAGGCTTGGGTAAGGATTTTTCAATGATTAAATGATGAAAACATTTACTCACTTGCTGACATGATTTAGCAAGTGAATCAGGGTCATTAAAGATAAAGATTCACCTACTGTGAACGCCACACCTTCGCCACAATAATTATCTGGCTGACACAATAATTATGTCTCTTTCACATAATTAATCTGGAAGATGTTTCAGATCCATGACTGATCTCTAATGTGAAGCGATTCATTAAAAGGTATCAGCCCTGTTGTGTTTGGGTCTTACTGTCTGACACTCTATGCTGTCTCTTTAGGTATGTGCAGCATCTTTATTCAGATTCCAACTGTCATTACAAAAACAAAGTGGAATGGAGAAAGAAAAACAGTGGTACAAAGTCAGAGGAATGGGATTAAAGTATTGATTTAACAAATAAACCAGGAGAGCCAACAGATGAAAGAAAACTGTTTTGTCACTTCCTCGCTGGGCAAATAAACAACCACACCAGATGTCCCCACTTCTCATTCACTCAGGCAGTTTTTCAGTCCCAGCCTCCCTCTATTCTCTCATCCAAAGCAGAACCTGTATAATCTGTGCCTTTCCCAGTTAAATACAGCATCAAAAACAAATATCCACATGTCATCGCCATGAGCAATAATGAATCACACTAAACAGCATGTATACAAAGGCACATTTCAAAAGGCAGAAACTGCCTCACACTGTACAGACGTCCCCTACAAATCTGCCACACAATTAACAAAACTCTCACCCAAGCAAAGCCAGATATGTTTGACTCATAAGGAATGGTTACTGTTATCCTTCAAATCAACCACCAGTGACTCACCACTGTCTGGATTGCAGGCTTTTAATGACCTACAAGTTTCCCATAAGCGTGATCTAGCCATGACCTTTCTGTTACATTAGCACCCCATGCAGACCAATAGAATCAGATGCATGGACCATTGATACCATTCTTGACTTGGTCCAAAATTCTTTCTGGAAACCTTCAAACACACATCTCATTATAACTTTAATGCAGACAGTCTGATGCCCTTTCCTTACTGCGCACATTCACGCCACCGCATGTCTGTTAGAGCAAAAACAGATGGATATCTAAAGAGTTCCAGGACAGCATTTACTAATGTTTTTTTGTTCTTCTGGGGCTCCTCAACACCTTTTAACTGTCCATGACACTTCCACTTATCATTTATATAAGCAAACAGGCCACACAGCACACGCATCTCTCAGCCCCCCCAAGGGCCCTAGCTGCATCTTGTGAGCTTCCAGGCTCTCAGTCCAGATAACACAAACCATCAAAACACTCTAGTCCACAAACCCAGACTCCAGCCCCCTGGCTATGCTTTGGTTAACCTCTCTATCACGTTAAAGCCTCTGGGCCCTGCTGTTGTCCAGACACAAACACACAACCTACACAGCCACAATCATAAACACAGAGTAACAGCCAGACTGCAGTACTGCTCCAGCCAGGCGCACACCAGAACAAAAATACTGATGTTGTCTATTCGTCACCGGTCAGTCACTAACCATTCCCCAAGACATAAGTAGACATACACATCCAAACAGATGTGTGTGACTGCTTTACACTCAGCTTCTAAACAGCTGAGCTTGCCGTCTCATCAGGCGAGGAAGAGATCTTGTATCTGTCAGACAAATAGCAAAACAGATGAATCTCTGAGGGCATATGAGAATGAAAAGTTATTTCCTGGACAAAACACACATACACACACACACAAACACACACTCTCACACACGCACACACTAAAAACATTATAGTTCTCCAGTGCCAAAGAAAATGTCTGTGCCCATAAATATGTGCCCGAGAAGATTAAACGTACTAACAACAAGTTGGTCGGACAGCAACTTTTCTATGAATGAGTGATAGTTTGGCAGGACTGCGTAATTACTAAACACACAGGACATTATCTATCATCCTCTCCAAGTCTCTGACTCACAACAGTAAAGCCTCTACAGAAGGGAAAAAACATGTTCAGAGAAAGGTTAGACCCAAGATAGCTCTTATATAGTTGCATACAAAGACACTAAAGAGAGACAGAGAGAGAGAGAAATCCAGTCATACATATAGTATCCATACATGCAAATACATTACACATGCAATATTCTTGCTATTAAACAGATGTGCATTCCACTATCAGATGTGGTTTTGAGAAATCATTTTCCTCTCATCCAGACTGTCAGGCATGTGGTCCTAGGTTTGAAAGCTCTCCAAAACTTGCATGATGTCGGCCTTACAGCTCCCAGAAAACAAAGGACTTTCCAGAACAAGAGGGAGGAGAGTCAGTATTGACTGGCAGTTGGCCTGGGGCATATTCATCGTGTTATCTGCTGAGAGGGCCAAAGCCCTTTAATTCAGTTGTAAAATGTTTTTGCTGGTTGTTTGAAAGGCACGTCCTGTTGAACAGCCATCTTGCTGGTCTCACCACTCACATCATACCCAAACCACACTGATCCCCATTTGAATATCTACAGGAAAGTCGATAATCATTCCAAGACAGATAATCTTTAGCGCATACGTAATGTTGTCAGTCGTTGCATGCCTCATTGGCCACTCCACTGCGCTTTGCTTCAGGAGTTTTGTTTTTGTCTCTCATTCTTAAATCTCCTGTGTGACCTTTATCCTCTCTGCTCTCTTTTTAATACCACCGCTTCATCAGCTTTGTTGATTAGCCGTTCCACGACGGGGCTGTTAGACAGTCTAGACTACAGTAGATTGAAATGGGAGTGCACGCCCTACAACCACACTCACACTAATGTGTAATCTCTGTGTGCATTGTGCCCCGAGCAGCTACACACTGTCTGGGTGGCTGTGGTATTCCACCACTGTGTGTCATTACAGCAAAGCTAATACCACTCTGCACACACTCAGTGTCCCGCCATAAGTATCTGTATACATACACACATGAATGCAAATACACCTCAAACCACAAGCATTTACATTTTAGCTCATTCATCTTGTTGGGGTGCACAGGAGAGGAACACCCTGACCTCACCATTCACAGACACACCGACACTCACTGCTATACTACTGAGGGCCCCCACCACCACACACACACACACACACACAAACAGACCATGTGAAATTATTCAAACTAATATGACCCTGGAGACCCTGAACAACTATAACTCAGGCACAGCGATGTTATCTAAAATCCATAAAGTGCTCCTTGTTAGCACCTAATCAACTCCTCATTTATGGACCCAGGGAAAAGAAAAACACCCCTTTGGGGTTTGAGCAGACGAGCAGTGAATGCACACCTTTAGAGAGATTAATTTATTACTCGCTAAGTGGAGGGCTAAGCAGAGGGCACAATGCGATAAAACAGTGAAGGGAAACATAACAAGAACAAAAATGAGCCATTGCTGCACACTGAAATATGGGATTTGGGTTGTAGGAGTTGGTATTATCAAACAGAAACACTCTAATGCACGTAAACACACACACATACACACCACTGTGAGTACACATGTAATCATTTGCACTCACAGACCATGAGGAACAGTCCCGTCTTTATCCCTGTCTTTGGCAACAGTCACTTCCTCAGGATACGGACCAGTTTTGTTTAACTTCAAACACTGCCTCTCCCTAGTTCCTGCCCTGTCCTGTTCCTTCCTCTCTACCCTTCTCTCTCACTCTCTGTCTGTCTCTCAGGATCCCCTATTATTTGTTCTGTCTTTCTCATTTTCCTTTTTCCTCCAAAGAACCCTACAAACTTAAACTTAAACAGGAAGAATTAAGAAAGGAAAGAGTGACAAGAGGAGGAAACCACTGTGCTTTCTAAATCTGCAGTAGACAGCCAGAGAGAGGGCCTGAGCTGCCATTGCCTACTGCTGTCTTCCGCCGAGTCAAACCAGTACCAGCCATAACTTATATCCTTACCCCAATACTAACCGCAGACTCAACCCCAAATTACCATCTGCCAAGCATGACAATCTTGCAAGCCCACCCACAACTCCAGCGATGCCGCTACCTCAAAGCAGGACGAAGACTGACAACTACCACCTCTGCCACATTCAGCACACTGTAATCAACCAGGACTCAGGCAATTATTGTGTGTGTGCTTCTGTGTGCTTTCACATAAGGATGTGCATGGTAGTGCACACGCAGGCATGTGTGTTCATTTAACAAACTGAGATTAAAATAGCTGATAAGCAGGTGCTGGTGTCGGCCCACTGCATATCCTCTCAACCGTTGCCAAAGTATAGAGTCTTTTCCACCGCAGCATTTGATAGCATTGCTGCCTTTGGCTACACTATCAAGCACACTCAGGTGGTACGGTAGAAGCTACATGATCTTATCTTCCTTGTTAGGGTCTGCCAAATTTGTTGTGAAGCGACGACAGGTATGTACTGTAAGAAATAGAAGAAGAGGAACTGAGCAGGAAACTGTGGCTAGATAACAAATCCCACTTAATCAGCTCATCATCCTGCTGTAGTGAGTCTAAAGAAAAAGAGAGCAGAGTTAAAGTTGTATGTAGTGTCGTGCCACTGTGCATCATGCCAGGCTGTAATTAAGATGATTTAAGGGCTGTTAAATGCAATCAATCTGCCCGAGCATTATGCCAGCATGTGATCAGTCACAGCAGGGCAAGCCCATCATCTTGATAATGAATCTGACTGGCTTCATCTATTGTGGCATCACAATTGTTGTCATTAGCGATGTCGTCAATGTCATCTGTTTCTAGCCCCCACCCCCTCCAGGACAACAGCTTGGCAGCAGATTGGCTGAGATGTTGGGTAGCTAACTTATAACAGTAGGCCGTCAGATTTGTTCCTGGAACTGAGAGGAGGGTCCGTTTCAGCTTTATTTTCTTTTTCTTTGCTTCCAGCTGAACACGTCCTGTTGGATTAAAGCAGGTGATTCATTCCATTTGCTGAATTCATTGTTTATCTTTTGAGTCAGGTCAGGTTGCTGGGGATCACATTTGGGGCATTTATAGTATGATACTCCAGAGTAAATGGCTTACTGTACAGTTGAGATGTGCAATGTTTATGTTACTGTGTTTCTACTGATGGAACATAATATGAGGAAATTATACTTCAGTGGAAGATGTAATTAGAGAAAGTCAATTGCTGCCACAAAACAGATCATGAATAAGACATTAAAACACTGCTTGAAACAGGTGTATGAACAAAGGATATATTTCATATGTCACTTGTTCGTAGAAGAAGCTTGCACTAGACCCTTTTCACGGAAGACATTTTGGCACAGTAGAAAAAACACAGGTGAAATAATAAAATGAATAATGATTGACTTAGCTGCTTCAGTATCAGGGTCCTGGTACTGTGCATGCAGGCTCACTTGCCACACACTGTCATGACTTAGTGGGACACGTGAACAGAACAGAGTCATCCTTATTGTTATTAGTATCACATGTGCTTTTCCTACTATGACTAGTCAAAATGTCTGCTGTGAAAAAGGCCTATGTAGGACTAAATCATTGCACCTTGTAAATTATATTACTGAGTCCACTGTTATTCCAGATTATGATGAGGTGAGGGTTGGTTGAACAATTCATAGGATTTTCTGAAAATGTACCAAATAAATCTGTTTACAGTGACAAATTTCTTTATTGCATTTATAAAGGTTTCTCGGCCAATGACTCTCATCTGTCTGTCTTACTGTGTTAACTTACTGACACACAGCACTTCCCAGAGTCAGAAAATGTAACGAATGTCTTTGTTCTGTCAGCATCCATTATCTATAACTGGTTTTCCCTTGCAGGGTTGCAGGGGGCTGGAGCCGACCCCAGCTGATGTTGGGCGAGAGGCGGGGTACACCCTGGACAAATCGCCAGTTCATCAGACGGGGACAAACAGCCATTCATGCTCACATTCATACCTACGGCAATTTGGTGTCACCAATTAACCTGCATGTCTTTGGAGTGCGACTGAGATTTTGCATGCAGTTTATCTTCTGTTTATGGGGTTAGGGGCAGCTCTGTTCAAAGCCTGGGAAAGCCACCTTGTCCAACACAAAGAGTTTAATGCTTTGTACATGGTAGCCTATGAACTGCTTCCACCAATATCAGCTCAGGTCTCATGCAAATGCAAGGTGGACTGGGTGTTTGATTTCAGCTCTGTGTTAACAGTGCATCTAGTCAATGCCATTACACTATCAAACTGACAAATATCATAAATAATAACATCAAATCAAATCAAATTATTTGAAAAGCAAATATATGCTTTCACTCTAAATATCAGCAACCTGTGAGGCCTTCACAGCCCTCACCAGGCCCACACCTCTGGAGGGGTTGCGCTGACAACTGCAGTCTTGGTGCTTAGGGCTCTTGTAAAACCAGGGGGACCTGTCTGCACTATATAAAAGACATCAGTAAGGTCTCAGTAACACTGAGACTGATCCTCTCAAAAATAACAAGCATGACCTCCTACCTCCTAACATGGGATTTCACCACCTACCCATGGCACTCTGGTAGGATTGTGTTAGTAAGAAGGCCTTGATCTGTTATGTGTATGTGTTATAGTATGTTATTTTACCTCTGTCCAAAAAAAAGTGCAACCAACAGTATTTCACTCCAACAGGTCTGGACTATTTCAAAAGTCAAAATGTTTCTGCCAAACTGAACAGCATTTAGAAAGAGAATGCAATTCAACTGTATGGCTTTTCCAAAATGTTTCTACATTTGACTATTTTTTATAAACTATCTAGGCCTGGAAAATACAATTTTAAAATGACATGACTTTTCCTGATTTTAGAAGACTGTGGGAACCCTGGTAGCGCATTCAGGTCTGGGTGTATTTTTTATTCAGTCATGCTGATGTGAATGGCTAATGTTTGTGTCTTGGCTCTACCCCCAGTGAAACTGAGATGAAAAATGAGGAGAGACAGCAGGCTACCTGTTATCACTTTAAATATTTTCTTTCCACATACCCAGAGTTTAAGTTCAACAAATGACGGCAAATTAGATTAAACACAGCTAATGTCATTTAAATAAATTTTCTTCAGGGATGATGATCTTTATATAGCTCACCAGTCGCTGAGCGGTCAAAGCTCTTTAGTTCATTGATTATGACAAATATGACCCACTTGAAAAAGTCCTGTCATTGTTCCAGACAAGTGTTCAACAGATGTAACAATACAGACGAAAAGTGGGATTTTGCATTTCTCTATTTTGAAACAACTGGCTTCAAGTAACACATCTCAAATTTTAGGAGATTGTTGTTGTTACAGTCAACATTTAGAAAAGGAAAAGATTGATTGCACCCAACAGCCATTTCATGATGCCGTCTGAAGTAGCAGCAGAGAATCATTTGAAAATTGGCTGTCCTTTCAATACCCCTTAATAAGTCTAAATATCGTAGTCTTGAACACTACAAAATGAACAGATAGCAGAGACATAAACTGGCAACTTGAGCTTGTCCTGCTGCTTAGTATCCCACATTGGGCTTGATCATATCAGTAATGTTCCTATACCTCATTGCCAGTGCCAGACTGTGCTGTGGACCATGTCCCTACAGAGTACTCTCCCCACCAGCAGTGGTGTGGCACAGCTGCCCATGTTGGCCTTATTTAGCATCCTTGTTTAGCTTGTTAGGCTTCACCTGCCTGTCAGGTAACTGAACGGATTCCAATACCAAACAAACCACAAACAGGCAGCGTCCTGCACAGAGGAATCAACAGGAAAACCTTTGCCAAAACAAGAGCAGCACACACTGTGAAGTAATACCACCTCTGAAATACAAGGAGTGGTATAATAGTTACCAGTGCTCACGGGAGGATCACACATCACCTCAAACTCAGAGTCTCTCTCACTGATCTCTGATATGAACAGTAGCATAGTGCCCCATTCCTATGAAGAGTTAAACAAGAGCATTAGATTGGTGAAGACAACATGCCAACCAATCAGAGTAGAGTATCCAGCAGGGTTATACGGTATGTTTTATAAGAGAGGGTCTCTGGCACTGTTAGTGATTCCTGCTAATAAAAAACATCAGGGGCCTTCCTGTTTCGTCTTCACGCCACTGCAAGAGCTGACAATCATTCAGGCCTGAAACATTCTTCTGTGTGTTTTCTTTACCTAGGCAATAAAGGCTGAAACCTGACCTCTGTACAGAACCATGAATATGCCTCTCTAAGGGTTTCAATAAGGATGTAAAATATTTTAAAGTTTGGTCATATGGGCTCAGCATTGTAAGTGTGGAAGAACAGCAGTAGTAGAGGACTATCAGTTTCCAAATTGAGGAATACAATGTGAGAAACATGCAACGAATGGATATATGGATTTGTCACATCTGAAGGCATACCGACCTTTAAGAACCAAAACCTTGCAGCAAAGCCAAAATTAACAAAATTGTAATTGTCCATTGTTTGCCTGATTGCTTTAAAGAGAACCTATTATGCTTTCCCTTATTTTCTATCATACATTATATCTGTTACAATGTTGGATGTTACTAAACGTGGCCAAAGAGATAAATGTATGTAAAAGTAATCCCTATGAGAAAAAAGCTCAAGCTCTGAATACTTTGTTTACAGTATTTTTTCTACTTTCCTACCTAGGTGAGACCAGCTGCACAAGGATGTCCTTATTTGAACATCTGGTTATGACGTGGATGGTCTCATAGCACATGCTCATAGCGCTTTCTCCAGTGTTGGCATACTAGTAATTCTAATCATGAAGATAGGTCTGGCTATGCAAGACTTCTCTGCTCAGGACTTTTTTTCCCATTGTAGAGGTTCTTCAACATGTCTCACAGAAAGTGCTTTTTTCAGTTGTGATGGAAAGTTAGTTAGTTTCTACTTAGTTTGCTCATTTAGCTGTGCAGCTAGTGTGTTAACTAGCTAACGGCAGTGTTAACTAGCTAATGGCATCTAATAGGTACAGTTATTGCTATTTTCCAAGATGCCGTCGGGCACACCGGCAAGAGGATAAGGCGATGCAGGTTTACAGCACTGAGCATATAAAGAGAACTAGTTACAGCGGCCCACAAGACCAAAGCTACTTAGAAGAAGGAGCGAGTCTGACTAGTTGATTCTGAATTAAAGGTATCAGCAATAATGTCACTGAAAACAACACTTGACTTGTCACACATCCTAAATGAGAATCACAGATATGTGTAGCTCAATTTTGACTACTCTAAATAATAGTTATAGAAAAGAAATTGTTGTGCATGACAATGATCATGCGAGGCTTGACATGAGACCAGCACAGAATTTAAATCTTAGCAGAAACAATGGTAGTTGCTGTTCTGGATAGCAATTAGAAAATGCCATGAAAGAGAAAGACAACTAGTTACAGCGGCCCACAAGTCCCTCGGCAAACTTCCAGGAAGCTGGCTGTTCAGAAGAAAGTGTATAGTGATTCTGATACTACTCAATTCTGAATTACAGATGATGTGCAATGCAATTTTGCCTATTAAAAACACTAATTCAAGATATCTGTAATTACATTTTAACTAGGTACCTTGATAACATATATCTTCAATTAAATTACTATTTGACTATACACAATTTAAATTTTACATATCTATAATGTCATTCTGACCAGTTAAAATATCTCAAACAAACAATGTAGATATCTTGAATTGAGATATTCGAAACTGAAATTGCAGATAGCAGTAATGAATATCCAATTTAGTTGATACATGTTAAAACGGCTTGCCATTATTGAGGGCTTTTATGGCTTTTAAAGAGACAGAAGCTAAAACGACTTGTTTCAGGATGAATTGTGGGGCTGCATAAAGGGCCAGTATAATATATATATATATAAAAATCCCCCTCTCACCCCTTGTGGGGTGGTATGTGTCATCCTCAAGCTCGGGTCCTCTACCAGAGGATATATATATATATGATAAGGATTTTTTGAACTGTGAATCATGCAAAGCTACTCTAGTGTAATCACAGAATAAAAATATAGAGCTGGAAATGAGCATAATGGGCCCTCTTTAATTTAACAGTTTGTTTATTTTCAAGCTCTAAATGAAAAAATGAAAAGTGCCTTTTCAAAGTTTCTCAATGAGCCCCTTGTTTGCTGCTGCATAGTTTGATCTGTGTCAATTTGCCATATTTTGATTAAAAATTCTTTCTTTATTTAGTGAAACATTTTCCTGGGAGCTCATCAACATGTTTGAAACAATGCAAAATTGGATTCAGTATTAAAAATCGATTTGCAATCTGGAAAAAATTCTTTTTATCAATCTGAACATTTTGTTGGCATTTAACAATATTTTCTTTGATAAGTATCAAGTCAAATAAATCATTCACTGGCAATATCACTTGGTTTAAATGATTTGAATACAATCAGTGCTTAACCACATTAAAATCCAGGTGGAACAGCACCCAAGCATTGCTCAAACCATTTCCAGAATTGGTCATGGACGAGACCACAAACAACACAAGCTTGATTGGAATTGTGTTTTCATTTGTATTGTACAATAACTGTGTTAGGCAGACATGCGACAGATGGCAGTAGTATTGCAACAGCTTTTTGGCTGTATGTGCAGGGGAAGTATTTGAATTCGTTAAATTTGCATCAGAATGAGCTGTTAGATCTCAATGTGGCCTTAAAGGAATTATTTGACATTTTGAGAAATACCCAAATTTGCTTCTTGCAGAGCGTTAGATGAGAAGATTGATACCACTCTCATGTTTATTCAATATGAACGGGTCACAGGAGCCAATCACAGCTGACATCAGGAGCTTGGACAGGTTGCCAGGCCATCGCAGGGCCACACATAGACAAACAACCACTCACATGCACACCTAAGGACAATTTAGAGTCCACCAATTAACCTAATCTGCATGTCTTTGGACAATGGGAGAGCACCCACGCGGACATGGGGAGAACATGCAAACTCCACACAGAAAGGCCGGGACGACCGGGGTGATATGGTGACTTTAAAGCTGTATAAAGATGTGGTCCAGTGTAGCATGATAACAAGTTGACAGCCACAAAGTGAC
This sequence comes from Micropterus salmoides, assembly GCF_014851395.1. Classification (NCBI taxonomy): domain Eukaryota; kingdom Metazoa; phylum Chordata; class Actinopteri; order Centrarchiformes; family Centrarchidae; genus Micropterus; species Micropterus salmoides. The sequence continues at coordinate 22,806,326 of NW_024044570.1, forward strand.
CAAACATTTACACAAAAGTAGTCATTCAGCATTCATTTAAAAAAAAAAAAACCTTAACAATCAGTCCTCAGAGCTGAAAAAATCTTCCAAAGCTCAATAGTTACAACTAACAATAACAATGTTTCGAAAAAATATCAACAGAAACATATTACTCTCTGACAAGTTTAAATGAAAAAAGCATACCACAAACAACACCCAACATCAATTAATACTTCAAGCTCAAACCACAGGGAAGACAAATGAAATACAACAAAGTTCACACACGCAACACAGGGTGAGAGGAGTGCCAAAATATGTACTGTAGCTCATTTAAATATGTCCAAAGTCAACTTTACTCATTTACTTTGAATAAAGCACAAAAAACATCTATATTTGTGTTATAGTTAAACATGAGGACAGTGTTAAAACATCTTCGGGATTATTTGCACTGAAAATACAACAAATTAAATCATAGGCACTCATAGTGGTGGTTTTGGGACAGACCATCTCTCTTCTCTTCACTAACATACTTTGTGTTTTCAGAACTGTAAATCCAACTGTGCCAAGGTCATGGGTGAGGCTCAGCATCTGATTTGGATGTGCTGACATTCGCTGACTTTCCCTGACCCGCTTCTTTGTTTCCCTCACTCACTGACTCTATCTTTTCCATACCCATTTTTACTCACCCATTCAATTACTACCTCTCATCAAGCCCATCAATCTTCCCCTCAGTCACATACTTCTGTGGGGAAGTTAATTGCACGCGAAATAGTAGTTCATGTAAAATATAGGTTAAAGGGAGCATAAGAAAGATAAAGAGGCCTTGTTAAATGACGCGCACCATCAATGGATGGAGCTTGGTACTTACATGCATGCACACGTATACACACATGCTGTACGTTCATGTACACATAGCAATAAAATCAGCTTCTTTTAAGGGATGATTGTGGATGGCATGGTGCTTTTCTTGAAGGGAAACTCCACCAATTTCACACATGAAGTTCAAGTTTTCTGTCACGAGGAGCCCTACACAGCCATAATGTCTTCTGTGCACTCTTTCCCAAGTTTAACAACAACAAACCCTGATTATGTCAACTGTGATAACCCTGGTGTAGACTTATTTTCAAGAAGAAGAAGATACTTTTATTGTCACATACATGTTGAAAAATTCATTCTCTGCACTTTAACCCATCCCTCAAGGGAGCAGTGGGCAGCTGACTCCAGATTTTTATCAGTACCCAGTCAATTGCACTGACTGAAGGTCAGGTCAATGGTGGGGGAAACCAAAGCACCCCCACGCAGACACAGGGAGAACATGCAAACTCCACAAAGAAAGGCCGGGACGACCGGGATTTTGAACCCATAACCTTCTTGCTGTGAGGCTACAGCACCATCCACCAGACCACCATGCCGCCAATTTCTTTCCACACCCTGGGCATGCCACTGTAACATATTTCTGCTACAATGATGATAAAGGCCATGTTGTAATTGGTTTATTTTGAAGTGGCAGGCTGCTCTTTGTTTTGACAGTTCTTTTAATCTGTCTCTTGTGAGCCCCCCAGATTTATTGTAGGGTAATTCTACATCGCTGAAGTTGCCCTTAAAAGCTCCGCTAGGCCATGTTTTTTAATATTAACACTGAATCCAACATCTCCTGGTAATGTTGATATGTGAATTGGTGGTACTGCAGATCCTTTGAAGTGTAAAGGTCTTTCAGTAATGTGTTCGTTTGGTTTAGTCCCAGTGGCTCACACAAGCCAAGTGTACTGTATGCTACATACCCAGTCCAACCTAGAGAACCAACATTTTCACTACTTGATCCTGCAATAGTTTAATCCCTTGTTTCCATTATTCAGTTTAGCTATATTTTTCCAGACATTTCTCGCAACTTTTTATCTCTCCTGCAAGACATCATTATATCACTCTTCCACTGCATCTTCCCTGATATAAATTATTCCACTTGACAGATTCACTGAATACATCTGACTGACGAAGTCTCTGGTTCTGCATCACAAATGCTTGCAAGTTACGAACGGGCGCATCCATAGAAAGCAGGAATTCCAGTTTTTTTCACTTCATCTTAAAATATCAAACTGTGGCAGAGCAAATAACTTTTTGCGCATGCCACTGTATTTATGTATACTATATTTCAGCTACAATGGTGAAAAGGGCCATGGTGCAATTGCTTTATTTTGAAATGGCAGGCCAATTTTAAGCTTAGCATTTCTACAGAATATAGAAAACTGATTTTAATGACATAGCAGCGTGATGGTCACCTTTTGGCCATCTTCTCAAGCTTCCTCAAGATATCATAATAAGATGATTAAGTGTAATAATACCTTGTTTATAGTGCTATACAACAGTACAGAAGAATGTGGACTGCATGCAATGTGTTTAAATAACCACTAAATCTCGTGCTGACATCTGACTTCACTGCCAAATGTATGGCATTTATAAAACATGAACAATGTGCCTTAGCAAACACAATGACAAAAAGCACATACAAAATGTATTTTATAATAGATTTTACTACAATGTGTGGTGTATGGACAAGATAAATCTAAGTGTGATTCAATAGACCACAGCAGAACTTGCTGCACAGCTCTGTAGGTGTGATGTGTGAGAGAGTTCAGAGATAATCCCAGAGTATTTGCATTTGTCAGGGTGTATGTATTGTGTATGTATTACCCTATTCACAGTGTTGTTTGTGTTTGACGCAGACTTATGTGAAAATCCTTTAAAAAACAAGCATCTGTCCTCATCACGGTCACTGATTCTTACAATCCAGGGGATGCCTGGATTATACAATGAATAAAATACATATTTCTGATGCATTAGTCTTCAGAAAGGAAACCATTGCAGTTACTGACTGGTTAATGACTCTTCAGAATGGCAGCAGCCACTTGTCATCTAACGCAGTGACTGATATTCAAAGAGTGAAGACAGAGCTTGAGATTGTTTCTCACATCTCACAGAGCTGGTGTCACTAGGAGGATTAGGTATTTCTGACCTTTCTGACATGACTTGTTATGGCTGAGTCAACTGCCTGATTACTGTTAGCTTTCACAAAACTGTCATACTGTCTGGCCTGTCAATACTGTCAGTAACATCAAGCTTGTAGAAAGAAAAGAAACACGAGATCTCCTCTTTTGACTTTGCTCTTTAAATCTCCACGAGTGAGAGCAGCACAAAACATGCTGAGAATCTCATTCTTAATGATGCCTCCTGTTAAACTGTGGCTTCTCCAAGCATCACTGTACAACCTGTGTATACCATTCAAAATCTGAGAACACTTCTCATAGCAGTGGGTCTAAACAGAGCTAAAAATACCCTGAGCAGAGATACAAATTGCATCTTCTGCTGTCTAACAAGAAAGATTGATGTGAAGTTACTCTCTGTCTTGTGCACAACCAAGAAACGTTGCAATGGTCTGTTTTTATGAAACTCAGCTGTAACAGCAATTTACAACACAAAATATGAGGCACAATGTTACTTTTATGTTAATTTATATTTATATATACTTTTATTGCAGCAGAAAAAGGAAAGTGTTATTGTCAGCCCTGTCCCGGGAGAACAAATGAAAACTAATGAGGCATTTCATCGACAGTATGAGCCATGTGACAAAGAACAGTGGGTCATATACACTCACTGGCCACTTTATTAGGTACACTAGTTCAATTGCTTGTTAACACAAATAGCAAATCAGCCAATCACATGGCAGCAACTCAATGCATTTAGGCATGTAGACGTGGTCAAGACAACTTGCTGAACTTCAGACCAAGCATCAGAATGGGGAAGAAAGGGGATTTAAGTGACTTTGAATGTGGCATGGTTGTTGCTGCCAGACGGGCTGAAACTGCTGATCTACTGGGATTTTCATTCACAACCATCTCTAGGGTTTACATAGAATGGTTCAAAAAAGAGAAAATATCCAGTGGGCAGCAGTTGTGTGCACGAAAATGCCTTGTTGATGTCAGAGGAGAATGGGCTGACTGGTTTGAGATGACAGAAACGCAACAGTAACTCAAATAACCACTCGTTACAACCAAGGTATGCAGAATACCATCTCTGAACGCACAACATGCCGAACCTTGAAGCAGATGGGCTACAGCAGCAGAAGACCACACCGGGTGCCACTACTGTCAGCTAAGAACAGGAAACTAAGGCTACAATTCACACAGGCTCACCAAAACTGGACAATAGAAGATTGGAAAAACGTTGCATGGTCTGATGAGTTTCGATTTCAGCTGCGACATTCAAATGGTAGGGTCAGACTTTGGTGGTGGGATATCTTCTTGGCACACTTTGGGCCCCTTGGTACCAAGTGAGCATTTTTTAAATGTGACAGCCTACCTGAGTATTGTTGCTGACCATTTCCATCCCTTTATGACCACAGTGTACCCATTTTCTGATGGCTACTTCCAACAGGATTATGCACCATGTCACAAAGCTCAAATCATCTCAAAATGGTTCTTGGACATGACAATGAAGTTCACTGTACTCCAGTGGCCTCCACGGTCACCAGATCTCCATCCAATAGAGCACCTTTGGGATGTGGTGGAACAGCAGATTCGCATCATGGATGTGCAGCCGACAAATCTGCAGCAACTGCTTGATGCTATCATGTCAATATGGACCAAAGTCTCTGAGGAATATTTCCAACACCTTGTTGAAAGTATGCCACAAATAATTAAGGCGGTTCTGAAGGCAAAAGGAGGTGTATCAAATAAAGTGGCCAGAGTGTACATTATACAGTATATAAAATATCATGAACTGGACAATTTGAAATCCTTTAATGGGAAACGTTTATATTTTTCACCACTCTGCTCCAAAATAAAAATATTAATATTTAAAATTTTAGGAAAGTTATGTTAAAATAATGGTAATTGACTTTAGGGTGCAGTATTTATGACTTATACGGACTTACAGAAATCTTCAAATTCAATCAATAAAGAGTACAGTAAAGAGAGTGCGGTGTTAAAATAAGGTGAACATGTTGATAGTTGCCGGCCTCCTGTCAGTTTCACACCCTCTTACAGAGCAGAGTATTCACTCTGATAATACAAGAGGCCTTTCTACACTGCAAATGAACCGTACGCCTGTAACATCAACTTACACACAGCACTGAGCTGATGGGCTGTGATAGGAGCATTGCATATCTATTGCATCACTGTTGGATAAGACTGGAGACAGAAAAAAGTATATAATACAAATTACCACAGAGCATTAACTGTTCGGAAACAGTCTGCAGATTGAAAGCATGCGTGTAGATGCGGCCAGACAAACAACAGCACTGCTGTGAAACCCCCTATGTATCTGCAAACCACCAGAACACAATGAGCTGGACTACTAAGTGGCCTCGTGGCCACTTGGACAGCAAACGGTCCAAAACCTCACCACAGGTTAAATAAGAGTGTAACCAGACTCTAACCGACTGATCCCAAAATTTAGAGCCAGAGTCCCCAAGACACGATCCTGCTTTGGCTCTAAAAGTGGTGTCAAGGCTGTGCAACAGAGAGCACCAGTAAACTGTTGCAAGTTTCTAGTACACCTCAGAAAACTACAAAAGAGGGCCAGTTAATTTATTTTAGGTTGTTACAATATAGCATTCTCTGTTTTGGTCTTCCCTTGTTCTTCCTTTGGGTGTTCTTCCCAAAACATTATATTTGGGCATGAGCCAGATCAGGGTCGGTATAGAAACCAGCAAGGGGAGACAGAAAAGTAATGCCTGCAATTCCCTGAAAAAATGTTAGTAGAGAACTGTTAATGTTACTATGAAAACCATGCAATTTGTTCATTAACATCAGTAAATGCTGAAGGCAGAAAGGCTAGTGGACAGAAGGTAAACCATCCACAGAATGAGACTATAGCTGTGAGGCGCAGTGCCAAGAGTACGTCCGGCTGGTTGTGGCTGAGGCTAAGGCTGGGTAAGGACAGACCAGAGGCTTGGAGCCAGTCCAGGATATAGTATGAGGTTCTGGATGAGGTCCAAGCCAGCTGGGGAACAGCAGAGTCAAGTCATACAGTAACCTGGATCTGTGTAGCTTGGCCGCACTGCTGACAGATTTATCAACCTGGACCTGGCATGGCAGAATCGCTTGGCTTAACCTGCAATATATCTACAACCATATCTCACTCATTCACTGCACCCCCTTCCTGTGCTCTCTGCATTAATTGCTTTGGGGGGGGGGGTTAGTCATTATTTCTCCTTGATGTTCTGTATTTTAAAGTAAATTTTACTCAGACCCTCACTTTAATGAATACATTATTTCAGCAACAGAACAGACTCTTGTTTTTGAAAAGTGCTCTACAAATAAAGATTATTATTATTATATTATTATTATTACTCCACCTCACGGTCATGTGTGCATAACTGAGAAAATTATGCTCTCATCACCAGTCCCTTAATTTCCAAGGCACATCTCGTATTCAAGTGATACCTCATGCTGTAGCAACCTTTCCAACAACATCAACTATTATTTTATAATCCATCAATATTAAAACAATTTTATTATTAAAAGCCATGACTGCAGGCACATCGAGCTGTAGTAATATAAATATAATTATGACTCATGAGGGGAGAGATGGCGGGGAGGAGGCACGGAGTCAAGGAGTGCGCTGTGCTGCTGGGGTGAGGCGAGTGCTGAGCGGCACACCTGCCTGCCTGATTAAGCCGTGGACAATGAGGCCTCTGTTGCTACCTGTCCACCTGTCTGCAAAGTGGAGCCCCTCCGGTCTATCTCTGCAACCCTGAATTCCTCTCTGCCCCTCCCTAGCTTCTGTCCACCTCAGGATCTGCTTCTTACCCCCCCCCCCCACACACACATACACATTATTGGAGAAAACTGACTGACAAACAAACAGCAATGTCCTGCAGGAATGACTGTTTTAATCACTCAGACTGGGTACGTATTGACTTTGCTGTTTGATACAACAAACTCATAAGCTGCCTAGTCACTCTTGTTCTCTAAAGCACCTGTTTAAGAGCTTAATGCTGCTTTTATAACTTTCACTGCTGACTTGGATATTAGCAGAGACGTTTTATAGAGGAGACACGCCACTCGATCACATCCTCAATACAGCTCTATGGGGAAAGCCCGTAACGGCAAAGATGGCGGTTATCCCGCTAGAAAGCCAATCGTGTGCTTTTCACAGCCAAAGCGGGAAACACATTTCAGCCAATCGTGTGGTTCCACTGAAGTAAGGGTCTGTTTACCTTCTACAGTGCGTGCGTGGTAATAGTGACGCATGCATAGTATAACCGGTCGGGGAAAATACTTTTTAAACCTTATTTTGGGGCAAAGTCGTCAAACTTTTTTATTAGATTTTACTGCTGATTCTCTTCATGTAGTTTTTCTGTCTCGGTGACCAGTAAAATTGTAGTTCTGGCTCTCTCCCCATTCATTCAGATAGGAGCCTGGTCTTGCTGGTCCGAAATAGCTGCCCGGAGGCATTGCCAAGATGGCGGCCGAGTGGCAGGACTTGCCCATAAGGACTTTGATATTAGTCAAGTCACTTCTAAAGCCTCTGCTGAATGTTTCCATAAAGTTTCTTATTGTATGGATATTGATTAAAGATCATGTGTTTAACGGCTCTTCTCCTCTCCTCCCTGCTCACCACATTTTTGGTCTCTGTATTTTCAACCCTGAACAGAAGCATGCATCCCCGCTATGTCCAGATCCTATTTTTATGGATGAGACATCTGTCTGGTTTTCTTTTTTGGCTGTAACATTTTAGGACGTGTACGTATGAAAGACAAGAGAGCAATTAATAGAGTGTGCTTTTATGTGTGAAAACAGGAAAAGAGAATGTTATACATTTTTCCAGACTCAACACTTTCTTCAAGATACAGTACTTACTGGGAATTGGCTAACGAGAGATTCTCTGAAACTGACCTCTGATCAGTTATATCAGGAAAAACTAACAACACTACTGCCTTGCGTAGCCTTGAGTCTGTTTTTGACCCATCCTTGAGCCTTTTCTCCCCGTCATATCCATTGTCTGGACCAGAGACAGCGTTATGTGACGAATATACACAGTATCACAGATACAAATGACGTGAAATGGAGCAGAAACATTTAGGCAGATCTCTGAGTCTGATATAGAGGAGCCTTCCCATAACTGATGACATTTCTTTGGAATTTCTTTGTGTGTGTGTGTGTGTGTGTGTGTCCACTACACGTCTTTTTCTTCCTACTTCTTTATCCCTTAGGGAGTTCAAACATCAGTTTGAACTTTCTCTCACACTTTCTTTCTATATCCTTCTCTTGCTTGAATTGCACTCTCTCGTTTATGCTCCATCTCTCTCCCTCACTGTTTTTTTGTTTTGTTTTAGAGTACCTGAGTAGTTGGCTTAAACGATTAAATAGGGTTGCAAAGTAGTAAATTTACAGTTACTTTATTTCGGGTGTCCAGAGCTCCAGAAGTAAAAGATCACATATTTAACGTCGCCTCTCCTCTCCACTCTAACACAGCCTAAACAGAAGCATGCACCTCCGCTGTGTCAAGATCCTTTTTTAATGTATGAATCATCTGTGTGGTTTTCTTTTCTTGCCACAAATAGGGAGTGTGTGTGTATGAAAGTAGAGAGAGAGAGCAATTAATAGTGTGTTTAATGTTTGTTTATGTGTGAAAATAGGAAAAGAGAATGTTATAGGATTCTCTATAACTCACTTATTTCAGTGTCTTTGTCATGAGATTATTCTCACAGGAAGTCAAAGCAGTGTCATCCTAGGAGGTGGTGTATTATTTACATTTATTCATTTAGCTGACGCTTTTATCCAAAGCAACTTACAATTGCTATACATGTCAGAGGTCGCACGCCTCTGGAGCAACGAGGGGTTAAGTATCTTGCTCAGGGACACAATGGTGGGTGAGTCACCGTGTGGGATTGAACCTGGGTCTCTCACACCAAAGGTGTGCGCCATCACCACCCCAACCGTATCAATGACGGTCTTGCTTTCTGCAGCACAATTGAAGAGAAAACCTACAGAAGAATGGTGTTATGAGGTCCTATAGAGATCCATACTCCTTGTTTTTCCCTTTCAAGCTTCTAACAAGCAAGACAAACTTTAAATGATAATAGTTTTTTAAACTATCTATAGTGAAGAGATTTAACCAAAGCACTGACACTCTGACCTAGCAAATTTGTCAAAAACGATTTGCCACATTTTCCCAAAGCAGACTAATGAAAACCTTTTTGGAGAGAGCGGAGAAAGTGTCTAAGTCTGTATTGTTAAATGCCCACTTTTAAAGCCCTCCCAGCTGTGCTCTGTCCCAGAGCCAACTATATCCATTAGAAAAAACCCAAGGGTTCCAACTTGTATTGTTTTATACGAATCTAATACCCAATGTTCAGATTATATGGCCCCACATTCCAAACATGGCATCAAAAACTTTTTGTGGCTGGAAACTTTGTTATGGCCCAGACTGAAAGAAGGACAGATGAAAGTGGTGGTTTATCCCTATCAATGATAATCCACTTTCCCAATATTCCCCACATTTTATTCTCTACCACATCAACACACGCAGATAGGCAGGAATATTGTGTGGTCAAGTGCCAGTGGGGAATTAAGGTTTGAGCTTTTTCGTCCAGGAGCAATAAAAGAACCAATAGTAAGTCAAGCACTCACTCCCAGAGTTTATAAACTAGCTACTTATTAATTTGTTATTAATGAGTTTGCCAATACAAGTGTATAAATTGTGATCCTTTACCACAATTTGAACATTTTGCCTGCTTGTCCTCAAACTACTGAGTACCCAACATATAAACATTCTGAAATTGAAATCAATTTTTGCTCCAAAGCAGCAGCAACAAAGGTCCATTTTTCAGTCCATCAAAAACATCCACAGCGTTCATTTATTTACCTATTATTGTTATTATTGTTACTTACTCTACTTCAACAATATGCACCAGAGTCCAGCAAGGATTAAGAACACAATGGAGTCTGAGTAGTTTCTTCGCCACTAAATATCACATGTAATTAACTGTCTGGCATTTTTGTGTTGTTGTGCTGTATGTTGGAAAAAGTGTAAACACATACTATATGTTTGGGATAAAGTTTGCTGAGACGGAGAGTTCATTCTGCCTGATGTTCATATCAAATAGATATGTTCATATTTGCTTGAGAACATCATCGTAGAGAGCAGTTTATGATCAAATCCCATGTTCCCATTGGACAAAAAAAAGGGCTTTGGCTACAGGAATCCCTAACTAACCTGGAAAGAGACAGGAGAGAAAGGCCTTGAACATGTCTTTAAATGACTTCTGCCTCTTTGCTGAGATAAAGGCCTCGCTGACATTTATGAATGTCTTTGGCTATATTTAGAAAATAAAGAAGAGGGAGGAGGGAGACAGCAGAGAGGGCCTCTACCCGCTGTACACTTCACATCATAGCGATTTGTCCAGCAGAGAGCAGACTCACAGCGAGCAAATTACTTCAACAAGTAAGTGTGTGTGTGTTTGTAATTGTGTATGTATGGATATGCATATGTGAGTGCATTTGCAGGTGACACAAATAGTATTTCCCTATTAATTTGTAGCATTACTGTTTTCTTGTAGGGCAGAATGTATGTGGGAATGTAATGTGTGTGTGTGTGTGTGTGTGCGTGTGTGTGTGTGTGTCTATGTGTGTGTGTGTGCGCGTGCGCGTTAGTGTGTGTGTGTGTGTGTGTGTGTGTGTGTGTGTGTGTGTGTGTGTGTGCGTGTGTGTGAGATCCAATAATCTCAGGGGGCTGTTTTCACAGACTCAGCCTCATTAGTAGCTCCATCATTAGCTGTGATTAAAATGCTATCATGCCTCTCCTCTTCTCTTTCACAGCTTCATCTGCCCCTCCCCATAAAGGTTCAGGCTTGTAGGATAATGAGGTTGTTTATTTGTCTGTCTATGGACACACACACGCACACAACAGTAGTAGACGTCTCACCTTTTAACCTGAAAATCAAGACGTGAGGTGGAAGACAAAGAAGTAAAAGTTGTTTTTCAAAACACACAGCAGAAACAGATTTATAAAAAGATCCATAATATGACCCCCGCAAATCTCTCTCACATGCTCTCTCTCTCTCCTCTCTCTCTCCTGCCAGACACATTAAGCAATGTATCATTCTGTGTGCTTTGGCAGTAGATCAGCGCTGGCTAGCTGAGCAAAGTGAGCGTGGCTGCAGATGGCCTTATCGGCTGCTAATAAATCTCACAAAAGGATCTTATGCTCAGACTTAACTTTGTGGCCTTTAACCTCTCTCTCTCACACAACACACCAACCACCCTGCTGGCTACCTTCTGCTATGTTTTTCCCTGTTAAAGTTTTTTTTTGGGAGATGGGGGGTGGGTGGGGGTCCTTATCTGAATTGAGGGCCTCAGAATATAAGGTATCATACACTGTAGATTGTAAAGCCCCTTTTATGCAAATGTGTGATTTGTGATATTGGGCTATATAAATAAACTGACTTGACTTGACTGCATTCCATCTAAAGACTGCCATTTTTCAATACCATCAAAGCCGATTGGTTTGGTCGCTTTGCTCATATGTGGTCAGAAAGGGCCTCAGAGCTTTTGATATTGAGTCTCTCATAGTTTACAGTAAAAAGGGGCAAAATTCAAATCTCTATAAACCACATGCGCCACACTGTATAGTCTGTCGCCTATCTGACTGCAGTGAAAGTACAATGCATGGTTTACAAACTTTGCTCTAATCAAGGATAGACGGGCAGTCTTCATAGAATTAAAAGTACAAAGAAAACACAGATACAGAGTTATGGATTATATGCAATCATTTTACCATTATGGTTGCTGTCTATGTAGTGGTGTAAAGTATTTAAGGCCACTGCAAACATGCTCTTCATCTTTGCCGTGGAATAATTTCTCTACTACTTGTCCCATTCCCACGAGTTTTAAAGTAACTGTTTAACATTTTGGGCAATTACCCTTATTTGCAATCTTGCAAGCGAGTCAAATGAGAAGATTGATACCGCTAGTGGTATTGCTCTCATCTAACTCTTGGCATAAAGCCAAGGGGGGGAAAGTGTAATGCTGCTTCACAATATAAGTACAGCAATATCTATCTTTACATAAAAAACAACATGCAGCGTGTAGGCTGGAAGGGAGCCACTGCAATCAGTGAAACTGTGTGACAGATGCCATTTAACAGTAAGGAATAGACTCAGCTCCCACTGAATCATCTCAATTGCTTTTATTTTTAGCATGTGATGTGGGGTTTTGTCTTTTGAAAGGGAACAGATGAGATTCATTTCTTACAAAGTGAACATCTGCATCCCAGATAACTCGATGATCAAAGAGTCAACTGACCATCACCCCCTGACCATACTGCACACTGTGATCTGGCCAGGATGTGTTTACTCAGGCAGGCATATATACACCCACATATGACAGAAGCCATAGTCTGGAGCCGGGTCCTTACACAGACAGACAGGGTGGGCTGGACACAACCTCTGCCCTTTAAGTCCTATTCACAAGGAAGAGAAACCGTAAGGGAAGAAGACTCACTTTAACCACAACCACTGAATCTACTCACTGAATCTACTCACATACTGTTGCAGTCACACCAGAACAATGCCACTACAATCCAAGCACAACATCTGTTCCAGTCAGAAAACAAGTCACTGCCAGAGACATGTTCAAAAACAAAATAGCATAAAAGCAATGGAGTAAAAGAGAAAGAAAAGAAAAGAGAGGCACATGAAAAGAAAATCTGTATTACCATTTGATATTCAGTGTTTTTTGTGGCACACTGTGTCATTTTCCGAGCAGTTAGGCTCCCACATAGTCCTGAGCTCTGTGCCCTGGATTTTTTCTCCAAGGTGATAAAATCACATTGACATTAAAAGGTGCTAATTGCCAGCAATCTAACTGAAATTAATGAAAGGAGAAAGGATAAACAACATTAGAATTTACTGGAATGAACGTGAATATTTACCCAGCAGGAAGTGTGTGTGTATGTGTGCGCATGCAAGTGTGGGTGGCTACAGAGAAAGTATACATTGTACAATGTACTCCTTATACAGTAATAAAAGAAGGATCTTCATAAAAAAAAAAAGTTGAAAAAAAATTGTTTTGTTTTGAACAGTTTCTTCTCAACGTCTTGAAAATAAATATTGTAAAATATATAAGTTCATCAATTCCAAAATAAGCTTAAATCCTTTAATGTGATTCATTTTCCAAATGTTGGATATTTAAATTTGTAATGAAACTCTATGAATATGCAGGCACACTTGGGATTTGGTGTTCATTAGTATATTAGAGCATACTTTATAAAATGAAACAACAATTATGGAAGAAAGTAAGCAAATTAAAATGTGTTTACCATTATATTAAGCATTTGTTTCGCAAGGCAAGTTTTTTTTGCACATTTTAACAACAATGCACGGGCTTTACATAAAACATTAAAGCAACAGAGAGAAATGTAAAAAAGACATTTAAATACAATTTTTTTAAGAAGTCAAATAGAAAATAAAAACAGGTTAACTTACCCAGTATACCTATTTGTTTACCCATAATTCTATTTTATGAATAATCTGGCTTTTCACCTTCCCTTGTTTTACTTTTTTGATTTCCCATCTTTCACAACAGTCAAACCTGATCTTACCTCTTTATCATACAATATGTATTTCCTCTCATCAATCAATCAATGAGACAGCAGTAGCACTAAAACTTTTAGATGTTGGAGCATAGCAGTGAAGTGAAGAAAAGTGATGTACCGGCAGTCAAACACACTGAGTTCAGAGACAATTTGTACACAAACTTCTTTTAAGTTAAAGGCAGAACTGTACTCATATACAGAGGGTGCGCATGGTGTCAGAGAACGCAGTTATGCTCACTGAGTGGCAGAAAGATGAGCAGCAGTGTTAGCTTGAATCAGCTAAAACACAGACAACACATCTTAAATGGGAAAGAGCTGGCCCACTGGTTCTTTGGTAAGCAGTAAGGATCACTGTCGAGTCCGACTGCCTTTAATTTGAGCAAATAATCACTCGTTTTACTTAAGGTTTGCTAAACACAGCCATGGTAACAGATGTTTTGCCACTCAGTTCAGCGTGTTCCGGAAGGGGAAGTGACATCAACGCCTACCCTCTATTAATATATTAATAGTATAGTATATACTAGCAAATACTAATGAGTGGTAAAATTAATTGTCAGGATATAGTATTCACATTCATTTGCACCTCTAGCTTTCTTCTTTGCCAGAAGATGTATTTGTCAGTGTCATGTGTTTGCAGAACTTTATGGGTAGCTCCATTGCTTCCCCTCTAAAAGAAACTGGGGCCTTTAAATAGTTCAGCCATGGGCAAAAAATCCAGAAAGCTCTAAAGCTGCAGTCACAGTCAGAGACAGACTGAGCTATAGGTTTACAGCCCACAGAGCCTCCTCTCACACTTGGCAGGAAATGTTAAAGGCAATTACAATAGATTAAACAAACAATTTCTTCAGGCAGGCATGTAAAAGAGGCTGTTAAAGTCAGGTAAATGTTCCTCTGGTGTCAACTTCTTAAACTCTTCCCATCTCCTCCCCCAAGAATCTAATTTACAACATATGGACATAATAACTGCCAAAGACAGGGGGAAAGACACACAGACTGCAAGTTTGTATGCAAAGTCTACTAAATAATTGGCCTTTTACTATTAATTGTGGTGCTATATCCCTTTCTAAGAAAACCAACACGGTTAAAAACACAATTTTCCCTTCATCTTTAACACAGATGCAACTTCAACTGAGATGTTCCATTTACTTATTAATATAATCTTTTAACAAGTTTCACTGAAAAACACATTCTTTTTAAAAGTTACTGACAGGTTTAATGTCCCCAAACTCACACACGTACCCTCAATTGTTGTGTTTTCTGATGCAAAATACACAGTAAACAAGGTCCTCTTAAGAGGTTCAGAAAACCCTTCTGCTTCTGCTTTCTGCTTAATGAAAGTCAGTGTACAACAGTGTGAATAAATGATGCACCAGAATCCATCTATAGAAAGAAACAATTTATTGGATGCATTATGTTCTGGAATCCGATTTTCTCGGTACTTTTGTATTACTGTTACTGTTTAAAAATATATTTTTCACCCATTTTAATCATCAGATTAAACACTTCAATAATGTTTTTTGATGAATAAAATAAAAATGAAAAGGTATGTGCCGTTAATAAAACTTGGTCCTCTTTGTGCGCTCTGGGCAGTTTTCCTGTTAGTACATCAGCAGCCAACTTTTTAAAGACCTGCGGTGATTCTATACTAATGACTCCAAGAGTGTGTAGTGTGCATATACAGTTTGAGCATACGTGAACACACAACCACGGAGTGCAGTTCAGGACACATGGCTTCTGTTAAGACGCTGGCTGTGATCACAGGGATGGGCACTTGATTTGGAGGAGGCAAAAAGACTGGATAGTGAAACAATCACAAGGAGCTGGGGATGAATGTTGAGGTTTGTTGCCCAACTCCTGGCTGCTTGAATTTAGAATTTCTCTGCAATCAGGTGTTTTTGCAGGAGTCATATTAAAAGGAAATCAAGAAGAGAAAATGAGACGTTTAACAGAGGGGAGATGGAGGAATGATGGGAGTTTGGACTTAATAAACATAATAAACTAACACACCCACTGGGCTTCTGCTTCCACCTTTGTGAGATTTGTCAGGGCAGAAACCAAATTTTCTGTCCCTGGGGCGTCGCATTAGGAAGCACATGATGTAAAGTGAAAGCCAGCAGGCCTTCTCGTCTGTAGCGCTCATTATCACTCCTTGCTTCCCACAGGGGGGCCTGCTGTCAACTGCCCAGTAGCTACTGCTGACCACCATCAATCTGTATGCCCTCCCACTAGCAGGCCTTTCAGCAAACTCATAAAGGTTCAGGATCTACGGCATCAACATCTCTATGACAGTGTTTGTTTGGTTCCGTGCATGATTTAACTATATAAATGGATATGCCTACTGTTGAATTATTTTTAAATGACAGAATTCTTGGGGAAGTATTTTTTTGCCCTGTGTGTGCATGTCTCAATGATTGATTAGTCTTCCCAGTTACTAGGCAGAAATACCAATTTTAAGTATACTCATTTGCTGAAACCATTAAATATGGGATGTTCATCACAGTGGATTTGGGGTCTTAAGGGGTTCAGGAAGTGTGTTTGGGACATTGTGGACAATCTGAAAATAATTCTCTGTAAGGTCAGACCACTATCTGATGCCCAAAGGCTGAAAAAGGTTTTGAAAGCATCCGTCTTTGAAATTGTTGACTGACCTACAGTAACTTCAGCCTAATGGAAACATGTGACAGTCTCTAAATAGTGAAATCTCCGTAGAGAGGAAAAACTAAGATGAAAATGTTGCTTTGGAAAATTTGTTCCTGTAACCTGAGAGCCTGGGGTGGATGGTCATCTGGAGGCTCCGTTTACCTTTTTTTCTCTGTTTTTATGTGTAAGTCCCTGCAATGTGTGTGTGTGTGTGTGTGTGTGTGTGTGTGTGTTGCTTCTGTGTGTGACTGGTTTCCATGTGGTCACGGGGAAGACGACAGCGTTGTTTTGTTGTAATGGGACCAGATAGATCCGGGGCCAGAGAGAGGCACTACTTCTTGGTGCTGACGCCATCTTTCACCACAAAGCCCAATATCAACAAAGCAGGGACATTAACCAAGAGAGGCAGTATTTTTGACATTTGATTTTCCACCATCTTTCTCTTCTTTCTTTTGCAAAAAAAATCACCATTAACAATTACAGAACATTTCCATAAGCACTTTCCTTATGTCTACCATTAATCATCTAAATACTGACGCGGGGCTGACTCCAACTACTGTGGCTTTGATCTATCAAATTGGGCCTAACAAAGGAAAATTCCATGACAACAGATGAACAAATAAAAATTACTTTACAATCAAAGTCCCAAGCTGGGAAATCAATTCACTATGTCTCTGAAAAACTTTGTCTACATTTTAAATATTGATCAGTAAACAGCCATTGTATTGTTTGAGGATTGTATTATTTCAAACATAACAAATAATTGAAAAGTGACTCTGGGTGAAACCTTTGAAGTAAACAATGGAAAGTAACCAAATCCACACGAGCAGAAGTATACGCTGTTAAAAATACTGACAGTCGACTTACTTATGACTTCTTTCTGAATGCAATCTGTTGCCTGCAAGGACAGAACGTAAAGCGTTTACAGTGACTGATTCCTCAGCTGGTATAGACTAAACAAACAACAGCAATCTTGTCAATTTTGTGGTTTTAACATTAGGTTTTCCATGTTGTTGGTATTATATTCATCATCTTCTGATCCCCAGCTAATCCCAAAAGTCATTCCCCTCTGCTTCATACACACACACACACACACACTGCTCACTTTCTCCAAACTCATCCACATGCGGAAACAGTAGTGAGGTCGATGCTGTGGCTAAGGGATCCTGGTCTGTGTGATGTGGAAGCTAAACGTCTACTGTTTCAGAAAATAAACATAGCAAGATTGTCCCAGAGTAACACACACTTGCCGGCAGACAGAGTCATAATATTTCCCCCATCTGATGACAGCTGGGAGAGTTTTCCATAGTGATAACAAGAATGTTTTCACACCCTCTGGACACATACAGTCTCCTCATTGTGGCCAGTTTCATACAGAGAACCTGTTTGGGTCCAAGGCGCATACAGTTAAGGCCTATATGAAGCAGGCTCATCTGCTGGAGACAGTGACAGAGGATACGTCTGTCTCTCTTGATCTCTCTCTGTGAGGCAACAGAGTGTCTAAAAGAACTCTGCAGCACACAAGCACATTTGCAATATGCATATGTAGTATAACACACACACACTCGTTTACTGTATAGGCCTTTGAGCTGTGAGGAGCAGTGAGGCCTAACACAGCCATTGATAATCCTTGGAATAACATAGACCAGATACAGTAGACACACACACACACACACACACACACACAGGTGTGCCTCATAATACACAGAGGCCATTCAAAACCACAGATGCATGATACGCATGTACATTCAACAGTAAGGTGAGGAATTTCTGTCTTTCAACTCCTTTCCTCGGACACTTTCTAGGAATTTTCTGCGGGCTGTTCTCACTTATCCAGCATGAGCGTGCATATCAAGTACACTCACATAAAAATAATGCAAATGCATACTCATAAACACATACTAAATAATCCCACAGTCGTCCTTCCTCTCACAAAAGCTGTTTGAGTTGGGGCCAGCAGTACATTCAGTTGCCGATCAAACGGAGCAATGCGCTCACCTAAGGCACTTCATGAAAGACCTGAATAGGCAGTGATGACCCCTGGGGTTCAACCGGCTTCCTGTGCGTTCCGGGAGCCCCTGTCCCAGCAGGTTTGGAGCAGGTGGGAGGGTGGTTTTATGCACACCTGATTGAGTTCATTACTCTTTTCCTGACGGGGCTAAGACAACCATTACCGCATTATACGACACCTGAGAGAGCAAATACATGCATGCACGCCAACAGTCCCGGGTTCACATGAATGCACGCAATTAACACATTACCGGATAGGCTAACACACACAATTAACTATATAAGGTTCGGGAATCACGACGGTTACTCACCTGGATCATAAACATATCCTTCACTTCAGAACACACTCAGAAATAGTACAACAGCTCTTGTCAACATGAGGAAACAGACAAAACAATTCACACTGCCAAGCAAGTCCTAAGTGTAATCTAAATGTTGTCAGCGGTGTGAGTGGTTGGCGGGGAGATGCGTTGGATAATGTGGGGAGAAAACTTTCACATCTGATCAGAATAATACTGCATTCCCCAGAAGTTAGAGATGACAAAATATAGCCTTGAGATAACCATACAGTGTCTGTCAAGGCCAAATCAGTATGCAAATTGTAGTGGCGCAAGGTATGACAGGCACCTGCAGGTGTTGGGGGCCAGTGCAGTTTTGGGGGTCAATTCTACACCCACAAACCTGCTGTTCTTCTTTTATGCATAAAGTATTACTAAACTATTGGAACTGACTGGAACTAACTAGCAGATGGGATAGAAAACAGCAGTGTGCCCAGAAGATCAAGATTTTCTAATGCAATAACCACATGACCCTGAAGTAGCGATGTCATGATTCTGTATTTCAAACTTATACAGAGTCTGCTTTTCTTTGCCATATATGTATAAACTGAATATCTTTAAGTTTTGTTTTGGACAAAATTACACATTTGACGATGATGTCATGGATGATGTCATATTTGGCTTTGGGAAGCTGTGACAACGACACAAGAATTTCTCCTGGAGACAGATGCATGTCAAAGCATTTAGAACATAATATATATATATATATATATATAAACACTGCATCTCTTTCTATGAAAGAGATGCAGTGTTTTCTACTATGTTGCTTTTTTTTGTTACTTATCTACTGTGCAGACGGCATCACTATCCTGAAACAGAGTTTTCCTTCAGTGTAGACAGTTCTGACACTAGACTGATGTCCCTGTAAAGCCCTGCACGTAGATAAAGCCTGACCACAGTCTCTTAATAGCACCGCAATGAGTTCAGTTACAGTGGATCATCCAGTGTCTGTTCCCTCGCAATGATGGCAGCTGAGTGCACTGACACGGTCGAGCAAAGACCTTATTGTGGAATAAATTGCGTGGTCTGAGCCGAAGGAGAATAGTTTGCCACATTTCATTAACCTCACAGTGGGCTGAGCAGGTCTGATGAAGTCATACATTCTGAACTCCATTTAGCTTTAATTTAAAAGACTTTTACTACAGTACACAAGTCATCAATCATGTCCTCGCTCAGGCTGCCCCGGGGCCACATACACTCACATCTACTAAACCATATTTATACTCAATTTATACTCAAAAGCACAAAAACACACTTAAACACAGCAGGAGCACTGTACATTCAGCCGTTCTACGCCACTCTAGCCCCGATCTTTCTCTTACTCACTAATGCAGACACACATCTGCGATGCAACATTTGTCAATCAGTGAAGCCAAATGGGTTTAACCAAAAGCAGCAAAAAAGCCTCTTCATTCTGCCATAAACTTGAGACAGCAGGTCGCAGCCACTCTTGAGAAAGATGAAGCCTCAGAGCTCAAAACAATCAGTGATGCCTGACATCGTCTAATCACTTTCTACCAGAGCATGAAGAAGAAGACATTGTTGGAGGGCAGACAGACAGCAACATAAACACAGCAAAAAGAAAGAGTGTAAAATGAAAAGATTTGGTTAAAAAAAGGGTATAAGGAATATATCTGGCATCACCATGTGCACCATGTGGGAAATTACAATTGGCATTTTACACTATTTTCTGACATTTGATCAAATGATCAATCAACTTATCAAATGGTCAACACTTTCACTCAAGGAAATAAGTAGCTGCCTTTCCTACGAGGAACCGAGTGAGAAAACAAGAAAAGCTGCAGTACCAGAGGGGATTTAGAAATCTTAATGTGGGGGAAAAAACTCTGCGTCTTAATGAAGGCTGTAAATTGAAGTGTAGTGTGGTTTAAACTGGCAGCCAATCGAGCCTGTTGAGTACATGGAAAACGGCAAGATAACTGCAGGCTTTAGCAGTCTTAAGATACAGCAGAGTGGAGAAGCCTGTCAGACCCTTTAAAGCCCTCCACATCAGTCACTCTAAGCAGTCTGTCCGCCTGCAGGAAATACCTCCTTACAGCAATCCATTTTGGGACATCCACTGGACTTGTCCATTTAATAAAGTGTCCAATCTGCGGCCAGCCCTGGGCCCACTTTCATCATAATTTCCTTCCCTCAAAATCCCAGGAGAACCAGTAACCAGAGGAACTCATTTTTAATAATAACTCATCATATGATTCCAAAAACAAAGGTAAATCCCATGAATTACTCCAGTTCTCTGGTTAACGAGAACAAATACAGCAGCTGAAGTATCCCACCACCCTCCATTATAATGTGGAACCTCCACCATAGTGCCCTCTTCGGTGCTACAGCTTCTCAGCATGAGTTGGATGATGTCCCGGAAACATTATGAGAAGCTTTGCATTCATAACCGCAAAAAAAAATATAATGCAGGACAAGCTCCATGCTTTTACCGTGACAAAGAACTATCACTCCAGCGTTGGCTAGATCTATGGCAGATCTTCCGATCAAAGTTCAAATTCTGCTCTTCAAACAAGCAGTCTGTATTACATCAAATTCTGGAAACGTTTTTGTATGTATTACAGTCACTGATCTCACCACGATTCTCTTTGCACTACTCATCACCACCATTGTTTTTAATATAAGTGAACTATGTCTAAAGTAAGGTGGAAGTGTAGACTGTGGAGAGTGGTCGCTGGTAGCGTGAGGTTCTCAAGCCAAGATCTTGTTCCTCAACCGTGGCCCATAAACGTTTGCCTGTGTTTTCATTTCCGAGAGGAAAAGTTGTTTTTACCAGACTTTTCTCATGAGGCAGATATGGCCTCAAAAAACTACACACAAAAACACCTACGATGTGAAAAAAAAAATTCTTTCAAACATGCATTTATTCTTTTATTTGAATGTGATGAACAATTAACTTACATTGCTGCACTGAGATGCATATGAGAAATCATTCTATATCAAATTATTAAAGTTTATATGACAGAATGTCAATAAAGCGCTTCCTTTGTTCAAAAGGAATGTTTAGAAGAAAAAAAGAGCAGGTCCAAGTACTTTTACAGTGCTAATTGGGTGCTAACAAGTTTCCTTGATTGTTGTTGCAGTAAACTTTCTCATAAATGTCACATAGAAGAATGGCATATATCTATACACAAGTACCACAACTCCAAGTTGCAGGTTTTTTCAGACCCTCATTGGTAAAACTCCATATTTTTCTTTCCATATTGAAACAATCAGTTATTACAGTTGTGTTGATATGTAAGGGTAGGATGTTGGGGAGGGAAGGAGTTGATTCAAATTTTGTCCATAAAGATTCAAGGGCCTTGTGTGTGGAAAGGCAAATAATCCTGTAATGATATGCCAGCAAATACAGATGTCTTCCTCTATAACTAGTCACTAGCTGCCATGTTTAGACATCTACGTGGCTGTTCAAGTATGTCAGTGTGGGAAGGTTATAATACTGTTACAGTGTTTATATATAAGAATAATGGTTTCCGTGAGAGAAAAAAAAGGCCAAGCAAGGGTACGTAGGTATGCCACAGAGAAACAAAAGAGACCCACAGGGGGGCAAAACGGGTGATGCTGAATCTGGTTTGGTTTATTGCACACTTTAAAAATTAGTTCCATCATAAAGCTGGACTCACACACAAAATTTTACGGCTTTCAAATTCTGGATTGAATTGCAGGAGACAGGGGTATAATGTTGTTGCTCTTACAAAACACAGACACAGAGCTGGCTGGAAAATAAGTCAAACATTTTGCTGTAGTTTTGATAGCAAGCAGCTCATATTATACATGGACATGAGATGGTGGAGAGTGAGGAGAAAGTGGAGTGATCTGGGGTTGGAAAAAAGAAAACAATTGATTTGGATCACTCATACATGTAACAAAAGAGTCTTTCTGGATTTATCCAAAAGAATATTAGTTGCATTCCTTGAGTAACAACCACTGGCTTTGTGGACACAAACACAATTGCAGATCAATAAAAACTAGTGAAGACTCTTCCAAGCCCCTGGTGGAGACATGGATTAAGACCCAAGGAGGAATGGGAGATGGATGAGACAGTGATGCTGTGGTGGCGGAAGGATAGTGCCGGGTGCCAGGGGCTTGATGACACAGGGAAGAGAGCCAGTCTGGCCAGTGGGCTCTAGAGTATACAGTACTCTCCCACTAACTAGCCATCATCAATGTGGTAGTAATCAGCTGTGGTGCTGGAGGAAAATGGAGCTAAAGGGAAAAATCCCCCACACAAGGCGCCCCTATGTTTTTTCCCCCCTCTCTTTCCCACCTCTCCCCAAGTCAGTGGTACCGGCTGTTTGTTTGGAGAGATGAACAAACTAACATGGCTGTTCTGGGCAAAGGGACAGAGACAGACATGCCAGTGGTTCGAGGCAACTGGCAGGGCACAAGACACCAGAGTATCCATCCCAAACCTTGTTTTCCTTCTGCTTTCTGCCTTACCCCAGAGCGGACATCTGAATTCTTTCGACTTGTATCCGAGTTCTTGTGCCATTTATGCTATAAATACCTAAAGTGAGAAACAGAATTTTTTTTGTGGTAATTTAGCTTTTAATAACTTCACAAGGTTGTTATTCCTGCCTGATATACTGCCCAAAGCCTGATGTGAAGATGATTTCATGTTAGGGTGTTGAAAACCATCAACCAAGTGACAAAGGTCTAATTTATGGGTGCACTAAATCAAATCTGCCAGTGTTTAGATCAAGGAATCACACTGCTGTTAAAAACACACTCGCAGCCCACAAACAGACACAGTCCCAGCCATTAACACGGTCCAACACACATCCTTGCCAAGGAAGCACATGGTAAATCATACCCCCTCCCACAAACACACACAAACACACACAGATAATCCAGTGATGATTATCTTTACAGAACAGGATCTGCATGCTGTGGCAATTCTAGCATTACTGGTCCAGTATACATACTGTAGCTTTAACAGTGTTTCTGCAGCACAGTTTCCACTGCAGAGCGATTAAAAAACAAAAAACGTGTACACGGGAGACTCTCTGTATTGGTGCTTTCCTCCATGAGTGTGTGGACAGCACAGCTCTGCTATTTGTCTCTCTTTAATAACCACTAGAAAAGCACCCACAGATCCAGCAAGATGTTTTCAAAACCAGTGAGTTATGGTTTCACCACAGTGATGTCACCGTTTAATAACATGCGTTTTGCTGAATTCTGTACTTTCCTCTAGTACTTGAATCATCTCATCAGCCCAAAAAACAAGGACAGATCGTCTTCGCTACTCCTCACTGCCCTCTATACAATCAGCGGGCCATTTACCAAAATTAACTTATTCAAATTGTGGGCCAGAACTAAGACAGTGGGTAATGAATAAATAAAAAGCAGAGCTATATGGTCGGTCTGTGGTTTTCCTGTCATTGTGTTTGTGTTGAGAAATACCAACCCCAACCTGACATGCACACACACATGCACAATCATTTTTATTCATGAAAATGAACTTTAGCAAATTGCAGCCAAAAATATGAGCTACGAGGAAATAAAAAGCAGAACTATATGGTTAGTCTATGGTTTGCCTGTCTGGCAGTGTTTGTGTTGACTAAGAAGCCCCCAATCTCTCTCTCTGTCTCTCCCCATCTCTTTCTTCTTCGTGTTCTCTCCCTCCAGCTCTGACTCATTCTCCATTACAAGTCCCAGGTCTGGCGTCAGACGAAGCACAGAGTCAAAATGCCTTAATCAAATAAGCCTTTTAAAGCAAGTAAATGCTGCCTCTTATGTCTCCATGATCTCCTATTCTGTTGGACTTTCACCATGTCTGCCTCTACTGGAAAGTCAACCATTGGAATACAAGTCTTTAATAGCAGTATTGTTATATGTTTGTTTATATATGGTTTTAATTTTCAAAAAAATAAATATAT
This sequence comes from Micropterus salmoides, assembly GCF_014851395.1. Classification (NCBI taxonomy): domain Eukaryota; kingdom Metazoa; phylum Chordata; class Actinopteri; order Centrarchiformes; family Centrarchidae; genus Micropterus; species Micropterus salmoides. Next base: position 22,830,789 of record NW_024044570.1, read on the forward strand.
ACATATTTGTTTTTGTATAAATAAGAAAGAGCAAAGCAAATGTTCATGTAAGTGTGTTGCTTATGGAAAACCAAATTAAGGACCCCAGATTTCAATTTGAATGCACAAACACACAACCGCTCCATAGTGATATAACGGGTTGCGAATATTGACATCTTACGACCCATTCAAAACCTTTGATGCACAAATATAAAAAAAACATTTGCAGGAGAGGCTTGATATATTTACAGCTGTCTTCTACATACCAGCTGTAAAGAAAATAATGCTGTCAGAACACTTACTTTCAAAATACTGGAAAAGAAGCCAGTAAGAATGAAAGAACAAAAGCTAACAGCTTATCTAATCTGCCTGTGACAGGGTTCATGCAGTTTAAATTTCTTGAGTCTATTATCTGCTTTTTGGATATGGCCCTGGCTCCATCTGTCCTGAGTCTAACCTTCCCTCCTGCTGCTTGCTGCCCTCTCTGACCACCTCGACTGCCACAGCGACTGCAGGACACGGCAGATCAAACGCGAAACTATCCTTTACATTACCATACTTTCTAATTGCTGACATTTTTCAGTCTGACAGTTGTGGAGATGAGAGGAAGAGAGGAGATTGTCCTGGCTTAGCTTGCTGCTTTCAAGGCTTGCCGGGCTGTCTATTATTTCCCTCATGGCCTTTTAAAAGAGGCTCATCCATCACTCCCTGACAGCATCTGTCTCTCTCTAACCTCTCTGCCCTGATATGAAAAAAAAATATTTTTTTAAAAGTCAAGTCTGTCACTGTAATGGACAGCTCCTCCCACTGGGTGGCAGGAAGTCAGAGCTGTGAAGCATGTCACTCAAGTAATTCAACTTTCACATGCACGCACGCAGACATGCATAGAGTTGAGTTGGGTTCAATAGAAACAAATGCACAGGAAAATAAGGCAAGAAAGATCAGAAGAGACATTGTTTAGTGCTCAGGATTCCCTCTCTGGATTGCATGATTGGCAGTGATGAAAGGTCTGAAGAGGAAAGCCCCAATAATGAGGAGCTGCAGCCATGTACTCAATGCCAAGTGGGATGCGTACTGTAGGGTCCACACAGACCCCACTCTGTGTAATTAATGCCCTTAGAGGCTACGTTGCAACCCCTATACTGCCTAATAAAAGAAAGATGTCCCACTGCAGCTCTCTCTCAAAGTCTATAGCTAATAACCTCTCTGTGCATTATTCATCTCTGCCACAATATCCTACTATTATATTCAAATGATGCATGCAGCGCATGTGTGTCCATGACTGCGAGTCAGTCCATGTGTATTGCTGTGTTTGTTTTCTTCTTATGACTTTTACTTGCCTTGACAGTATGTGCATGTTCTGGCCCGCACTGTTGTGTACTTCTGCGTCCATGTGCATCCTGTTCATGCACATTTGTCTCTGTGTTTGTCTCTTTGTATGTGTGAGTGTGCACACACACACACACACACACACACACACACACACACACACACACACACACACACACAGGTTGCCTGTACTGCCGTCAGGGCCTCTTCTGTGCTGTTTCAGTAGGTTCCTGTTTAAAACAGACAGGCAGGATTCACTGTGTGCCAAGCTGGCATGCTCCCTGGGATAATGAGAGACTATGCTTTGGTTTGGATTGTTGATTAAGGATTATTCAGCAAGACAAACAAGCTACTGTTCAGCCATGTGTGCACACGTGAAGCGTATTGAGCTCTAACAGGCAGGGCCAGATTTGGTCTTAGCATACACAGAAATGTGGAGGGGAAATGTACCGAGAACAAGAGGAAAGGTAATACAGTAAATCTGTATTAGTTATGTATACATAAACACTGGATCACTGGGTTGGCATCCCTTCATCCCTACTCTCCAACTTCTTTTTCTCACACAAGTGATAGCAAAAGTTGTGTCCTGCTGCCATTTACAAGGCAATTTACAAGGCAATTTACAAGGCATGGGATTCGTTCCTGCTTACATAAACTGTTCTAATTTAACTAAATGTTACTGTACAAACTGTAGACATACAGATGTCTTATTAACAGTATCTAGCACCATACATACAAGAGTAAATTTCTTATTTCAATTTATTGGCCTTTTGGTCTTTTTGTGCCTTGGCAATTGTGAGACAAATAAAACAGAACAACAGAAAAAGTGAACAAGACACAAAACCCCATATTATACAGAATTATAAAGGGACACAGTGATCCTGAAGTGAAAGTCTTAAAAAAAATGTTAGCCTATACAATTATTCTTCTTCATGGAGGCATCAAGTTAAAAGACAACCAAAAAAATAAATTAAAGGGTAGCGGTCCAAATTCAAATGAAATCTGTGCTATACATAAGATGCACTGCTGTGATGTGGTGGTAGTGTTTTAACAGCTTACGGGTGCCCCAGCAGAGGCTGTGTAAAAGCGCAGATCACTACAAGAAGGTACCTCAGAGAGAAAATAAATAAACCAAACTGTGACCAATCATTAATTGTGAGTTGAGAGAGAGTTATACTTTTGCTGCTGGGGACTACTATATTATGGGATAGAATATTTATCCAACAGTACAAACAGTACATATATATAATCAGTCACCAACTGCATAAAATATGCAATTGCAATAATTCTTTCCTCGGCTACCATGACAAATACATGGCAATTTATACATGAATGCTATTTTGACATTCCAGGGTACCCCAGGTGGAAAAGGAAAAGTTATTTTGTTCACACTATTTTTCTTTGTGCAAATGACCATAAATGTCACCATATACTAACAAAAAACGATATACTAACTAAAAATTATAATTGAAATTGTTATTGACCCATGGTGCAATCTCACCCGGAACCAAAACAAACAGCAAGATGAGACTTTTGAAAGCTTTTGAGAGGCAAAGAGGATATTCAAAGTAAATAATACAAATAAAATTGAGTTCTACCCCTGGTGATGCTGTGTTTAAGTCAATTTCTCCCTTACAATGTTAACAACTGATTCAACAACAAAAAATAAGACAAAGAATCTCAAATCTCTGTTTTACCCATCTACTTGTTTTTGTGTCAAGCATCTGTACTGTATGCCATCCAGCTTCAGTGTCACAGACATAGTGTGTAAGAATAGTTTGTCCAATTCATTTTTTGGGGAATTGATTTGATTTTTTCACTTGCAGAATCAAATATAATTTGTGGGAAACTGTCTCCAAGAAAGCTACTAAATGTGCAATATACTCTATGTCCCTAATATTTCTTAATCTACATCCTGTAATGTATCTACTTTTGTTAGCAGTTAGCAGAAGGGGGTAGGAGCACCTTAATAGATGAATCTGATCCTCCTCATCCAGACAGCTAAACAACAAATTTCTGAGAATTTTCTCTCAGACTAAAACCTGCAAAAACATTTCTTGTGCATTGCCGGTTAACTTCTACCGCTTAATGGTTAGCTTTGCACAAAGGCTGTTTCCAGCTTGTAACTCTCAGCAAGAAATCAATCAGGATCAATAAGCACATATTAAACTATTCCTTTAACCCCCTTCTTGACCAGGGGTACTTTTGCAGGATGAACTGATCTGTTTAGACCCTGTCACTTTTAAAAGGCAATTTATGCATTTCCAGTCCAGTGTGAAAGGTGTGATGACACTGATTGAGCATGAAGGGAGTTGAAGTGAGAGGCAGAGCTGGTCAGCAGGCAGAGAGAGAGGGAACGGGAGGGCAGCATGGTATGAGATGAATTTTGGCATGAGCACTTTATGCTGAACCATATGCACATATTGAGGGAGCATGTGGGCAAAGCTTGGCAACAATTTTTCATGGAGGAAAATAACTCTGTTTACATTCCTCATACTTCCCATTCCCCAAGTCATGTAGTCCACAGCAAATTCAAGTTTTTATTTAGATTTATATATTCAGCTTGCTTTCACACCTGAAAGCAGCCCCTGATTAGGAAAGATACTCAGTGCAAATTAAAGAAGATGGAGTCCTTGGTAGCACACTGCTGACTCGTGTTTCCACTATTGTCTATTTTGGCCTTGCAGAAGGTCATTAAGCTAGGGATTTTAAAATTCTTCCAGTAGCATATTTGTTGTAGTAAAACACACCTGGCACAGGAGTTGAAATAAGTGGAAACTGTCCTTCCAAGGTGTACTTTTAATTAACAAACACTGTGTACTTTCCAGTTTTTAAAAAATCTGGTTTTGGTTTTTAGGTGAATGGAAGAGCTTTTCACAATCTTACAAACTTCTTTTGATAATGGAAAATCAGTTATTCATTTATATGAAAATTAAACAATCAATTTTACCATCTGACCATCTGTCAAATACTACAAATATCTGCCAAAATGACGCTTATTTCTGCCAGAACCAATCTGCGTGAATATGATTGTGACATGCAAGGCAGAAGTCCAACAAAACGCAACACGGGTCCCCACTGACAGGACTGGCTGATGTGAGCCATGAGGTGAAGATGAAATAACAGAGAACAACAGTATAACAAGTACCACGAACACTTGGCATGTCACTGAGAGACAGCCACTGCATACATTGAGGTGATCAGATCTGAAGGGGGACGTTGCACAGGTCATTTCAGTGAAAACATATCATCATCCTCCATCCATACATATGTCACATAACAAACTAATTTTCACACTCATCACCCGTGGTACGTAGCAATTGTTAGTTTAACGTGCATAGGACTGTATTGATTTGAATGTGCTCAATGAAAAAAAAGAGACATAAAAGGCTTTAAAACTTAAATTGTACAGTACAGTAGTATTTGTTATGACCATCTGCAAGTAATTAAAGGAACCTTTCCATTTCCTCCTTATAATTATGTAATTACAAACATGCACACAAGCCGTATATACACAAACCCATGAGAAGGAGCCCCTATGTTGACCTTGCCTTTTTCCCAGTGTAAATCTACAGTACATGCCAATGTCACATAAAGACCAACAAGATTGTCCGATTTTCATTTTAACAGAGAAACACAAACACACACACACACACTGTATATCACACTATATACACAAAATCCAAGCCAAGAGGAGAAAAAAGATAATTACAAACATTTGCTGCTAAATTCAGCCAAAACCTGGATGCGAAGTAAAATAGATTTAATAGTAAAATAGACAACACGTGAATGACTGACAATGGATGTGTTTAAATGGTCATTTTACACATTGGCAATAATAAAAGTTCTTATCTCACTCATTTCCATCACTGTCATTGCTGCTCTATGTTAGCTCACAGCGCAGGGTTTTCTGACTCAATATTTGATCTTGTCATTGCAGCAAAAGAACATGAGTAACTAATAATATTAGTACTGGCTGCCTTTCATTAAGTTCCAGGGCTGTGGTATTATGCAGGCTGGCTCATTGGTATGGCTTACCGGCACTTAACTGTGCCATTTTCAATCAGTTAGTTACACCTGTGTTTGACAACTCAAAATGTCTGCTGTGACAAAGATCTATTGTTCACTTGAGATAAATCTATAAAAGACAAAGGATATAAGACTAATCAACTGATCAACTAGTCCAAACGAGACTAAGAGTCTACAGACATGCTAACAGCTCTGTGAGACTGTACTTAAGATAAATGCTAATATGAGCATGCTAACACTCTCACAATGACAATGCTAACATATTGATGTTTAGTAGGTTTAATGTGTACAATGTTCACCATCTTAGTTTATCATTATAGCCTGCTGGAATTTGCTAAACACAAATTACAGCTGAGTTTGATGGGAATGTCATTGGTTTTGCAAGTATTTTGTCATGAAACCAGTAATAAACTAATTCTGACGCACTGACCCTATGCTGCTAGCATGGCAAGAAAGCTTGAAAGATAAACTGCAATTTGCAACAGATTTACCAAAAATGTCAGAGTTGGTTGTCAAACGTTTGACTATACTGTATCATTAACCAAATACTGATGAAATTTTGTTTACATAATTTCAACATTGTTTTGCCTTTAAATGCATGTGGAAACTTGAGTGCAACAATTTTCCATTACCAACTTCCCTTGGGTCAAGTGGGGTACCTTTAAAGTACTGGGTTTGATGATACAGCAAGGAACTTCATCACCCACCCAGCTTTCCTGTTTGAGGAGTAGAAGCACAGATGCAAAAGAGTAACTCAACACAAATGCCTGGATTATACAGACTCATATTCACATACACACCAACACACAAAGTAAGCCCCAGTCCTACTTTGACCAGTGCATCTGCAGCTTTAGTGCTACATTCCTGGTGAGAGCACCAGTGGGGACCTGCCAGGTCCAGCATCCTACGAATGGCTGGAGGCGGCTAAGAGAACAGAGCCATCTCAGGGACCGGGACAGCAGCATCATTATGAGCCTACAGGATAAATAACCTAGCCTTAATGCAAGACGGCGTTAACTTGCCAGGTCTAGCCAACCTCTGTCAAACGGGCCTCAGATAGCACGGCCCACAGCACCCGACATCTCAACAAGTATACAGGAAATCCAGATAAATACAAAAATAAATAGGAGTGTTGTAGTTGGCAGGCCAGCGTTGTTTGAGAATACCTCTGTATATTTGGATTGCTACTTGAAGCTCCCTGCACTGCTGGATATTAAATGTCTATATGGGTCTTTCATCGGGCTAGAGTGAGGCTGAATGTGGGGTTTGATGATCAGGGAGGCAATTAAAATGTACCACACTTTAGGTATTGAATGTTTAGCCTGTGAAAATATAGATTTAACATGTTCTGGGCATTATGCATCATTAATGTTAATGGTGGTGCTGCTGCAGTAGTCTTCTATCAACTCACATTTTAATTTTACATGTACAAACAATCATACATCTCCACATACAGTAAACTATTACATATGAAACAAGAGTGCCATCATATACATGTCATGTCTACAGTCTGGAAGACTTTTAATCAGTTTAGGCCAGTTCACCCAAAATCCATGTAATTATGTTTGTTTATATTAAGGTTAAGTTTTTGAGACATCACCCCCCTAAAACTGCCTCCACCACCAGTACAATGGATTTAAATTGAAGTTTGTTTTTACAGCTCAAAGCGTTAAAAGATTACATATTAAAAACTCAACAGCAGTGTGTCTTTACGGTAACAATGCCCTGGTTACTTCAGATAATCCCCAGACCTCGCTGTCAACAGTTTTCATATGAACAGTTTCTTTGGTAGAAAACTGTTGACAGTGAGGTCTGAAGATTATCCAGAGAAAGACAGAACAGCCGCAGTTGAGTTATTCAAATGTAATTTCTCAATGCTTACAGCACCACAAATGAAATGCTGTTCACCTCAAATGTATTAGGGAGGCGACCAAAATCTCAACGACGGATATGTCAAAAAAACAATGAGATTTAACTGAAAATATCTGCATGGCTTGATATCAGTCGGGCTAAGTAGAAAAATATGTGCTTTTGTAATTTGGGTGAGCGTTTAAAGGATACCAAATTTATGCAATAACGTAATCACGTTGACCTTGTGCCTTTGCCTTTGGGTGGCACCCGGTGAATCTTTTAACCACCATATTGGCCTGCTTTGATTCATTGTGATGCCCAGTCTTCAACACTCTACAAAAAAACTGCACACGATGTCTCAGACTAACAAAGTCTGCATGTTTGGAACGTACACACTGCCAGTTTCCCCTCTCTTATGTTGTTGTATTCTTATTCTCTGCCAAAGCCCTGGAGAAGAGAAGAAGGGGGGCAACAAATCCCCTTGCGAATGACAACTGAGACCTGGGACATGTTTTAAATTTGGACACTAACGTTGGCTGTTTTTACAGCCCTTCTGTAATATGTTTCATGTGCCTCCCAAACATTAGAACAGGGCTTGCATCCCTGTACATCCTCTATATTCATATTGCACATTACATAGAAGAGCTCGATGTCAACGCACCCTGGGTCCCCTGCACTTTCCCCCGTTCAAAGCAAAAGTCATGTGGCTCAATATGTCAATAATAAGCAGTATGAATAGAGAAATAAAGAGATCAAAGAGAGGTAAAGAGCATAAATCCTCTCGTTTATGTCTTTTTTTTGTGAGAGTGAAAGACGTTTAGGGACGAAGAAATGGAGAAAAGGGGAAAGGAAAGGTCATTATCCACTAAATAGATCCAATGTGTGAAAGCTTTTGCTGACCCAAGCAACAAATTGCTGGCCCTTTAATTAACAACAGAGCATATTTGTGGACATGAAATGGAATATCTAATCTCCAACTGCGGTTGGAAAGAAAAGGGAATGATTCAGCCACCTCTATTTACCAATAATACACTCAAGTTTGTTTCTCTCAACAGCTGAAAACTGTACTCAATCTTGGTTTGTCAGCAGAGAACTTTGTACATCTATAATCACAATACTTCTGTTTTTCTCATTCAGCAATATTTCAATTTAATATAATATTATTTGTTTCATTGTAGAAATTGATTTGTTTCAGGTGAGTATGGAAAATACAGATGATGTGTTCCCTTTCATAACTAATGTGTAGTATCATATTTAAAAATATACACACACACAGACATGATGCACATAAATATGGTGTGAATAATATGAAGGTTGAGCGACAACTCCACTCCAGTTTCATCTTTCTCTCCTGATGAAAACAGGCCTTCTCTCACCACAGCTGGATTAATGGTGAACATATGTTAGGAGGAGGTCACTGTCTTCCAGTGACTGCAATTTAGGATTAGTCGAAACAGTCAGATGGAAACAGCTCAGCTCCCAATCTGCCTTTCACTTAACCCCCCTCCTTCTCCCAAGCTCTCCCCTCATTTTAAAACCCCTCATTCAATTCCCTCAAATCACCAGTTGAATTGTAGGCCTCACGCTCCTTCCAACAAGGTCGCCGTGGTTCTTCTCCGAGGAGGAACATAAACAAGACAGACACACAAATGAGGTGAGGGAGAGGGGAGGAGAGGGGAAAGATGAGTCTCTGGATGCTGGAAACCAAAGCGCTGTGGCAGGGAAATGCACTGGCAGTCAAGCACTTCGCCGCTCCAACATTAATAGCGGCGGGCTGCATCGCACACACATGATGCATGAATATACATTTTGTGTGCTCAAAGCGAGCAGTGCTGCAGTGGCATCAGTGTGAACAGCTCGACGGACGCACGCTCGAACATGATATCATGATAATCCCTTGCAATGCAGGCTACTGTCATGGAGGTACGAAAGTCTGCCAAGGACATGTGAGAACCGACACCAAACCAGAACAAATAAACCGCACCGTAAGTTTTTCCCCCACCGCATGAGCTGAGAAAAAGGGGGAGGAAAAAAGAAAAATGGAGTGATCTAAGAGAAAAGCTACAGAGGTTTAAAAGGGGTAAAAGCCTACAGCACGCGGCCCAGAGTGTGCCTCGCATGCAACTGCCTCCCACCCACAGAGCAAGTCTCCAACACGCTGAGCTGGCTGGGCCTAGATGGAGAAAGCTGAAGCTGACACTGTAAGACTAGCACAACTGCAGGGGAGATAAATAAAAAGAGATCATGATAACAGAGAGCCATGCTGGAGTTCACCACACACAGGCATAGAGAGAGAGAGAGAGAGAGAGAGAGAGAGAGAGAGAGAGAGATCAGGACCGTTGATTTAGGAGCAAAAGATGGTGAACAACACATAAATATATAAGGAAAAAGTAGCCATTAAAAGGAACAAGGAAAATGAGGAAACACCTGAGCAATAAAGAAAACAGAGATGAGGTCCACATGCAAGCAGAGAAAAGAAATGTAAATGATACTTCTTAAAGTAATTTGTTTCTATTTAAAGCTGCACTGGTTATTAGTAGCACCAACTGGCAGTCAGACAAAAGTTAGTGACTACCTGGTGAACGTAGTGGAGCATTTAGCAGCTAAAGAAGCAGATCTTTTTCTCAGGAGCTGGTGGACACTGAAACAAATCACACAGGAAAGTGAATGTTGGACTAGAATTTATCAGATGGCTAGAAACACTCTGAATGAATGCTAATGTTGGTTCATGTCTGCCAGATGTGTAAATATACAACTGTTTGCTCAAACTTAGCCATAGCAACAAGGGGATAATATGTCAAAGTTGTGTTTTCAGCTTTGTCCGCTGCCTTTTATTTGACCAAAGAAAAAAATCATTCAAATCAGCGGCTTTAGTATACTATTCTACAATGAACTCTTCCATATAATATAAACTTTTCTTTTGTTAAAGAAGTAAAATACTGAACCATTTAGCTTAACTTGCGGCTTATCAGAAGTGACACTTTTTTGGGTTAAAAGTTTCAGTGTCATACAGCATGTATCCCAATCTAGTGTTATCTGCATGTACCTTCAAGAGTGAGGAAAACCGCAGGTCTAGGCTGATCACCGTTAAGAGGCACTTGGCACAGCTCAAAAATGACACCTTTTGCATTATCAAGACAACTCCAAAAATCTGTGTTTCTGTACTTTCATGGTATTTGTGTTTCTAGCATATGTGTATTACTTGATATTTCTTTACATGTCATTATAGCAGTACTGGTCAAAAGTCTCCTCTTGGGACAAGAGGTCAATCCTGAATCAACCTTCACAACAGCCATTAGAAAAGACATTATCTCCAAGAAGTGGCCATAACTCCACAGGAGAACACTATTACAGACCAGAATGGGTACACATGAGGCGAGTGTGGCCAAAAGTCGGGGTGAATTGTGGAGGCAAGGGAAAAAAATACAATTAGACGAGATGTTTTGGTGATGTGAGGAAGGGCAGATGAGGGGCTCAGACTGCATGTGTGGACTGTGGACAGTGGGGGAAAGAGGCCCATGCCTGACCTCAGCTGCCACTACGGAAATTATCCTGCCAATTATCCAGGACGTATTCCTCTAGTGCTCCAAACACTCAGCGGCCAGCCTTTACGACCTTAGGAAACTTTCTGTGTTTTTTTTTTACTGTGGTGACTTCACTTCAGTTAGCGTGCACTACAGCTCTGCTGGGAAGAGGGACTGCTACTTGTCACAACCCAAAAGCATGACGCCAAGGGGAAAGAGAGTTTAAAGACCACTGCAACCTATATACAGTAGTGAGTATAGGTCATGAAGTGTGTGGTTGGACCAGGAGGAAGATTGATGAGAGGTATACGTTCTAAAAGGGAAAAAGCTTTTTAAATGATGGTAACACCGACAATGAATAAACAATATAGACACCAACCGTGATCGAAACATATGCTTTTGCTAAGAAAATAAGAAACTTTGATAAGTTGTCAATGAGGTGACAACTACTAACAACCAATCACATCACAGAAACAAAGCTATTTTTAACCCATTATACGCAAGTCCTGTAAGAACAGAAAAGCCTGCTTCCCATAGTAGCTCAGAAGGGTAAGTTGAGTTAGCTTAATGTAGACTTCAGTGGTGTGATGATAATTTGGCTACTCAATTTGGCACCCAAGTGGGTGAGACAGTCCCAAATGGAGCTAGGATACAAAAGGTCCTACACAAAAAAGATTGTCCTGCCAAAAACCTCATGTAACTCATACAATTCTTTGTCAATTTTCAGGTTCTCAATCTACGACAAGGGAATTTTAAGAATAAAGGTACTTTTAAGGGAATCTAAGAACAGTACACACACAGGGCACTGACAGCCAAGCAGATGAAAAGGGGAAACGGGTAATGGTTGTTGGCAAACTTCAAGTCACGCTTCTCAAACTGTGGGCCAATAACAGTGATGTAAATAGTCCATCACAGTCAATCAAATGCCTTAGTGTCAGAACTTGGGGATATCCTATCTATTTTTTACTGCATTTGAAAGAAGCTGCTGGCTCAAAGAGAGGCTGAATGCTGGTATGAAAGCTGGAAATCTGGAATCAGTTGGAGGCTGTCAGCTGGGCTCAAAAGTAAATGGATACCCACACTAAAATAAGCAACTCATTTCATTTGTGAATCGCGTTATTCGTAAGCAAAACAAATGCACTGTAGGTCAAATTGTCTTAGTGAGATTGTTGTAGGGAAATACTGGCAATGCGGTAACGCAAGAGCATGACACACATCGTACAAGGCATTTGGTGTAAGAGAAAAGGTATAAGTCACAGAAACAAAACAGAAAGCAAACTGTTCCCTTATCACATCCCTCCACATATATTGTGTTGACTCAGCATGCTCAGGGACACCAGTTGCAACAAATGTTGCGGAGAATATCACCTGAGGACTCTGGGAAGTCAGGAGACAACCTGGTGCTGTCATCCAGATCAAGGCATTTCACTCACCAGACCCTGCTGTAAGACAACAGAAGTATCAGATTCATTTTTCACAAGCAATGGAGCACGATTAATAATCCTCATCCATCCCAGTGAAACCATATGGGTCTACAGGACAGGATCCAGCAGTCAAAGTATTAACATCAGTCCTTCTGTGCCTACAGAAGGGGAAGAGTTGGAGAAAACCCAGGGCAGCTCTTGCTGTTGTGGTGGAAGCAGTGAAAACACTGAAATCTGCCAATTAGATTGGGACAAAATGTGCTATGAACAGAAATCCACTTGTCTGTTTTTTACTCAGTCAGCATGAAAATGAGAAGCAGAGACACCTCAGCATTGCAGAGGAAACTTAGAAACAGCCGGACTATATGTTCCATACAACAGTCGAGACAAGACAATGCAATTCACGCTACACTGCTCCTGATCAGATCAGTATCCTAATCTGCCTCCAACACAGAGACAGGTGTCCTTAAAGATATCTGCAGATGTGTGTTTGCAGGAGAACAAATGTGCAAGCATGTGCACAAGAGAAATATTCTGTTAGTGCACTGTAGTGACATAGGCCCATGATGTATTGTGTCTATAAATGTGTTCCGCCCAATCTCTCTCTCCTAAGCACTGGAGGAGGACAGATCCCCTGTGACCATTTAGCAAATGACATCATTAAAACAAGACAGCAGTCCAATCTCATTTCTATCTTTTGACAAACACAGTGTTAACAATTTAATAATGTATTGATTCCCAGTAGATTCTCTCCCCATGTAAGAAAATAGCATCTGAAAAACCTGCACCTCATAACTTGAGCCTGTGAAGCGTTTTTCCATCATTATGCAGCACAGGCTGTCTGTGTCAGTGTGTTGGTCACTCAGGAGGAGACACTAAAATGTAAAGGTTCCCATGCTAGCAGCTAGAGGAATATGTATGAACTGTGCAGACTTACAGCAGAAGTCATGTAACATGACGTCAGTAAAGTGCACTCTCTGGAGCTTGGAAATACGTTTTTCTTAGTGAGGGGCTAGAATGAAGGTGATGAAAAGGTCAAGACTTGTTTGGAGAAGGTTTCTCGCCACTGAATAAATGGTCAGCAGTGCTTTGTGGATTTAGGATAAGATTGGTGCACCTTTACATAAAACTCTTGGCTGCAGGTCATTACATTACATGGAGTTAGCCTCTGTGGCAACAGCTTTGACAGAAAGTGGCTGGGGATAACACCAAACTGCAAAGGTTTTATCAAGCAAAGTGGGACAAGCGGCTGTTCATGCTTCCATGTTATTCTCATCATGCTTTTTATGCGCACGTGTTTACTTATTGTTGCTTATTTGTGTGCTCATCTTTTAGTTGCCGGGGCAATCCCTTAGTTGACATAACAGTTCTAGTCATATCAATGTCATTAGAGAGATCTAGAGGAAATTGATAGGGTGGTAAAACTGGCAAGGATGTAAATCCAAGGATTCATAAATGTGAATTTATGAATGGCGTAAGGTTGACTGCAGCTCAGCACACTGCCGTTTAATGCTTTTGGGTGGCGTGGCATTTTATATACTGTAAGGCGTGTTTAAGTATGTTTAACAACAGTAGTTTTACTACAGAACATTGTGTGCTTCATTGCTCAAGGTGTATTGCTTACTAAGTCTTTTACAACATGTTTTACCTGGCAATGTGTTGCAGCTTTGTATGATCTACATCCAAATATCAATCAGACGAGTACGAGTTTGATCAAACTAAATTGAAAACACCTTAGGAAAGAGTAATAAAAAAGGCGTTTATGAGCAATAGTACAAATACTTCCTTGTCAGCGTTGGATTGTTGTTCATAAAGCATTTTTCTTTTTCTACAGATCTACTGACAATAACACACGGTAATGAGAAACTAATTGATTCATTGCTTTACTGTTCGAAGCGCCGTTGTTTTTAATGGCCTGTTTGATAGATGGCCCAGTCCGCTTTGAGTACTTTCCCACAAAGGTTGAGGGGCAGAGGGTGGAGAATAGGACGATGAAGCAATTGGTAGAAAGGAGGGAGAGCAGGGGAAGCAAGACGAAGGAGAGTAGAAGAAGCCGACATGGAACTGTAACAGCAAGAAGTCAAGGAAGGCTGGAGAAGAGAGCCCCATTTATAAAGTCTTCCAGTCAATCCCAGCATGGGGGGATGCAAGCAGCCTGACCTGAGACACTCCCAGCTAAGGGGGGACAGTCCAAAGGCAGAAGGGGGCACTACAGGGGGGTTAATGACTCCTTTCCAAAACTTGGATTCGTAGAAAAATTTTCCTCCTCCTCCTCCCTTGATGCTCTGGCCCTCAGTCCCTTAGCCAAGGAAATGATCAGCGACTGCTGTTTAAGTGAAGGCAGAGGCAACTCAGTCTTGTACACATTCGATTATGACGTCACTACGGCAAATGTATTTCCATCCAGAGTTTTAGTCCTGTATCTTATCGATATCTCAGAGCCTCTCAGTGGTGTCACTTAAGTAGTGCACAGTACAGGAAAGCAGCGAAGTCACTTTTGTCAAGTTTACAAGGCCTGAACTGTTCACACATATATTTTGTTATAAACCACGTTGTATAGTTATTTTCACAACTGTTTGGGGATGCTTAAAAAGGAGTTGGAACACAGTTGCTGCATCAAGGGGCATTAAGGCCAATATAATGTCCTTCTGGACACAATCATATTTGATAAGTTAGATAATTTTCCTAGACCATATCCTCATTTTCCTTAAGTAAGCTACTCTTTCATATTTTTCCACATTAGTGTCCATTTACAAATATGAATGAAAGCTTGTCAAAGAAATTCCATATCACTCCATTTTCCATGCTGATTGCTGTTACTGAAGCATTCCAGATGAGTGCACGTCATTACGTCTGCCTAATCCCACATTAGTCTCCATTACTGAGACATGGCTTAATGATTCCACTATCTCCACAAATTAGGCTACCGCGGTCTTTCTCCTTCTTTCTCTCGCTCACACACACACACACATGAACAGTCAGATATGTGTGCTCAAAAGCAAACAAAGTTGCACACAGAGTCACACGCATTTTTTCAGTTCATGCTTGGCTCTACCCTGGAGACTTCCTTCCCGAGCCATTTAATGCACGCAAGACTTTGAGAAGCCAGCAATGTTTTATCTTATAACGTATAGCTTATAATGTCAGCCACATATGACACACATTTCACCGGGAGATTTACTGGTTAACAGTTCTTGCTGAAACCCACCCCCCATTACGGAATGAATGGAATGAGATCTAAACATAAATCAGTTCATGGGGTCACTCTGTAAGACTCCAGTTTGGGGAATTGGGACTGTGTACACACGCACACACACACACATGCTACTGGGGCCAAGGATGGATATGCTGTAGAAAGGACACGTCTTGCCAGATACATTGTGGCTTTTACTGCTGTTGGCTTAGGTTCCACTTAACGCCCCTTACTTTTACACACACAGTATATCACTCACCTGCCTCTCAGCTCACTGCACTACTTATCCAGTGGGCCATTGAGGCACAGTGGAAGCCCTGAATGTCATTGGAGGATGGGTTCACCAGGGAGGGCAAATATAGTGCAGGATCACACATACAATATGGCTAAATCACAATAACCTGTTTGACAATGCTGCTTCGATCCACATTACAGGCCCTGCTGGACAATGCATATACAGTACTATGCTGTATATTTAACACCAGAGCACCCACATCTTACACCACATAAAGATTTTGACATAGTTTAATCCTAGTTTGAAGGATTGCAACGAACAATTATTTTCAGCGTCAATTAATCTGTCAATGATTTTTTTGATTAATTCATTAATCACTAATTACTTTTCTGCTTCCAATTAATTGACTTACTGAAATAAACATGTTTTCAATAAAACTGGGTTTTTTGTTTAACAAAAAGGAACAATTAATCAAAGAATTAGTAAAGTAAACAACATTATGAGTCTGATAGATACCAGCTTTTGGTTAGTTGCTAAATGGTAGAATTACAGACACATTTGGGTTAGCACCAATGAAGTACTGAGGTGTGATCTCCAGCACAGTGAGAACACTAGAATATAAATTTACAAACAATAACATACACATGCTGTATGAGGACATCCCTAAAACAGACGTAAGCCCTCTGTGCAATTTATTTTGTCATAAACCTCAACACTAATTCATGTATGTGGACCAAGCATGGACCACAACAGTAGTGAACGTTTGGAGGGTTAATGGCACATCCAGCGGGACAGCAGCTGACTGATCCCGAGGGGAGGCCTGAGTCATCCAGCTGAGCAAACAGCTGAGGCTGGAGTCCAGACTCTTTCAATAAGGCTGAGCTCTGAGCTAGCACATGGACTAATGCAGTCCGGGAGGGCTGGGATTGGCGAGTTGTCTCAAAATGCACAATTCTGATGTAGGGTTACAGGTACTAGTGATTTTCGCTACTCAATTACTGAAAGTTAAGAATGTTTAAAAACATTGAGCATACATTATGCAATTTTCTAGCATTTTGAAGGCCTTTTACCCTTCAAACATCACGCAGAGGAAAAACTAAATATTCATATTCTTCTGCGTTCTGCAGACATTTATATTCACTATTGTTGCACAAACTCTGTGGGTTCACATGAATAGGCGCGATGGTATTCAAGAAAATTACTACTTGTTTTCTGAGAACGATGCCATTGTGCAAAACAATTTTTTTTAGGAATAAACTCTCTACAAATGTAAAAATGCCCATTGAAACAATAATGCATGTATACCCAAGCTGAAGAAAACCAACCATAACACCATGTGGTGAGTGCTACACCTCCACACACATTATGCACAATGGCAAAACTCACTTTAGGGCTAACGTGGTCTTATTAGGATCAGCTTGTATGTTCTGGCACAAGACACTGTCAGATTGACGCCTTAGGTTGGACCTTCCTCCTGTAGCTGCAAGGCATGGCTGGTTAGTTATTAAAAACATGTCACCTTCCAGCTGGCTGCACCCATGTCTGCACACAAGACACACAAAAATATGCTCACACTCACTGTGACACAGGCCTTATATAAGACTATGTGGTAATGAAAGTTCTGTCAACACTATAGCTCATCTGAGCTTAGGATGATGGACGTTCTGCAGACTATCAGCATGGTGGCTCAGAGATGTTTCAACTGTCCTATACTTGTGCAACGATTTGATTTAACATGTGGAATCGTCTCATCCGAATGGCAGATATTTTCCTTGTTTAATGAAAAATAAGAACCCTAAGGCTGAATAGGAAACTAAATGACTTGTTAAGAAGGGGCGTTTTTTTTTGCACTGTGGGCAGGCTTGATGGTAAAGTGAAAACAGCTGAGAAGTGATACAGTGCAATCATCACAAGGGCTGGAAAATTGGTCTGGAACTGTAATTTAGTTCTGTGAACTACTGTATTATATCTATATAGCAAGTCTGTCTTTAATATACAAATCACACTGCATATGCATATAACCTTTTGTCTTCTTTTTGATTACATATTACAACAAAGGCTGTAACATCACAGTTTCTGTCACTGTCAAAAAGGAAAACCATATTTCCTGATAAAGAAGTGCAGTTATTCACGGTAAGTTGTTTTGAATGAGAGCATTAGTTAAACACTTAAGTATTACTTATTTTCACAGACAGGACCTGGTGGCTTACTGGGTACTGGGGAGTGGAGCTGTATGTATCATGCAGTCAAAAACACTTATGACAGCTTATGGAGCTTCTTTGTAGTCGAGTAGCTACACAGCTTGCCACTTAGCTGCAATGTTGCTGGTTTGTTTCTGGGGATCTTTATTGTATGTCATATTCCCCCTCTCTCCCCCTGTTTGCTGCCTGCCTCTTCCCTATCAAACAGTCTAATAAAGGCAAACAAATGCCAAAAAAATGAGTTCACGTCCAAAGAACAGAGAGATGCATGGTATTTACAGAAACAGCTATAAACCCCTCCTTATAGATAACTACTGCTTGACACGTGCAAAGTGAGGAAAGATTAAGTCCCATAAGAAATCTCACAATCTCCTTGGTAGCAAACAAGCCATAAAATGCAAAGGCAAAAATCTCCGGCATCTGCTCAAAAGGGCCATAAGGGAGTCTCGACTTTCTCTTGGTTACATAAACAATGGAGCTTTAAAGTCCAAATGTCTTTAACAGTACAGCTACTGCCTGGCCACTAAGACTGTTTCCTCCCATTCCTCATTGCACAAACTCACCCTATAGGCCACATTGGCCCAGAAAACTGCACCCTGAAGTTCCAAAAGAGCCAAAATTGCAAAAAAAACCTCTACATCTTGTAAGTATAAACATTTTCACCATTAATTCAGAAAACGTGGATGATGTGAGATATACTCATCACTACACCAAGGTCTGACAAGGTTGCAGGACAGACCAAATTAAAGCTTAAGGAAATAAAGATAACAAACAGAATGAATGCTGACAGAAAAAGCTAAATAAAGGATTTACAAGAGAATGAAATACAAAAGTAATAGAGAGGGAGAGAGAGGAAGGACAATGCTATTCTCCTTTGAACGTTCCCAGCCTGAGAAAAGACACCAGCTCTTGTTAAATGTGTTTACATCTTTGTTTTTAACAAGGCCAAGAACTTTCTCAAATGCAGAAAAAAATTGCTTTGTTTTTATTTGAGAGGGACAGTGAGCATTTCTCTCGATGTGAGCCAGCAAGCATTTTATTAGAAGTGATACCGTGTTTGTGTGTGTGTGTGTGTGTGTGTGTGTGTGTGTGTGTGTGTGTGTGTGTGTGTGTGTGTGTGTGTGTGTGTGTGTGTGTGTGTGTGTGTGTGTGTGTGTGTTTACACAGCTGGAAATAGAGAGCCGATCACTTCACCTGGCGGTGGTTCCTGGGTTGTCTGCTGTGATCCCATTAAAAGGCAGACAGGCTCTGGCACCCTCTCCAGAAAACAAGAGGACTTCACTTACCAAAATATCCCTGCATTAGAGCTCAAAAAGCAGGCCAAATCCCTACAAACCCCTGCTGAATTCACTTAGGGGGCAAATAGTTCCCTCTCTAAACTCCTGATAGCTGATTGCTCTGGCAGGGTTCAGGTGGATCTGCTGAGTGGCCTCAAGCCCAGTTTCCACTCCATTCAAGTTTCCACTCAGACCCAGACTTGCCTCCACATCTCCCCCTCGTCTCTCTTGCTCTCACTCCAACCCACCCTCCTCACATCTTTCTCCTCAGGCTCAGTCCAAAAGCCAGAAATACTCTCGCCAGATTAAGTGTAACCTCCATATCAGTAGGTGTTTAAGTGTCTATCTATCTGTCTGACTGTCCATGCTGCTCTCTCTCCCTCTTCTCTCTCTTCTTCCCTCTTCCCACTGTCTTCTTGTCCTGTTGCTGCCCCTGGAGATTCCAGCTAGATGTGATTCACCAAGGAGGCAACATTATTCTGAGCATAGTTGTGGACATCAAACCAAACTCAACAACCCTCATTCATTGATCTCGTTAATAGCTCTTCTGAGTCACAGTACAGAGGACAACAGAGCATGGTCCAGCATCCTACTATCAATCCCCAGCCCACCTCAGAAGCACCACCCTCAGCCTGCCTACATGTCTACCTGTTTCTAGGAAAACAGAGCAGCCTTAATGGCCCCGCTGTGATACCGATTGCTGGGGACTGACAAGCCTCCAGGGCTTACTTAATTCTTTAAACATGGTCTTTTCACATTACACACACACGCTTGAACAAGAATGCACTCCCCCAGTCGCACAACACACACAAGTGCACATTCTCACAAACACACATATTAAACACACAAGCGTACGTCTTGCAAAACAGTCTGCAGAGCATGAGACCAAGCATGCTGCTTGCTAATCTCCTGATCACTGTCCTGCAGTCAACAGAAATAAAGTGTGGAGACAAGAATCAATTAGCTGTGAGGGTGAAGTGGGGGGAAGCGGGATGGAGAAGGAGCATGCTGCGGTCCAGCAGGGCCTGTAATGTGGATCAAAGCAGCAGAAAATGGACTAAGTCTCTGTTTCATTAGCCTGCTGTTCCAGCCCTGCTCTGTTTCCAGGCCTGATTGTGCTGCACTGAAAGCAGATCACTGGCTGCTCACTTATCGTTTGTGCAGCATCCAGACCAATAAAACTCATATCCATACATAAACAAAGTTGCCAGATCCTGCAGGGGGAAACAGTGGCCTTGCTCACAGTATAAAGCACTCATGCATGTAATTAAAACCAAGACCAAGCAATTAAAATCACAGCATCGGATTCACACACTGTGTGAGGTGGGGAGAGGGGGAATTATGGATTAAAATGATAACCACACTTTAACCACAACCAGACAGAAAGATGGGGGTAGGGGAGGAAGGGTGTAGGTCTATATCTGCTTGCTTTTAGGTGAGATTAAATATTTTATAGCCAAACGTGATCAACATTTTGGAGGAGAAGATTCATTTCATACCTGTGTGGCCTTTGGTCTCTGGCAAATCAGTCAAGGCGAGGGTCAAATGTGGGGCTGGGAGACACAAAAGGAAAATATGTTATGCAGCTGTCGCCAGACACTGCCAATAAACTGGGTCATCCTCGGGCCATTTACAGAAATTTACAGTTCTAATTTGAGGAGCTTTAAAATAAGACTTACTTCATCCATTAATGACGTAAAAGCAAAATAAGTTGAGATCAAAGTGTAGTGGCAGCATCATTTCATTGCACTTAGCAATGAAATGATGCTGGTCTGCTGGTCTAAACCCACAATCCCCCTAAGCTGATTTTTATGCCCAAATGCAACTCTCATATTTTATACGTCTCCTATCTCTCAAGAAACCTCTCCACACGCATAGGGTTGAATCTTTAGCAGTCATAAACATTTGACAGGAATTTGCAGCAGAATTAAACACGTTAAAAAAGTAGCCTATAAATGTGGAAACTGTGATGATCTCGAACAGGACTGAGCAAGAACATCATAAAACAGTAGGGTGAATCTCTCTTTTTCCTGTGGGCCATTTTGCTTTGCAGCCAGTAGTCATAGACACACACTAAACAAACAAGTAGGCAACATCTCAATAATTATAAAAGCAGTGATAGTGCTATGGTGAAATATTGACAAAAGTATTCAAAATCATTTGGTTTTAAAGTTTACCTAGTGTGGAGCAGAGAATACTTGAAAAGTCATGAGTTAGGGAAAAGCTATGTACTGAGGCAGATAATGTTACAATAGAATAATGAACTGTAGTATCAATGTTGACAGTAACAAATAAAGATAGCAGTAAATGATGGACAGTAAACTTCAATTGACATTATTGAAAAATCTGAGTAAATACAAATAAGAAGCAAATACACGTACAAACGCAGACTGTTAAACGTTTCCTTGCTGTAATCTGCTACAATCAAAAGTGATACTGACATGAACATCACTGGCCCAAGATGACTCATGTTAAAACAATAGGTCTTCCTTGGCTGCTCCCACTACTTTTTTTTCTCTATAAGTGCCTGTATCCACATTGTGCCTCACATTCCCACTCCTGCAACACAATGCAGCAAATCTGTCCACCAGCAGGCTTCTGTAGTCCGTACAAGTTACATCTTCATGTTGCTATTTGGAGCAGGTATGGCAATGATTCAAACAACCGGCTAATCAGATAGCATCATGGCACCACATATAGTACATAACGTGCCCACTGTCACAGCCCTGGCTGTGATCCCAGTGTTTTCTTTGTGTCTCCCTTGTTTCCTCTCCTCCTTCGTATGTCCTTGTATGTGTGTGTGTGTGTGTGTGTGTGTGTGTGTGTGGACGAGGCTTACCACAGCGGGTATTCCAATCATCTCATCTAATTCCTGGTTAAGTGCACCTGTTCTCCTGCTACTCTTCGCCAGATTTTTCCGTCACTTCAGTGGTAAAGTAACTCTCGGCCAACTTGCCTCCGGTGAATTCTCTTGTGCTTTTGTGATAGTTGCCTAGTGCCTTTTTGCTGACGTGAGTTTTTCCTGTGCTCAAGGATTCCTGGGCCTAGGCCATTCTTCATCCCTCGTCTCAAATCACCGCTAACACCAGCCAGACCACACCACCTTTTACCTGCCTGAATCATGCCTTTGTCAGCCGTGCAACCCACCTCTCCTACAGATCGCCTGTTGTCTTCTGTGTCAACTTCTGTGTCAGCCTTAAGAAGACCGTAGCACCTACCAGTGTCTGACCACAGTCTTCAGAAAAAAACTCCTGTGCTACCAACAGCTACATCGTGCGGAATCTGTAGGATGGCCTGCCCAATGCAGACCTCTAGCTCACAATTTTTTGAACACCAATCATGAGCTGCAATAGAACTACTTTACTATACAATAGGTTAACAGTTACACAGTACATACTCAAAGTAACTCAGGGCCACATAAAGTGGGGCATAATATATTCCATCTCATCTATTTTGAACTACAACTGCCAATCTACAACGCCGCTAATGAGACAACACTCCTGCCAACATGTTTGATTTTTGGAACTACAGGAGTCACTGTAATATAGTTTGAGGCAACAATTTTGACAAACAAAGCTACGCTCAAAAGTAGTTTTTTTCTATGTATTCTTTTAGCAAACCAAAACAACTGTTTAAATCTCCTACAATACAGGTTCCCCACAACCAATACTTTTGGTCATAACATAAGGCTTTGATGATTGAGGTATCTACCCCAAACACCTGTACATGCTC
The DNA here is from genome assembly GCF_014851395.1 of Micropterus salmoides. Taxonomy (NCBI): domain Eukaryota; kingdom Metazoa; phylum Chordata; class Actinopteri; order Centrarchiformes; family Centrarchidae; genus Micropterus; species Micropterus salmoides. The sequence goes on from NW_024044570.1 coordinate 22,853,563, forward strand.
AATTTCAACAAGATCTTTAAGTGCCTACAGCAATGCACTGAACTGCAGAGAGGGCACATGCTTGGACTTATACTCTGGGAAAAATCCCTCAAATGCAATGAGCACCCATACACTGTACAGATGCATATAAAACACACATATGCACAAATGCCAGACAGACCCTGTGCAGTCCTGTTTTGATAGGCAATGAATTGAGTGTTGGAGATGAGGATGTGTGTGAAAGATTGGGCCGGCTCAGAAGCCGCTGTGCATGAAGGCTTGGAACGCACACATGGAACACGTAATTGAATGAGAAACGGTCTCTCGCTGGATCTAGACAGTTTTCTGGCACAGTTATAAAAGCACAAGGTCGGTACAGGCTTTAGTTTTTTGCTGCCTGTTTGCAGCACTTTTATTTGGTTAGCCCCTTTGAGTACTTGCTCTACATTCTGCCTGTGCCAAAGCATGCATAATGTCATGAACCTGTGTTGTTCAATACTTTACAAAAGGTATAAATCAGATCTAATAAAGAGTGGAAAAGACCTGTTTCCAGGAGTGAGTGAGACAGAGAGATTGGCAGAGTGGTTGGCCGTGCTGCTGCTGCTGCTGCTACTCTCCCTCTTCAGTGTCGCAGATCTCCTGCCAAGATGGACGAGTGCTGCGCTCCTGGTTTCAGAATTTTATCACAACCACACACACACACACACACACACACAGCCAATCTTCTCTCTGCTTGGCTGCACTACCCACACCCTGACACTATTGCTGCCATTCACACTTACATAAACCAAAGGCAGCCGTGAAGAATGAGCCAGTGGCATGCTGATAAATATTGCAACAAGAGGTGCAGCAGTTCCATGCACACAAACAAAAATAAATGCTAATGTGTACACCAGACAAGGGCTGACATAGTCTAAGTGATTTACAATCCATGGCCACAAGAAATAAACCATACGTGTCAACAAGCTCTTAGTTTTACTTTCTTTTTGAAAGCTGGCTGCTACAATCATCAGAACATATCTCATTCCACTGACTCCCTGGGAAAGTTTTAATTATCATAGAGGAACCAATATAGCAGCCTATTCCCTTATTTGAATGGGAATAGTATAACATGGGATAGAGAACTACCCTCGGACCTTTGTTTGCATTTTTCACAGTTTTTTCACACATGATTTGTTTAACTGGGAAGCCCAAGGTTTGATGTTGAAATTATCTTGGCTGCTTTTATAGGCATAACAATGTGGGAAGTTTGAAAATTGCACATCTTGCCAATTGATTTCGGATGAAATCAAGGGAACTTTAAACACAATGACTGGACCAGGTTTCAGAATTTGGCAGGATGAAGTTAATATATGGGGTAGAAAACCTTTGACATCAACAAAATAAAATACTGTTACAATCTTTATTTTAAAAAAATGGAAATTTTTAAAAAAGTGTTTTTTCTTTCAAAAGATATCTTGTTGGTACATATATCAGCAAAATGAACATAAACTTGCCTTGCCATTCAAAGTTACCTGAATACTAGTTTTTACAGGAAAGAGTGTATCCCTTTTATATTTGGGCATTCATATAGCCTACCTATAAGTTGAAATAATGTGTCACTCCAAAGGGATTCACTATCATGGTTGATCTTGCTGTAATCCTGAACTGGGGGTTTATGTTAGAAATAATATCAGGACTTGAGAAAAAATAATAACAGAAATTACATTTACTAAGGTTACATTTTCTGTGATGTTCCTGCAAACGTCAAGGCATTTTTGATTTGGTTATCAATGTGTTCTTAGATGAACAACCAGACCAATTTTGGTGCAGAAGGCTCTCCTGCAGTGCTGACATATTAGACCCAAACTGATAGGAGCTGCGAGGTGCTAGCAGTTCTTGCTTTCCTGGCTGCTTGCTTGTTCGTCACTTCAATTCATCATTTTTCTACAGTTTTATTTTGCTGTCTTGCTACACCAGGTCACTCGATTACAGCCTTGCTCCTGTCATTTGTCAAAAGCAACAGCCAGGCTTTTTATAGAACATTCCAATTTGTCTTTAAAGCACAGCCTTGGACAGTCAATTGGATGCTTTCACACAACTAGTGAAGTCATGTCTTGTATGTATGGAGGATGTATCTAGCCCATATCAACTTGCAACTTCTTAGGCATGATTCTATATGAACATACCACATGCAATACTACATGATAAGGACCTCAGTATCAACAACCTTGTGCTCCTCTTTGCAGATGATTGTGCTTTCTGTACTGATGCAGGGCAGAAATGCAGGATATTTGTTGATCAACAATGATTTTTGAAGAATTTAACAACTTCAGTCTCAAACTAAATTGTAAAACAGCCCTCATTCAATAAAGTACTGTCTTAATAATAGGGCTGGGCACATTAACGCATTATTATCGTATTAAAGCATTAATTCATTAATGCCAACAATTATTTTATCACACGTTAACGCAGTTATTATTATTATTTTTATTTTGAAAGTCCGTTGCTCACTGGCTCTAAATACACATACAGTCAAACCATGGGTCACAGGAGGGGTGGGATATTGATCAGCCTGCAAATCACCCACCCAAACAAGCAGCGGAGGGAGGATTCGGCAGGCTACATTGGATGCAGCGTGTGGGAGGAGTAGATAAACAAAAGCAAGACAGGCGAACAAATGCCATAGCGAACTGCATGCTGATTAGTATTGAGATGTTTTTAAAATCACGTCTTTGCTTGGCCCCGCAGGGTTGCTCTTGGCTCCGGTGAACACGAGACAAGCGCAAGTAAATGGCGGGCAATCTATGGATAACCATGGCAACGGCTTCTGTGCACTAAACAGCTGTAGCCTATTTAACTTAAGTTATAGGCTACATAACTTTGCCTGATAGGCCTTCATCTACTTTTGCAGGGATGCTCTGCTATGCAAATTCCCTCCTGTTGATGTCCTACTTACAAAACATTAATAGATTCTGGAAACTCACAGCGAGGATCAGTCTCTCTTCCAATCATTTGTGCTGTGTGTCGCATACAAAAAGTTCAACACAATTCAACTTCAGCAGCGTGTACGTGAGACGACCACTTCACCTCACTCTAACAGGGACAATTGCTATTGAACATAGACTGTTTCTGCTGCTCCCTGATAAAAGACAAATGTTTATCCTGACAACTGTTCAGAAAAAAAAACAAGAGAACAGATGGTAACTTGTTTTAACAAGCTAGATAAAAGGTAATGCCTTGGCAGTGTTAAATAGCTTTGGTTTTATATTTGATTTGATTACATTAATGTTTAAGTTGAGATTTACAAGAAATATTTTATTGCTACGGTGTAAAGGGAATACTGCACGTAAAAAGCATCTATTTGTTTAAAGTGTTAACATGTTATTGGAATTTTGTGTATATAGCAGTACATTTAAATTAAATGTGCGCAATCCACTAGTTTACAATTCATTATTCAATTTCGTGCATAACAATGCGATTAATAGCGATTAATCTCAGAAGATAATACAATTAATCGCGATTAAAATCTTTGCCCAAAATCATTTTTGCCTAAAATCATTGCCCAGCACTAGTTAATAAGCACCAACCTGCTCCATGAAAACCCTTTGTGAAGCCATGCAGTACTATCAGCGTACAGCCTCTCAATGTTGTTGAAACATTCAAATTGGCAGTATTCCACTTTAAAAAAGTGAACAAGGACAAGAAGTGAACTGCAGCAAAGTAACCAGAGCGAATGGTATGTCAGGGCACTGTATTCCCCAGACAGTTTCCACTTTCATCCTAAATGTCTCTGCAAATGTGACACTGTTGGAAACTGACTTTTCATCACCTGACAGTCAAGGTGAGTCAAACTGAGTGTAAACATTAAACTTTCCAAATGAAGTGTTACTGAAAATTAATCCGATAAACCACTAATCATTGGGTTATCTATTTCACTTACATAAGATTATACAGATGTCACCCAAATTTTCATGGTACTTTAAATGCTCCGAAATGTCAAACAATGGCCATGTAATGCCCTCGGCTTCTTCCTAGTTGAGACTTGCTCTGTTATTCTCTCTCTCTCTCTCTCTGTTTGTGCTTTGACTACAGGAGTGGAGTCAGGTGTGCGCGAGTCAGGCCACCACCTGCCAGTCATCATCATCACTCTGCTCCACTTCAAATACCTTGTTCCTGCTTCAACAAACAGCCAGATTGTAGATTCAGTTTCCTAGTCAGTCTTGGGTCAGCTTAGTTAATTCTGTTTTGTGTGTTTTGAAGGTTTGGTTAATCCTTGTTTCCTGTACCTTTCAGTCACCCCACCTGGACGTGACTTCTAGCTCTGCTCCTGTTCACCTTGGATCCTGAACACTCATCCCTGGATAGCTGGACTCCCTCTGCCTGATAATACTATCTGCTTTCCTGCCTGGCTCCACTCACTCCTCTGGCTTACAGCTCTAACCCAGAACTCCCCTGAACCACAGACTCTGCCCCTCATTCAATAAAGTATTGTGTTAATAAATCCTTCTTTGCACTAATTTCCTGCCTCAGTGTGCTGTGTTCTGAATTTGGGTTCCCACATTAGTCCAGTCATAACAGACTTAAAATGAGAAGTCTGCCCATTTTAAAAAGATTTTCACCATTCACACATAGCTAAAACATGCAAGATGTCTGTTTCAAAACTTCAGACAACACTTGAAGAAAATGTACCTTTATTAAGAATGAGGTAATGGAGGGGTTTAATGGCTTTATAGGAAAGAATTGAGTGGGTTTTGGCTTTAAGTGTTACAGCTGAAGTTTGGCTGTCCCGTAAACCCAGACACCCTTGTGATGGTTGATTTTAGTCACAGGTTTATATAAAGGCAGAAAGGTGATTAGAGAGAGAGGATTTAGAAGGGCAATTAAAAGCAGACCATAGCTCACTGAGCAAGTTCCTTGATTAATTCCACATTTTTTTCCGGCACACAGATTTTTTTTTTCTTCTGATGTTATCCCTCTATCTCCCTTGCCATGCTATTGTTACACTCACACAGACCCCAGAGAAAAAGTGCTGTCTGGGCAACAAGTTTAGGAACTAATGATACACAAGCAGCAACAAAAAATACTAGTAGGGTCATCAGGGTACAATTTATGAGCCAAGGTTTCACATAAGGGATTACGGTGTGTGCACAACCTGAAACATTGTCTACACTTTAAAGCTGCTTTGGGTTTCAGTGTTGTCCCTTATAAATCACTGTCACAAGTGCATGTGAGGAGTGTCGACCTGAACAGGAGTCATGATAAAAATCTAATCCCCTTTAAGTGATCCCAATGTTGGACTAAGATATAACTGGACGGTCCCAGTCCCTTAACGTGCTGAAATCATGACTAAACCAGCATGACATATTGCTATTCTGCTTTTAATTAGGTCAGAAGACAGCCCTTTTCTGAATTTTTATCCCTCTGCGTATAAGACCCTGGTGTACTGCAGTCCCATCTGCATCAGGAACAACCGCTCCAAGACCTAGTAGTGACCCACAAGTCTTTAAAACTGCATCATTGCACAACTAACATGCAAGTATTTCTTCAAAACAAACAAAATTGTAAACACATTGAGAACGAAGCTCTAAATATGTATAATCAGGGTTGCCAATTGATAAGAAAGAAACCCATTATAACTGCAAAATAAAAATTTTTGGCCCTATTATATTTTTTTGCTAAATAATCCATGTAAATTATGATGGGAGCTTAATTATTTACCCTCAGGGTAAAAAGAGTTTTCACAAAGGTTGCTCAGTCTGTGCATTGCTGCAGGGTTATCGTGCATGCTGATTTATCCCACAGGGCAGATGATGTTTTCATATTATTTGACGTTATTAAAGGCGTTTCAAATACATACTGAACAATTCCTCTACATGCTACAGCCCTGACTAAATATCTGAAAATATCTACTTACCTAATATCTACTTAGATGATAATGATGATAATTATGACTCTGAATCTAAGCCACAGAGGGAAAAGTTAGTTCACAAGGACACAAATAACACATGAATTTCCGACTTGTTTATTTTTTCATTCAATGCTTCTAGGCTCATTTATTTGCGTGTCCTTTATTCATTCCACTGCAATCTAAATGGTAATGTCAACGTTCTGTGTATCCTTCAGCGTCATGATTATCACGTTGGATCAGATCACCAATTGGCAAGGTGTGCAAGTCAAAATAAATATCTAAAATAATCCTTGTTTGATAAATAGCATAATAGAGTGCACATGTTCTTTAAACAGAGATATCTAGTGTTATGATGAACTGTTTATGTGTATGGTGAATCTGCAGGACGCATCAATCCTAAATCAAGATCAGGCTGTAGGACCAAACCTTGAAACCAGTAGCCTTGAAAGACTGAGGCCAAATCACACTTCTACAGGCACGAAAACATTGCAGCAGTCAGCACAGAAACACAAACACCACAATCTATCCTATCACATATCCCTCCACCAGCAGAACTAGGGAGGCCAGGAACCTACTCTACACTAAATCACAAGTCCCTCAGGAATTCGGGGCTGAATAAATGAAAATCCAGACACATACAACACTACTGTTACCTGAGATTTGAACTAACACATGTTAAGTGTAAAATTAAATAAAAGAGTTGTAGACATACAAGTCTGAGATCCGATTCTAAAATACTTAGTAGTAGTCCATCCATCCATCCATCCATTGTCAACCGCTTATCCTGCGTACAGGGTCACGGGGGGCTGGAGCCAATCCCAGCTGACACTTAGTAGTAGTGCTACTTACAAATAAATCATTAGGCTGTGGACTCACAAAATGCTCACTTGCGGTCTAAAACAGCTAATCTATTGATTTATAGAGAGCAGAGAAGTGTTATCGCATTCTTGTTGGACCACAGCACTCTTTGGCAAGTAAGACCGCTATTCCACCCCAAAGCAGCAAACACCCGCTCACCCGGCATCCCTCTCTAACCCCTTCCGGTCCCCTCCTGGCTACTAGACATAATGACTTACCACCGCCAAGTCAGAACTATTTGTCAGGCACTGAAATGTAAAAAAAAATAACACTAAAAGTGGAGGTTCCTTTTTAGCTACAACTCATTCTGGCAAGAAATTAAATTTATGAGAAGGTTTGTCTACAATAACACATTAAAGCCCTATGAGACGGGAATGCATGTTTTTATTCCACCTACAGGAGGAGAATTCAATGGAAAGTGGAGGAAAGGAGTAGTTCTGGTTAGAGTCAAAGTACACTGCAAATGTACTCAAGTGGTTTTTTGCTGTAGAGAGACCGTCTGTTGGAATTGGACAGAGGCATGTACTGTATCTCTGAGGGAACTGAAGGCATTTGGTATCGTGGTCAGGTTGGATCCAGAGCCAATGTTAAGAGTGTGCCTCGTGTCTCAAACAATGCTTTTGAGTTACAGCGCATTGTTTGAGGTTAGGGCATGTGGTTGAGTAGAGGTCTGGTGCACATTGTAAACTCCACTGTCTGTGCTTCTTCATTTACATCTCTGCAGTCTCAACAAAAAAATGGTGTCTCTGAAGTCACAAGAGTTTAATGGGATTGACACTTTACCCTCGTTGTTGTGTATGTCAGTTTATGATGTATTGTCTTCCATTTTGTTTCAGCATTATTGTTCATAAAAGTTAAACGTAGGACGAATACTGCAAGTGCTTTTCATCAACAAGGTATATCTATTGAAAGTAAGACTCTCTTGCCCCGTGTGAGCTGGGATAGGCTCAAGTTCCCTGCAACCCTTCAAAGGATACCACATGATATAGCTGTTGCCATTTATTTGTCTTTCTGTAGACCAAGAGTATCAAATCAATTAGCCCTACTAATCCAACAATGTCTGTAGTAGACTCAGCCTTGCTCCCCCTAACAATTTTCAGATTACAAATGTACCTACTAGGCTATCAGTCTTACGCTGAATGCACACCAAACATTAGGTGCTGGTCATGGCAATGACATTAGAAAAGAGGATGACAGTATACTAAGCTCCATTAATTGTGATACAATAAAATCATTTTAAGTTTAAACTGGATTTATTATTATTTGATTTATATGCAAGAGATTGACGGGTAGTCAACCCGCAGTAGCTACCTATAACACAGATTTTGATTTATAGTTGTAGCATCGTATTTCATCCATTGACATCACCTCTGCAACGCTAGACATATTTCATTGTTAATTAATACTGTATTGTTATTAATAATGTGCTTTACATTCCCCACAGTAAAACAGTTCCATTTACTTTGTCATACAGAGCAAGAGTGAACTACACACATAGATTGATAGAACTGGAGTTCTATCGAGGTAACTTATACTTCACCGGCATTTGAAACATGTAGGGGGGAAACACAAGCAGTCAATCAAAGTTCTTGCAGTTCAGTCTCCGTGCCGTGGCCCCGGTGTGATGTTACATTTTTGAGGAGACGTAACCTCAGGGCCTATGCACATTGATTCCATGGGTAAACAGTAGCCCCTAAATGCAGAAATATAAATCCAGCTTTAGGGCCTAGTCTATAGTCCTCCTCTTTTCAAATAATATTACATTATGACATAATCCCAAGTCCTATAGCCAAAATCAAGCTTCAAATAAGCTTCACTACAAACCAATGGGTGAAATCATCAGGACAGCCGCTTTTTCTACAGTGTAGCCAGTGTTATGTGAAGTAGGTCAAAGATTTACTACCAAAGCGCCAGGTTAAAGGGCTTAATTATCTGACCACACTTCCCACTTTTAATTACATGTATGGTTTTTCTGAATAAAGGAAGGAAATACTGTATTTCCCTGGATTATCATCAGTCCTGTGAACCACTCAGTAAAAAAATATTACTATGGATGTGTCCTAATTTTAACAGGGTGTCTGACCTACGCTGTCATGGATTGTCTGAAAAATCACTTTTTTTTCCAAATTAACACGGTTTTCATAGAGGAGACAGCAGGCAAAATATGCAAACAGGCTTCAGAGAGCATGTTTACTCTGCAGTGCAAACACCCAATAAACCTGTCTGGAATGTACAAGTGAGCAGTGGAGTATGTAAAAAATTAATACACACACACAGACACACACATACACTTAGCTAAGAATGGAAGTGTATTAAGTGTGGCTAGCCAGATCCATTAACTATCAAAGCATATCATCATTCAGCTGACATCACTGCATTGTGAGCACCAACACCACAGAGCCAAGGAACACTGGGAAAAGCTATTACAGAAGTATAAGGCTGGAATTGTTGTTGAAACATACCGGTCATATTTCACACAGGATTTGTTTCAAGCCACCTACTGCAGAATATATATTTCTTCCATATTGTGTAATACATTTAGAAGCAGCTACAACAGAAAATATCAATTTTCAGCATCAATGATAATTCCAGTGACAACTAGGAGCCTGCTCCTTATGCTTCGCCTGCCATTTGGGTGGGGGCTTAGTGAAAGAGGCTAGCAAAACAACACTCTCCAGCTATGCTAATTGGCATACTTTCACATGGGCTGGAATGCTATGATAACATCCACCTCTATTCCCTGAGGAGGCCTTGATCCTGCAGGCGTTCACTGGGTCAGGGGACCTTGATGTGGATGAAAGCAAGGTAGAGGGGCTCCTTTATGGATATACAGAACGGGGGATGGTCTCTCACTCTTGGCCAGACACGTGGTATTTTGATATGTTGGGGGATGCTGATGCTTCTAGCAATGGTGTTTTGATGCATCAAGGGGATAGAGGGAGGCTTTGGCTAAAATTTCTGTCATTTAGGGGCCTCTGCTGTCAGGTAGCTGTCACACCCCATGCACAGTGGGAGGCTATGATGCAGGGGGACTACTGGGGAAGTGGGGCGGGTTTTGGGACAAAGTGGAGCCCTGTCTCTGCAGGGATGGTTACAGAGGCATGGGATTGATGGGGTGGTGATGAGAGATGGAGATGTCAGGGAACAGACACCCATTCAGAGTGGGACCAGTAACAGAGGCCTACTGGGGAACTCAGGGGCCCATCATCACCTCCACTCTCTGGCCTGGGCTAGAGAGGAGAAATTGGGGGAGGGAAGGATAGAGAAAAAGAGGGGACTGTCCAATAGGGTTCACCCACATACCCCCACTCTGGGTTTATTATTCTGGCGTGTGACCTGAGCAGAACCTACAGTATGTGTCCACGAAAGATGCTGTGAATCAATTACTTCTTTATGCTACCCAAGTAAACTAGAACTACTGCCCACAGTTGTATGCCTCCACCAATCAGTCAAGTTGCAGTTTACATCCATGTCTGTCAAGACTCATAATCTATGGCAGGACTTGAATAAAAGGTATAAAGTGTATGTTTTGGCTAAATGGAAGTTACCACTATATTGATGATACATTTGCATTATTCCAGTGAATTTACATTATTGAACTGATTAATGCAGGATTATCATAGATGTATTGGCTAAACAGGTACACATGTACTGTACTTGATTAGTATGTAGAGATGGATTCTTATAGTATAGCTACACGGTATGTAGTACATCTGTTTTCTCCTGGCATTTTTAGACACCAAGACTCTGAGCTGTAGATGAAACTGACTCACTACCGGAAAACATGTTTCGTGATGTCACACTGACCGTGTCCTTTGATAACCAAATTCTAATCAGTTCATCCTTATGTCCAAGTGGACGTTTGTGCCAAATTTGAAGAAACTACTTCCAGGCTTTCCTGACATATTGCGTTTACAAGAATGGGATAGATGGAAGGACAAACCGAAAATATTTTGCCTCCGGCCACAGCAAACTCCAGCGCGGAGGTATAAAAACAACTTCACGGTGCAAATAAGTGTGTCATGCTAGTAGGCTGTGGAGAAGAAACAACAAACCTAGCTGGATTCCTCGTGTAAAGGGCATGACATTTTGGGTCACAGCTCCATCACAGGGCCTCCCAGATATTTCTGAGAGCTGAGACACACAAATATGAGACTGATAAGAATCAGGAAGTTAAGGTCGTTCCAGGTTCCAGAGACTGCAGGTGATATTCATATATAAATGTAAGTAGGGATTCAATTTTGTCTCTCTCGATTCCAATAAATCAACTCAGGTTACCGATTATCAATTCGATAGCTTTAATTTAAAACCTCTTTGCATCATTTTGGTAATTTATTTTGACTTTATTGATAGTTCAAGGTAATTTTGAGTTGGTCTCATCTGGCCGATGCTGATCTGGTTAATGAGTCAGTACCGGCCCTAATTCTGATCTGCACCAGATCAGTGCATGCATAGATGTAAGGGTATGGTATATTCCTGCAATTGGAGATTAGACTTTTTGTCCTTTCCAAATCATAAGTCACATCCTCTATGTTAATTACTTTTTACTGGTCACTCAATACTAATTTTGCATCTCTGTAAGGCAATGTACATAACACTTCTATTCATGCATTATTGTGTAAGTGTAAGTGTTTTATGTGTGCATGCTCTGTATGTATGTATGTATGTATGTATGTATGTATGTATGTATGTATGTTTCTATGTTTCTACGTAGGGGAGGGTTGAGGTGCTTTTCACTCCTACCTGCCTCCCTTGGCTGTTGCTACATACACACAGCGAGAGAGAGATGGATGAATCGGCTATTGTTTGGGGGGCATGTGGCATATAGGTCAAGGGACAGAGTAACCAGAGAAAGACCCTCTCCACATCCCCACCAGGGAGCTGAGCCAGAGAAACTCTAGTCACGTTCAAATAAATTCTTTCCTGTCCAAATTGACACCCTTCCGTTGCCATGGTTTGGCTTTGGTTTAGTTTACAGTAATTTGGAGTCTGGGTGGCACAGGAATGTAGTGAGGGACAGAGGCTTACGGTGCACTTAAGATGACTTACGTGTTCAAATTATGGGGTGGGTTTCCAACACTTATCACTTCTCGCATATACAGAGAGGTTTACCTGCTGCTAGAATGCAACAAGTAATTTTAAATAATTACTTGTTGCATTATTTAAAATGGGTTAAATATAAATCCTCAGCAAAGCCATACTGTTGTTGAAATTTAAATCTCTCTTAGTTCTTTCTCTGTAATAAAAGCTTAATTATTCATCACTCCTCACGAGATAATTATTGACCTATGGATCCATATTTCTTTACTAATGTCATACTTAGTCTGTGTTGGTAAAAAGGCTCTGATTGAAAGTTTAATTTCTTGCTGCCTTTTTATTACCAGCCATCTCATACTGTACCATTTAGTTGAGCTAAATGGGCATAAAATGACCCATTTTTAGGTAGGGTTAACTGAAGGTACTAACCTCATGTGAAATATACTGCTTTGTGTTCAAAGTCAAGTAGATCATATTTGAAGCTGCCTCCAAGCTGGGCCAAACCCATTCCCAGCCAATGCATCTGCTCTTAATAAAAAACAATAATCAATCAACCTCGTGTGTGTGTGTGTGTGTGTGTGTGTGTGTGTGTGTGTGTGTGCGCGCGTGTGTGTGTGTGTGTGTGTGTATATATATATATATATATATATATATATATATATATATATATATATATATATATAGTTTGCTTCAGTATAGACTGCCCCACAGCAGGAGTGGACTTCACATACTCATGACCAGTAAAGCTAAAGGATTCAGTTTTGGTCAGTTTCAAACAATGACAGAACTACATGTGGTACAGTCTTAATTTCAACAGGCAAGATCTAATAAACGTTTCCCATGTACACAAGGAAGACAGACACATGGTGTTCATAAGTGACACGGTGCTCTCCTTGCTAAAAGGTAATGGAATCCCCACAGCACAGAGAAATTAAATGCACACATGGATGCACACATCCACAGCCAGACAACATATCTCTTACACTCACTCTGTTTCCTTGTCTCGTCCACACTTTTTACCTTTCATATACTCATAATCTAGATTGTCAGCACTCTTTTCAAATTTCTGTTTTAATGTAAAAACCTGTATTCGACTGGGAGATGAGGCATGTCTGGAACATATATTTTAGTTAGCGCCCATCTTTCCTTCTCTGGGTAATAACAGGGCAAGTACGACAATCAGCACAGTTTCCCTACGAATTATATGCATACAATATACTAATGCAAGAAGAAGTATGCGTTTTATGCAGCAAGGCAGAAAGCGAGAGTGTGGAGGTCTGGGTGGTGGATGGGTGGATAGCATGTCTGACTATCATGCAGGACACCAGAGTTTGCACCTTGCCACAAACCTGTAATGAACATTTACCATTTTATTAGGCATAACAAACCCAGTAACCAAGTTTTTTAGTTGCCTTACCATATCTATCCATAATACATGATATAGTTGACATGTGCAGATAAATTACAAAGAGAGAATTAAAAAAAACAAAAAACGTTGGACATAATCCAGGATATCGCAGAATTGCCCAATATTGAGATTATCGTCTGGCGATAGGATTGGGACCAGAGATGGGGACTCAAGTTAGAGACTCGGACTCGAGTTAGAGACTCGGACTCGAGTGCGACTTAAGTCGCACACACAGTGACTTCAGACTCAACTCAGACTCGAGGTGCGGGACTCGTGAACAATGTTTATTTTTAGGAAACGTCTGATGAGCTTGCTGTTATTCCCTCCCTCCATTACTTATAACATGCCTACGAAACACGTAGCAACTGCTGCACGCAGCCGCATGTGAGAGAGGACAACAAACACCGGCAGTTGCTCTGCCATTTATCATTAACTTTGGCTTTAAAACTTCATCCAACAAGGCCCAAACAAGGAAGGGCTGAACGCAAATAGGTTAGTAACCTGTGGTGAGTAAACACCACCAGCTCAGCATTTACCATCTAACGTTAGCTTGCTTCTTGCTTCAGCTACGACCTACGAGAGGTTAACTCTGACTGTCGTTTGTTATGAAAAGATGAATGAGCGTTTGTTTACTTGCCAAACTTGTGGTGGTCAATTAACGTAATCATTTACGTCCCGCTGGCTGCCATCACCTTAATTATTGCCGTTGGCTAGAAAGAGGTTACAGGTTTATTGTTGATCATGTAGCCTTACAGTTTTATTTAGTTATAACATTACACTGGTTTGAGAGACTGCAGGGTGTGTTGACTTACAGTAGTTTAAGCTGTCATTGATTGCAATGCACATTATGGTTGTACTCTGTAAGTTAAAAACAGGTTACGGCTTTATTGTTGACCATGTAACTTTACAGTTTTATTTAGTTAACTTTACACTGGGTTTGAGACAGGGTTTGTTCACTTACAGTAGTTTATAAGCTGTCATTAATTGTAGACGCATTGTAACTTAGGCTACATGGTTGTGCTCTGTAAGTTAAAAACAGGTTACAGGTTTATTGTTGATTATGCAACATCACAGTTTTATTTAGTTAACGTTACACTGGGTTTAAGAGTGTGGGGAGTGTTTTGACTTACAGTATTTAATAAGCCGTCAATAATTGAATTGTACATTACATGGTTGTGCTCTGTAAATGAAAAGCAGGTTACAGTTACAGAATTCCTTATAGCCATGCAGTTTTATTAGCAACCTGGATTGAACACAGCAGGTGATACAACATTCATTTTAACCACGAGAGACTTGAGACTTGACTTGGACTCTAGCTCAAAGACTTGTGAGCATCTCTGATTGGGACCACCACACTCAAACATGAAACCAGTCAGAGGTACTTTTTAAATACTCCAGATGAAACAGGAGAGATATTTCCTTGTCAAGCAAGGTAGTGGGGAATGGATCGGGCTTTGTATTCAAAGTCATAAATAAATCGAGTTATGCCGTGTTATGCTTTCCAGTTACATGAAGATTAAAGCAGTCTGACTTGAGGTTCAGAAACCCTATGCAGCAGGGGAACAAGCAGAAGCCAGTTATGTCTCAGCCTGCCGCTAACCCCAAACTGTTTCCAATTTCTGAAAGCAAGCTCCCAATGGAAGAGCTCACCAAATGAGAAGAGAGCTCTCCAGATGAGAACTTCTACTCCACAATCCAAACCATCTTCCATCTCCAACTGTGGAGCGCTGATGATGTCTGCAACACGGACCACTGGGGTTCCTATTCGTTGTAATGACAGACTAGGCCAAATGTCTGTGTTTATAAATGAGGCCTATTATCATTATTACCATTGCGTATTTCCATATGTAGCTGCCCTGGCCATGACCGCTTACAACCTGATTATTAATACTATTATATTAATAAATCTCACCAGAAACAGGACACAGAGCAGTTAGTTTCTTTACGGCCACTGGTCTTGTTTCCAAGGCTGATCACCACATAGAACAAAAGATCAAATGTGCAGTGATCGCAAGGCCAGGACAGTTAATCTCTTTATTTGAAAGACAGAAAAACATCTCAAGTCAATAAAACACTGAAGTAATGAAGTGTAGAGTTCACAGTGTGCCAGCGGAACAATCCAGCCTTGCAGTGTGTGACAACAAGGCCGGGTTAGGTCCACAACAGTTAACATTGATGCTGGAACATGAAGTAAAGCTGGATGACGAGAAATTCACAGTGCTGACTGGCTGCTGGGAGATAAAGTGCTGAATGAACAAGGCTGTTGTTTTTGTGTCTTGAAGAGAAAGAGGGGTACAATCCGAACACATGTGGAAACTTGCTGTTTTACTTAATTCTCCTTCAGCGTCCTTTTTACATAACCTAAGCTTCACAGAGATCCAGGTGGAGACACCCAATGGAGAAATTCCAAGGTAGCAGCATTAAATCAACTGTGGAGACAAACTTCATACATACACACAGGGTGTTAAGAGGTCATGTAAGAGCATGCAAAGTTCTTCCTATGGGGTATGTCATACTGGTCTGCATGGGGCACAATAATCTGTGACCTCATACAGTCTTTAATAAATATTTTTAGGTCATTTTCAGATGCTCTAATCTGCTCGACTGCACAAAATGACCAATTATCAATCAAAAGTGCAACAAACCATTTCCTCTTTATTCAAAGGTCTCTTTCACTCTATTTGATGAATACCTGAAACAAATCTTTTTATGACTTGCAGAGTGGGGACAGCACCTGCTAGTGTGTGGTAGGTGCAGGGGAAGTGTACCAGTAAAGCAGGCCAGTAAAGCAGCAGACATTATTAAAACAGTTTTAATGGATCACAAAAAAAAGAAAAACACTTAACCTGGCCTTGGAGAAGATTTATAAATCCTCTGTTCTCCACTACTGGAGGACTAAACCAAAATGGCACAGGGCTGAGAGTGCGCACAGTGAGCTTTGAGCAGATTTGCATTTTTGCACATGGTTTGAGTTAATGACAATGTGTGTATCATTTTGTTTCTTGAGCCATTCCCTTAGTCTTTTGTGAAGGTGGGTGGGAGCCAAGGCCTGGCTCCACTGCTCCATGTAGGATCTGGCTCTGTTTACCCAGTCCTGATGGAGTCCAGATGGGGTTCCTATGACTCTCCACTCATTTACAGGCTCGCCGAGTGTCGACCACTGATTCCAGCAGCCGGGCAAAGTTGGGCGAATCATCTCTGGATGGGCAAGGAAGAACACAGATGTTCTTACTTGTAAGAAAAGAGATGGTTGAAGTTCCTTTATGGCAAAGCTGGATATGAATTGTAGTGTGAAGTCCAGCAAGGATGGATAGATGTGATCCACAGTGACAAAAAGCACTGGACTCCTCTGTAGATTGAAGTTACCTCGGTGGTAATAATGCAAGGACAGAGCTTTGAATGGCACATGAAATGCATAAAATAATCTACACTGCAGCCACTTACCACAAACCATGGAGTGGCAATATCTTTTAAGACTATGCATGACTTAAACCCCTGGGCATAATGCATAGATGGTCTTCTCTCTATGGAAAAGCACTATAAAGCCCCTCAGGGTAATAGCTTCCATGAGCAGAGCCATACCTCTCCAAACAAAACTGTAATAACAACATGGAAAAAGATCCATGTTATTGCATTGCATGTCATAATCTTCAAAGGCTGACACTTCAGCTAGTCTGAGAGAGGCACATCTGATGACTGCTGAGGCCCTAATGTCAGGTCTGTTTTGATATGTCACCGAAAGCCAATCATCACTGTCTCTCTCGTACACACATAAGTACACACTCAATAATGACACAGGTTGCAGTCCAGCACAAAAAGGCACATACTGTATCTTCACTTGACTGACCTTTGCAATAAAACAGTCTGCACATAAACCAAACTCTGTGTCAGAAGACTACCTGTGATTACAAGCTCAAAGCTGGAATGGATACAGCATTTCTGTAACAGATACAAATTTTTATTTCTGACAGATGTGACGGAATTGAAAAACATCCAAATCAAATGAAAACACACCCTGACTTTGATACTACAAGTCCTCATTTTCCACCGAACTATTATTTTGCCACAGGCTATTACTGTAGCTGATGTCAATGTTACCAACTAATAACACACATAGAACACACATTCATGAACATAAGCTTACATGACGTGTGTACACAGAGCACACATACAGAGCAGAAAGTTAACCAAGGACACACACATTATATTTTGAAATCAAACTGTCTCGGCCTTGAAACCTGAGATCGTTGGTCATGTTCCACACACCAGTCAGTAGGAAGACATGTGCAAGGTAAACACCTACAAATATGCACATGCATGTGTGCTCTATTAAATATCACTGATTGCTCTCAACTGCGTCCTCATTGAATGTGCCCTAAGGACACATCTCTGATTTCTCCACACTGATTTCACCAACCACAACAACAAAGACCATGCTGTCAGTAATCCAGATTACAATGGCCTGAGCCATATACTGAGGCTTGTCAGCAGGGTCCTTGAATGCAGTGCAGTTTGGTCCTTTCTTCTCTTTTACTTACGGCTGGAAATTTTTGTGACACCACTTATGCATAAAAATGTTTGATTTCTGAAAGGAAAAGTTAAACCTCTGGGTTTTACTTTGGCCTGTGAACACTTTCAGCACAGAGCTGAGAACGAATGAATCATACAATAGGACTGGAGGCAGACAAATGTTTATTGCATTCATGTGGTGACAGACACACTGCCTTCATTTGTGTGTGTGCTGAATATATATATATATATATATATATATATATATATATATATATATATATATATATATATATATATATATATGCATAGTAAGTGCATGTGCAACTGTTCTGACCTCACATTTAATGAGCATGTTAATTTATGACAAGATGGGGTTCATTGACAACAAAGACTTTGTTTAACACCCTTTAACCCCATCGGGATCCTTACATGTGGCAGCACTGTCTGCACATCCAGACTTGCATCCATGTCAAAAGAGCACCATTAAAGGGCTATTGTTGTTTTAAGATTAACCAAGGGTAAGAAATGGTATGAATTGATAGATTGTGAGCTCGATGGAGGCAAGGTTACAAACAGTTTATTACTCTGTTGGGTCCCATCATGACAAAAGACACGTTGTTGTTGTCACTTCATTTTCCTGAACAGATGATGTCAGACTGCAGTCCACTGTCCAGCCAAACCCACATCTTCGACAGAATAAGGCATCCAGCTCCACTGTTGCTGATCTCCCTCATCACTCCTCTCCTCTATTCCCTCCACTAACCCAAAACACCCTGTCTTCATCAGCCGCCTCCCTCACCAGTCATAAAGTCAAACTGACAGACAGCTCTAGCACGAGTCATGCCCAAGACTAAAGGAAAGAACAAAACCAATAACTGTAATTGAAAGGGCATTCCACAATTTAATTGCATACATGGACATTTATATGCATCAGCATTTAAGCCAGCTGGAGACTGGAGGCAAGCGCTGCTGAGTTAACTGACACTTTCCATGAGTACCCTTCATTACTTAACACCCATGTGCCGAGACACTTACTCTAAACTTACTAGACTGGACTGCAGCACAGACCTGAGTGGCTGCCCAGGTCTTTATATGAATGACGGGTAAATGGATATCCACTTAATGTTTGAAAGTTACATGGGCAAACAGAGTCCTTCGGTCCACAGTAGTCCTTCTCACATATTAAAGTCCCTGTTGAATCCTCTTCCATCCATGTTGGTCTCTTTTTCTTTTCTTTCCATTTCACTTGCTCTGCTTCATGTAAAAAATTATCTGGCACGAATCTGCTCCAAATCTTTACTTCAGTGATTGTTATTCCAATATCTGACAGATGATAAAAATACTGCACTCACTCACCCACCCACCCTCAGCATTATGGTACGGATATTTTTGCACTGGCAGGTATAGATCCCTTGTGGCTACCTCTACCTCTTATGTAACCCACTGTCATATTGCTCCAGGAATATTTGTTAAAAATGCTGCGAGCCACTGCACTAGTGTGGCTGTGGAATGAGTGGGTGTGCAGGTGGAATTCCCTTCTGTCTTCAAGGACAAGTACATCACCATCATTCTCCCAGATAACAATGGAATGATTGGATCTTCCTGAGCCACCAACCTGACTCCAAATTCCATCTGCAGGAGAATAGAGAAGGTATTGTTCCTTTAACAATCCAACACCAACATAGTAGGCGATCTACCCTTTGCAGCTCGCTCTTAAATATGTCTAATAGTTGTCCCTTACAGCCAATAACCACAAAAGGTCATTCTATTTAGTTTATTTTGACCTTAGCCAGCAGGTCACTCTCCCTATGCTCCCATGCACTGTCCCCGTATTTTTGTCTCCCTTTAAATTCTGCCCCAATCCCTTACATCGTCCCTTCCCTTTTGCTCTTAAATAACAACAACTCTGAGTGTTTAAACACACCCAGGTTAAGGTCAAGCAACACCCAGTGTTTACTGGTGACCTTCACAGCAGCTGCAAATGAGAGTGCTTTGACAAACACAGCCAGGGTCAGAGATGCGCTGACTGGCTAACCCCAGCTATCAGTGAGGAAGAGAATATATACACATGCTCATGTATGCAAATACACATGCCAAGTCATCTGTGTTGATCCAGCACTGACAGGCAAACAACAGATAGTCATGGACAGAAGCGTGTGTCGCACCCCCATCTCTGAAAATATACACTCCATTGCTCCACATTTCTGACAGATAGTAAGAGGTCCGTCACAGCCCAGATGTTAACGTGAAAAGGATTGTTTTTGTACCTAACTGAGATCATGTTATAAAAGCAGCTTAAAATGGGGACCATGAATGGAAAAGCTGAGTGAATTAGGAATGGCATCCGTCCAGGCTTCATGATGTGTGAATCAGTGGAGCTTGAATCTAGACTCGAGTTCAGCAAGTTCAAACACAAATGAAGATGGATTAGGCTTATTACAAACATATCAGCATGTCTTTACAGTGAAAATGCAACCTCAAACAAGTATGATACATTGGTGTGTATCTTTCGTCAACTATAATGGCATTTTCTTCACAGGTATGAAATCAGCTAATGTAGTGGCCTGGTAGCTGAAATTCCATGGTGTTTTTTTAAAGTGAGCACATGCCTCGAGCAAGTCATTTCATCACAACCTTGATGAAATTATGTCACGGGTGACAGGTCAAACCATGTCACCTCAGAAACAACAGAGCCCCCTTTTTTTAGAGTGACATAAGATGACAGATTTACAGGCAATAAATAGGAAACTTAAATTTTCAACTGCACTCTTGCAGAATGCTATTGGAGAATAGAGGCATCTTTTATAAGAGATTTAATACTAAGAGATCAAACAGCCCACCTCAACGTGCTGCAAGAAACGTCCCTAGTTTGAACTCATAGTCCACTGTACTGCCAGTACAATCCTGCCAACACAAGCTTCAATCCTGCCAATACAAGCCAAGAAATTTCCCTTGAGAGTCAAAATTGGAATGTGTGACAATGGACTCAGCAGGGGGAGCATAGAAGAACTGTGGTTCCAGAAAGAATAGGACAAAAAGATTTTAGGATCATACACAATGCAGAGATATGACTGTGGTGGTGCTGTGGGATCTTGGTGGAGGGATAACCAGTGGGAGAAAGAAACGGAGAGAAGCTGTGCTGTGCGTCTGAATATTTTGGAGGAATGTTTCAGGCTGATTGAGGGTGAAGTGCAGTGCCTCATAAATCTGCAGACACATCTAGAGAACATAAGAAAACCCAGGCGTCCACCCATACGATGCTCACACGGAGGATATTTGACATAACACTGACTTGACAGCAGATCATAGAAACTTCTTTATATGACATGTCAAGACATGTGAACCACATTTTTGATATTTAACATCCATTACTGGCCCGGTGATATGAAATAAACTTATGGAGGGTCGATTAAATATTTTCTGTTGCATTTGTGTGCCTGCATGTTTTTGTATCTTACACAGTCTTGTGTCTTACACACAGCTCCCTTTAAGAAAACTGATTAGAAGCTTCATGATGCTTGCAACATTCAGTTATAAATATTACTGTGAAATTACACAAAATATTCACACTCATAAGACTCATTCATCTACTAAAAATGTTTACCAGACATTATTTTACCATTTACCATTATTTTCCTATTACGGCTTGTGTGCACATAATGGCGTGACTTTAACACTGTTACAGGTTGTACAGGGGAACAAACATGAGGAAGCTTTAACCTCCCCTCCGATACTGATGACGGTCATGATGATTGTTTATGTTTGCATGAACAAAATTAATGAAGTAAAGATATAAATGAAGGATGTGAGAGTCACAACTGCTGGTCTTCTCAAGATGTGTGCATCTTGTAAAAATTCTAACTTAATCCTAACTTCCCTTCTTGCTGTCATGCAGCGTGAATGCATTTGGCTGAGAGAAGCTGCAAGCTGTTACTAATCGATCTCCATGTCACACTGCCATTTCTTTTCCAAATCTATCCTTTAAAGACATTTGTCACTCTCAATGTTTTTTAAGAATATATAATCTGAAGGGATCAGAGGTGGAATATTTGAGGAAATTACCAAAATAACTTGACGATGATGGGATAATAAGCAGGTTCCTTACAGGTAACAGGTCCTGCCCCTCACAATGCGCTGTGCTGGAGTGCAGTTTGGGTTAGTGAGGGGTTTAAAGGAGAGTTCTTTATGTGTTTATGCAAGAGTAAAACCAAAACACAGCATGAAGACACAGTCAGCTTAAACACATTCAAGTAGGATTCATTGTGTCCCCGGTCACTTGTTGAAACTCATCCAAGGTTTTGACAGTGAAAAAAGCCAAATATGTGTGCTGAATGTCTACCCTCTTGTGGACAAAAGACATATTGCTCAGTCTTATACAGTATCCCAATAACCAGAAGGAATTATCTGTAAGGACAATCTGGAAATAAAAAAGGATTTAAATCTAAACCTCATTTGATGTTGAATAAATATAAGCTAGCAGAGATGCAGAGGTGTAGTTGGTTTACCAATGCAGTGAATGTCAACATTTGTGAATCCTCCAATCCCTACTTCAGGCCTTACTGTTCTTGTGAATACAACTGTCAGGTTAATCTCCAATAACCTGAGACAAACCTGTGGTTTGGCTGTTCATGCCGGGCAACATTGAAAAGCAGTAAAGGCTGTCAACTGCAAGCTGTACAGACACTACAGTAGGTAGAGCAGTAATGTGCAATGACCCTGCTAACCCTCAGTGCAAAAAAATCACACTAATATCTCTGTCACCACAATGTGCTTACTTACGGACCACTCTTCCAAGTATAGCAGAAGTGCTCCCACTCTCTCTTTCACACACACATACACTGTTTTCTTCATTCACCTCTCACTTCCTCTTCCCATCAGGCTAACTGAGAGGGAGGTTGGCATACAAAGCTCCACCAGGGAAAATGAGACAGGAAAAGAGATTTCTCTGAGACCGATCTTGAATTCTGATAGGTCTTTCCACACAGAATATGACTGCAGAGAGACATAAGCAGTTTAGTACATCCTAAGGCTGTATGTAGGTGCAAAAGAGTTTTGGATGCCTTTGGCTATGTAGTTAATACAGATAGTGATCTCAGAGCTATTGCTTACACAGCGACTCACAAGGGCCTAGACTTGGCGCAGGGGTGCCGATACACCAAGCCTGGCATCTTGGCACATTTTCCCTCTGCCAGGATGTTTTTGATTTGCTTATTCATTCTTTCAAATACATGGGGATTTTTTTCTTCCTTCAACTCAGTTAAATGTACTATTGACTGAGTAACTATGAGTAAGTAAAAACAAGTTGTTGCACACTCAAGCTTTTCCCATTCTAGTTCAACAATTAATGTAGGAAGCACCGGTTATACTATATAGACTTTTAACACCATATTGCAAAGAACCATCTTGTGTTTCAGCATCTTGCTTTAATCAGAGTCAGACAGATCCCAATCACTGGCCATTAAACCACCTCTCTTAGGACAGATTTGTACGTGGTGCAATTCATCATGCAGATGAAGGGCATCATACTTTAGTTCTTAGAAAGCTGATGTCTATGTTAGATCCTTTTTTGCGGATCATTAATTTGTAATTTCTAAAGCTAAAATAAAACTATATATCATGTGTGGCCAGGCATTAAGATCAAAGATCATTCCAATGATATTTATTAGCAACCAGAGCCAAATAAATATTTGGGTGTAGCTATCACTAATAAATAATAAGAATATTGAGCACTGCTGAGAGAAATCAGCATGGATGGATAAAACAACATTTGTGTGAGCACTTGAATGTATGTGAACATCTGTGTATCTGTATGTGTTATAATGACAACATGGATACCTGTTATCCAGTGCCAGTGCTGTGATGGGGTTTCCATGGCGCCCCAAGGGAACTGGGCCCCGCCAGAGCTCACAGCAACTCCACAAGCAAAACACATAAATAACAACAATTACCATAACCATCCCCACTTTGCAGCAAACTCACACAGCAACCACACCAAGTACAACGAGGGAGACGTGGGATCTGGGGATCTTGGAGCAAATCAAAACCAACACTGTCTTTCCTGGGAAAGGTCCCAGGGCCTTTGTTATCTGCCTTCAAACCAGTATAATACATCATCAGCTGTGTTATGGATGTTATTGTTGGCTGTGGGAAAGGTTCTTCTCATAACCCAGGAGTACAGCAGAGATAAATGCCTTATATATCACTATATCCCATCCACCTGACATTTATGAGCAGTATTTGTGTTGATCATTTCATAACAGCTTGAGCAGGTGGATCCCTCTCATTCTCCTTACTGAAGGCGCTTCTCGTCAGCCATAAAGGGGTGAAGCCACTGCTCCAGATCCTACACCCCCATCCCCACACCAAACACACACAAAGAATGCCACTAGCTGTCAGTCATTTTAACTGACCCGGCCTCTCATATCCCACAAACCCAATCATCAGTGATTGTCTGTCGGCAGGTCTATAAAGCCTGGTGTTTACCCCGTCTAGACAGGACTGGGGGACTGGCAGCCATGGGCATCTGAGCAGTATATTGCACCCAGTTTAACCACACATGAGAGCTCCACTGTCATTTAACATCATAAATCAGCGCCATGCACATAAACAGCCTATAAGGGCTGTGGGTGTTAAGAAACCAATCTTAAGAGTAATCTGAAAACAATGTTTCAAAGCATAAGAAGCACAGCGTAGGAACTCCCTTTTGATGAAACGCATTTGTGCACTTTCCTGAGGCTAAACTGTGCGGTGCAATAATTCATCAAGCTGAAGCTACAGTATGGTTTCTGCGGTTCCTATACAATGTGTGTTAGCATGTTGGGTTGTTTTTCCACCTTCATGGATAAAGTGAGACAAGGCAGAATTGTCTTGGAGCTCAAGGTGCACTGAAATACTGTATTAATCCTGTGCTGCTCCACACCAGCAAACATTGCACTAAGGTGAACTGAGCTAAAATTTGATGCAGTTATCTGGGCAAATAAGAATAGTTGACTTGACGGTGGGTAAGACGCTTTTCTCTCCAAAAAACAAATATTATTTCCCCCCTTTGACTGGCCAAGCACTGAAAGAGACATACTGTGCTAGGCCTCTCTCCTCAGTGTTTCCAGCTGAAACCTCACTCAGACCTCAATTTAACATGGCTTGCAGTGATGCCTGGAAAAAATTATGCCACCACACAGATTATCATATTAATTACCACAGTGTATTTTCGCTTACCAGGAGGAGAAAGAATCACAAAATAAAGAATCACAAAAATGAAAATGCTTTCTAACCAGAGGAATTTGTTTACGCAGAAGTTAAGAGGCAACAAAAAGTAGAGAAAGATTCTTAAACAGTAAGAGATTTTTCAAAGCACCACATTTTGCAAGAGAGGCTTTAGAAAGAAAGACTAATTGCAACATCTAGCTAGAACATCTGTTGGTAGATGGATTAACACGCTGAGCTATGTCGGTGCTTTTCAAGAACGCCAGACTTCTCATTCTAAGTACAGGGCTGTGCCTGTATATTTGGGATGCTGCAAGTGTAGATAAAGGCAATGGGAGATAGGGGATAGCGTCTATCCCGTCTACAGTCCCTCGACTGGAACCACTGCCATATCACTGGAAGGAAGTGGACCTGTTATTGTTATGACCTCAAAGGGCTCTGGGTGGTCCACATTCAGACACACAAACACACACACATATGAAGAGAGAGAGACAAGAGACAGCAGGCACACACAAATATAATTACTCAAAACATTCTGACACAAGCTCTCCAAACACCTGCCATTTTCTATGAGAGTACAAACATCGCTGCTTGCACTGACCTAGAAGGGCATGCAGTGCATTCACCCACACTTACATACACATGATTTATCAGAGGAATGCATTTTTCCATGTAACCAATGCAAACTATTTACATTAAAAACATACAAACTCATCCAGTGATGATTCATATGGCCATAAACAGTCCATACACCTAATGGTATGTCTATAAACATTTGCACACACATGCACATGGAGAGATATGCATCAGTAACAGGCTTCCAGACTTCTGAGGCTGGCAACGATTCATCATGACAAGAGTACAACACAGACCTGTCCAAACAACAACATGCTCAACCTCGCCCAAGATAAGCAGGACGGAGCAAATCTCCACACAAAAGACACAAAGCTCAGCACATTAGCACGACAAATTTGAGAAAACACCAAGGTGCTGCTCTTAGCAGGTCTTTGCTCACCCTTTGGTTATTTTGCTGGTTAAGATTTTAGCTCTAAAATCAGACCGATTAGTAGCTTGGTAAAGAATGTGTGGTGGCATTTCAGTGATGCACGCAAAGCTGTTTAGTTTTAGAGTTCACATCGCACCGCTTAAAATACAATCCATCAGCACCCAGCAGAGTAAAACATTACTGCATCTAGTTACCAGGAGTGAAACTCTAGACCTGAGAGGACACAGGTCTCATGCATGCAGACAGGAAAACCCCCGACCCCAGACAGACTGAAGAGACATGCTCATATTGGCTTTAACAAACCTTTACAGCAGTCCTGCTCCATTTTGTCATGCCCACGCACGCATGTAACACACACAAACACACATGCACATAGACAAATAGTGGCAATCAGTGGGTGGATGTCAGTCCCCAGACAGGAACTGCTCCCAGCATTTGTAACATAGCTCATAAATCACAGCACACATTGGGGTAATGATCCATTGAGAAAGAGAGGCGAAAAATACAGTGCTTCTTTCAAAGCCCACACCGCAGCATTCAAAGCTCTGCCTGCTTTCTGGCAGTGCTATCATTAACACGATAACCACTGTGCATGATTTTGACAAAACCTCAACACACAGTAGCAACTCACAAATATAGCAGATTAGCTATTATTGAAATTTGAACTTTTAATATTGGAGCTCTGTGCACAATGGCATAAAACCTTTCACTAATCTGTGATGGTGCAGTGGATAAGACACATGCCTTTGGTGTGAAAAACCCAGGTTTCAATCCACTGTGAGACACCAATGTGTCCCTGAGCAAGACACTTTACCCCTAGTTGCTCCAGAGGCGTGTGACCTCTGACGTTTATTGTCAGTAGCTTTGGATAAAAGCATCAGCTAAATGATGTCTGTAACTACTTTTGTTTGTTTTTTTACAAAATTTTGATAACTAGTGAGGAAAATATTTTCTTACAATGCTTTATATTCAGCTGGGCACTACTTTTAATACTGTTTTCTGCAAACTGTGTGAGAGGGACCTTGAGGCACTAAGAAAGTAGATCCAAAACTGATCTGATAGCTGGTGTTCATATTCTGCGTATTTCCTTCATGTTAGAAGAAGAGGGGCACATCCTACCTGGTAACAATTTAGAGATGCAGATTGATTAGCATACAAACAGCTCTTTGGCTAATCTAAATTCAGATTCAACAGTGAAGTACAACAAGGGTAAGTATGACAGCATATCAATGATTGTTTCCAAATACTTGCCAATTTTAGCATTACAGCATCAACATGTCATCAGTTTTTTTAAAACATGTACTGCTAAAAACATATAATATTATCTGTAAGTAGATCTTTAGCAGTCTATTTATCTAAATGACGTCACTGCATCACCACTTCTATACCACTGCCCCCTGGTGGCTGGGCCTGGCATCATAGCCAACCACTGTTCCCTACTGCTCTCGTTCAGTGGCTCCTCAGCTTCCCACTTTCTACAGAGGTGAGGGCCATACTGACAGCTTGTGAAGCTGCCTGCAGGTAAAATCCAACAAGAGCTTAAAAATCTCTGTGGCACATTCTGAGCAATATGAAAAACAACAGAAGTATGGAGAAAGGTTTCATTCCTTAACCAACACTATGATCTTTTAAGAGCAAGAAGAGCGAGATTTACAGTCATAGTGGTTTGACAGTATTCCTGTGGAATGGCCCTGATTGGTCAAGTATCTCAGAACTGAAAGGTACACTATGTTCCCCATCACTAGGCTGGCAATTTATCTTTCCAAGAAGACTCACTTCTACCCAGTAAATCTTATATTCTCTGCTCACTCTGGACTTTCAAGATGTATCTTCTCTCCTTAGCTCTTTACATGGTTTAGAAATGTATTTTCCTGTACATAAATACCACTCAGCTAAAAGAAATATCAAACAATTTTACATATATTACAACCCGACATGTACCCTTAAACTTGAATTTGACATGTTTCCCGTGCTTATGTTGAGACATAAACTTGTGAAATGACGTGAGCATGACTTGTGCACTGCTTCATTGATTTTGAGAAACCTTTGAGTCTAGTCTAACACCATCCAATCACAAATGTATGTTGCATTTTAAAGTTGGTGGAAAAGCTCTACATCTGGATATTCAGAACAGACAAGTGGATTTAAAAAACGGGAAACGTGTGTTGTAACATGCAATGGTAGACATAACTCACTATAAATAGGCTCTGGGAATTAAATGCCTTATTGTTTTAGCAGTGAAGGACTTTCATGTGCTGGCTACTTATCTAAACCTACAGACCTCTCAGTAGGAAATCATGTCGGCCAAATGTCTGATGAAAAAATTTGTTGACAGAATCTGGCGGCCTCAAGTTAATGGTGCTGTTCTTCTTAGTAGTTCTTTGTGAACATTATTTTGCCAATTTAGGTAAATATCAAGTGGATTGTACAAGCTTGACAACTGGAGGCTTTTAAGATATATAAAGGATAATTTGGGCTGCATGTAGCTAGTCAACAGACAGTCAACAGAATTTCAGTGTATAACATCAGCTAGCTAGCTTTGGTTGCCAGCTGAATGCTTGTTCAAATTGTAGTAATTTGAAAACAGTTTAACATTTACTGAATTCAGTTGGTATTTCTACATTTCTAAAATCTGTATAATACATTAGATTTGCAAATCTTTTTATTTTATGACACACAATTGTCATTTGAATTCAGATGCTCCAAACAGTGGTATGCATGCAGCATAAACGTATATCACTACAGCACTAAAGATATATACAGTAGGTATAGATACAATACAAAATAATAATCGGTCATTAGTACATGCTTAAATAATTCTGCACTTACGGTTCTGTGTGAGTTGTATCTCTTTCTGCAACTGCTCTCTGCTGCTTGGTCACACTCTCCTATCAGGGACAAGAATAGAAAAGGTTGTTTGTTACACACTCTGGGAAAGAATTACACACCACTGGCTCACTAAAGCACTCAATGAGTTTGATATGTAAAAAGCCCGTAGTGCAAATGGGCAGAGGAAGGACACACGTAGGCTACATATGAATGAAAGACAAACACTCAAAACTGGAGGGCACCAAGGAAATTACCAATAAATAATTGCTTAAGATCCTAACAAAGTAAGTCTGCCAATCCCAATGTCCCACCCCACTCCATGAGAAAGCAAACCATGAAATAGCAGGATTGCTTCAGTGCAAGTGGACATGCTTCAAAAGTCAAATGAAAAAACTCTGGCAAGGTAAACAATGAAACAATACTAATCAATCAGGAGAATGACAACAGAAAAGCACGGCCCATCTTTTGCAGCTGTAAGAAACAGTATGCCAAACACTGGGATCACTGTTAAGTCACAAGAAAGGCTCATGTGAGGATATGCTAGGTGCACAGAAACAGCTAATAAGATAAATATGATTTCCATGTTTAACATCAGTATAAAAGCTAAAGATCAGAATGTTTTGGAATGATGCAGAAAGTGAGTCAAACACAGGAGCCAATGAAAATACAATGGCTCAAACTGAGGACTGTTTACCGTGCCCGCTCTATCAATTGGGGGAGGGACATGTGCTCCTAAGACGGCGTCCTAGCACTGTTTTCATTTATTCACGGATTTACTTTAAGAAAATAACATATCCAGTAGGGCAATAAAAAGCAATATGAGAACAGATGCCAGTGTTTTAGAGCTCACTAACAACAGCAAGATATTTGGTAAACGTCAGCTCTACTAAATAAAAGACAGCAGGATTCGGAGATACGGATAGACACTATTATTCTGTGTCTACACAGAAGGCGTTTCAGACGCGTTTTTTCAGTAAATATGCATCTATTTTAATCATTCCAGCTGTCTACAATTTATAGCATTTTTATATTTCAAGTATATTTTCTTCCGTTTTATGTGTGTAACTACAGTGATTGTGTATGGGGCTCGGAGCACTGGCCAAACACGGGTGATCTACAACTCAGTACCGAGCCTGAATGCATTGTGTGAAGATAGACACGAACCCCTGAAGCTGCTGCTGCTCTGCTTACATGCTGCTCACACTTCTCCTCCTGTACAGACATGGTGTTACTTGCGAGAGCATGCAAGGTCATTTGAATCTCCCTTGGGTTGATATATGCTTTTTTCCTAGCCTCCAGCAAAAAGTGATATATTGGCGGAAATGCTGACAGTGACTCATATTACAGAACAGCTAGGTACCCCAATCTTAATTCCAATTGAATGTAGCCCAGCTGGAGAGTGACAATCTGTGATTTATCTCTGGTTGAGTTTGACAAAATGGCCATAAACAAGGAGAAAATAAACTCAAACCTTGAAAGGAAAATTCTAAACTTTTTTTTTTCAAAGGTGAATCCAAATCTCACTCCAATGACAAGGTAGTGTGGCGTGTGGAACTGTAGTTTGATGCTCTTTTTTCACAAGGGACTTCATTTAACTGGATTCAACACCGGCATGATTGGCATCCAGGATCATTCCATGTTGCATCTTGCTTTGGTCATAAATACAATTAGGTTTAAGTTAAAAAGTTAGGGGCAGTACTGGTATGTCTACCATACCACCAACTGAGAACTGTAAACATATCACTTCTCCCTAAAGAATATTATAGCATCTGCTTGCACTCGTCTAATATATGGTGATTAGTTTGCTTGGAGAGGTATCCCCTCTGTGGACTACTCAATTTTGAAATATCTGTGCAAAGAAATGATGACACTATCCATGATGCTCAGGTTCATGAGGGGACTCAAGGACACCTCAGTTTCTCAAGCTCTCTGAAAATCCTAAGGAGAAACCTATGATGGTAGAATACAACAACCACATATGGAAGACATTGCGGGCAATTACAGTACAGTAGTTGAGACACTTATACAAGCTACGCAATATGTACACAGGAAAAGCCACAGTGTGCATCTAACTCTAAAAGGGGGGGGGGGGGGGTTGTATGAATGCTGGCAAACAAGGTTTTGGATAAAACATGCAGCCCTGTGCCAAAAGCCAGAACATACAAAATACAAAATAAATAGAAAATAGATCACTAACAGGTGGAAATGAGGGCACAACAAAGGAAGGAAAAAATAGAGATGGTTTGTGCAGGTTTTCAGCAGCTTACTGATCTTACAGATCTGTTGCTGTGGACTATATGGCTGATACTGTAAGAGTTTCACTGATGAGTCTGTGTGTGGTGTATGGGAAGTGTCACAGGTGAATGGTTAATTACTGTACACGTGACTGTTTTTTTAAACACAGTGATGTGTGATTTTTATCTGATTGTCTACAACATGTTTGTGCATTGAAACAGGTGCTGTTTGTTTATAACCACTGTGGTCTTCCTGTCTAAATATTCACAGAGGCAAATGGGTCCCCCTCCACAAAATGAGAGCTTTCCAGTCAGATCCTCAAGCCACACTGACTGAACGTAAATTCATAATGACAAGACAACTGCACATGCCACAGTACGAACACCATTCTTTATAGACTGTGTTTTGAAAAAGCATTATCTTGTTTCATGCACATGGTTTGAATCAAGGTAGGCTGGCTGTGCTTAGTGTGTAGTAGTGGAAAGCTGTTATTTTCAAAGGCCCATGGGCCTCCTTTTTCAGGGTCCATGTACTACACAATGTAACTTTCCCTAGCGAAACATAGGGATGTATCTCTTGAACAACCAGAGTTCAGCACAAATACTGGTTATACATGAGGATGCCCTGCTGCTCTCTAGCACCATGCAAGTGCAGAATAATGACACACAGCAAAGAGCCGCTGCCAAAGCCTGTGTAACACTTGGTTCTTATCAAATCATTGTGAACATCATTCTCAGGTTGCCATGAACTGTGCAGGCAGAAAGATATAGTCCTCAAACTTTTTTTTTCACAACCCAGAAACCAAATATCTTTAGCCTCCATCAGTCAGTTTGGGTGATAGTGTTCACACGCTTCTTTCGGCTGTCTGGGTAATTGCTTAGCATTGTTATCTGAGAATAGAGCTGTCCACTGAGCAGAAAATTCTCTGAGCAATTTCTTCGGTACTGTAATCAAAAATATATATGATATTCTCAGGGTTAACTATGTAACCTAACAAAATAGTAACAGGCAAACAAAAATGATATGCCAACAAATGTTCTGAATTAAAACAAAGAAAAGCACTGATTGTGGATGATGGCTTGGGTAAGTAAATGGTTGTTTGCGCCTCTCTGACACTTACCATCAACCCGTGTAGACTTATGTATAAATGATAAACAAAAAGAAAATGTCCCACTGGCTCAGGATCAGCAACATGTTTTGCAAAAAAAAATAATACTCCTCTATCCAAAAAAAAGGATGCCACAAATCAAAATACGGCCATTCAAATTTCTCCCCCCTGTAAGTTTCTTCTCCTTCTCTCCAAAGTCTCCTTCAACATTGACACCTCTGGCTTCCCATCACCACCAGGACTGCTAGCCAGTAAGACGAGCAGAATAAATTGCCAAACAGATTGTCTGTCATTTGATCATACTGCAAGCCATTTTCGGTGGAAAAATCGTGGTGAGTCTGTCTTTGCGTGTTCATGAAGCCCCACGGCTGTTTTCCCCATTTATCCTGTGCTTTTCCCAACACAGATCATTTGGGCAGATGTTCACTCCACCTGGGGAAGAACTGACAATCAAAGCTCCCCTGTGCTTGTTATGGATATGAAACATATCCTGTCTTTAAGAACTATCAGATGAAGGGCTTTGCTGAATTGAACAACATCATGGCACCAAACACACCCTAATCTTTACGTAATCCACCTTTCCAAGAAGCTAAACACAAATATATACACCATTAACTGGAAACATACATACTTACAATACCTCTAGTGTGTATGATGTAGATGTTTACTTGTTAATACTGTAGTGATCTTGCTGGAAGCATCTGTTATACGCATCCCTATAATCCAAATTTCTTTCATCAGTACCAAGCAAGCCCAAGGATGTGTCCGCCCAAATCCCCTTCTTTCCTCAGTCTGCACTGCATGACCCTCTATCCTCCCTTAACAACCCTCATATTATCCCACCACCCAACCACCTACCTCGTCATCAGCAGGCTTCTGTGTCCCCTCCACTGAAGCACTCAGGGGACTCCACGATTGTCTGAGTCCATTATAGGGGCTCCTGAACCCCCCCATCCCCAGACACAAATACACCCACAGATACTACAACTCTGTGTGGGCCTGTCGAGCCTGGGGCCTGACATGTGGAAACAATCACAGCAGAGAAAGTTGAAATGATATATAGAACTAATACAGAGATGAATCAGTAATGACCAAGATCTAATGTCTAATCAAAATACATTCACTTAGCACAAGCAGTGACTTCATAGGTCTGCGTGTGTGTCTCAGAGTGGAGGGCCTGGTCAGTAATGACCTGGATCACATATCATAATACATAGATGTGAGTGCCTATTATAAATATCTGCCTAAACTACTGTTCAAACAGAAACTCTCCGCACTACAACAATGCAAGCCTGCTACCCTTTATAGAAAATATGAAGCATTTGAAGGAGTTACATATGATTAACTGAGTATAAAGATGCCTTAATATCAAATATTTCCCTTTTCTAGCCACTAAATCATTCTCATTACCTGAGCCGCTCTCTGTTAAACCTCAATAGGTGAACAAAGCCTCGTCAGAATGAGAAATATGGTTAACATAGTGTAGCATAAAACGAAGAATTGGTGAAACAGCTAGCCTGGCTCTGTCCAAAAGTTTAACCTTAATCAACAAGATAACTTTTTAATTAAAATTAATTAATTAAATTTAATTAATTAAAGAGCTTCAGAAGCAGGTGAATTTTGTTACCTTTAGACAGAGCCTTGCTACCAGTTTCCCCATTTCCAGTCTTTATGCTAAGTTAATCTAACTAGCTGCTAGATGTAGCCTTATATTTAGGGGACGAACATGAGAGTGGTATCAGTTCTCTCATCCAACTCTTGGCAAGAAAGCAGATAGCTAAGTCACAAAATATTGAACTTCATTTCTATTTCTACTATGACCAATCTGATATCAATGTCACTTACAGTAATGCATTAATCCAAGCCATGTCTCCACTGAGAATAATAAACTATAAAATCTGAATGAAAATCAGGATACATAAGCCCACAATGTTAGAAACAGATATGGATGTGCATAAGAACACACACATTTGGTCATAGTTTAGATAATCCAAATGAACTGCTTCCTCTTCTCAGAGCATGATGATGTACAATCATCTGTCTTCAGGGACAGCAGTGGTGCACAGAAAAAGAGTTAAAAAAAATTGCAAGGTATTTTTTCCCGGCTAACAGGTAAATCAAACATTTTCAATTAAGTCAGGAGTCAATTGCCTTTCCTAGCTGAGAATTTCAGAATTTAAATAGCCTCTAATCTCTACTTCATCTTTTCCATATATTAAAACAGCCATAGGGCATACCTGGTGAAAATATACAGTTCCTTGAAGTAACTCATGACATACTTTTTTTATGAAATTCCTGTTTTTAGGTCACCAAAGTATTTCTATTGAACCGTATTGACTGCATGATGTGCATTAAGATTTTGGGATTAAAGCCATTTTACACAAACTCTGGAAGTCTCTGGCTAGAATGTATGTGCATGAGCGTACATCTTAACTATACATCAATGTCTGCACCAGATCCGTGGGGGAAACTTGCATAGAGTGGGAACATTCCTGAGAATATCTACTGTTTGTACAATATGTCTGATATCTAGTGACGAAGCTCGCTCTATATGTAAAGGACACCAAGTCATCCACAGCCACAGTCTGGATATTGCCTCACATGTGTTTGATTGCTCTGAGAAAAACCTTGAGGTAAAAACTGGTGTTTTTTTGGAATATATTTTGGATATTCCCTTCCCTATAATAAAGTTTCTAAAGCATATATACACTTTTCTTCAACAGCACTGTAAGACTACATCCTAAGTCATGATCTTAATTCTAGGCTTTGTTACCATCTGCATACAGTATGCACAACTCCATCAAGAGCACCTTGACATAATGTAAAGCTGTGAAAATACAAGATTGCCTTTTGATTGATCGGAGCTAAAGCGGAAATGCCATGACATTACATCATATAATCTGCATTGATCCAGTTATAAACAGGACTAAGAAATACTTAACCAGATCAGACAACAGAATGGGCCATTAGGAACATCACCAGTGGTTAATTTGTGTAGTTTTAAAAGATGCGCCAAGGTGGACAAAGCATTATAGCCTATGCATCAAACATCTGGCCATTTGTTAAAAGCTCTCCCCAAAAAGGAAATTGTCCAATCACATCTTAGCAACTCCAACTAGGAACAACAGGCCTGTCAAGCTTTTGATTTCACCACATGTTAAAGCAGTGGGCTAAAATAAGAACAATACACCATATGCAAAGAGTTTAGTGGGTGGTGTCTGTGGTCTTTCTAAATGACAAACACACAAGAAAACACAAAACACATAAGCAATGTATAAGATGTAAGGGATGGATTAAACACTACTGTTTAGAAAGCAAAGGGGCATTTCATTAGCAAACTACATTATCTTTGGGGATTACAGGTTACATTAGAGAAATTAGGTACTGTTAGTTGCTGTGTTCTGCTCTTTGGTTTGGTTTGTGTTAGACAAACACATCAGCTGATCCTCAAAACCTTTTCTCTTGTAAAAGTGAAAAATACTGTTTGAATATACAGACAAAAATTAACAATTTTATTAGGCTACATTTTTATTTATAATACTGTGCTGTATGTATGTACATGTATCTAATACTAGGGCTAACTAGGTAGGTCTATATTGCGATAAAAGAGAAATGCTGCTGGAGGATTTTTTTACATGGGACATGCAGCTTTAGCCTTAAGTCTTTTAGCAAGATATCATGTGCATAATTAAGATCATTTTACATTGTACTCGTTTTAAAACCAGGCAGCTGGAAAGTCGCTAACTGCAGGTGATAAAACCTGCTAGTGACAATGGTCTCTTCAAATGACAAAATCTATGGTCTGTGGCTAAAAATAAGAAGCCTGCTTTTGTCTGAAATCAAGGATGCATTGTTTAAAAAAGGATTAAAATTTCAAGAATTCCGAGTGGTAAACCTGCCACTGTTAACTTTGTAAACTTCATATGTAGAGCAGTC
Organism: Micropterus salmoides; assembly: GCF_014851395.1. Taxonomy (NCBI): domain Eukaryota; kingdom Metazoa; phylum Chordata; class Actinopteri; order Centrarchiformes; family Centrarchidae; genus Micropterus; species Micropterus salmoides. The sequence continues at coordinate 22,889,564 of NW_024044570.1, forward strand.
TCCTATCTGTTTAAACTGTTAGACACCAATAACCATCTGCCCAAGGTGAGGCCTCAGGCACAGGGAGGGACCATCGCCTTATTCTCTTTCTCCCAAAAATGCAATACTTTCATTATAGAAACAAATTTTGTAAAATGACACAGATGAGTAATATAGACCTCCAACACACACACGCACACACACCCACACACACCCTCACACATTCTCAGGAATCCAATGTCATGTTTCTGTCAATTTATCTTCAGGTAGCACTCTGCATCATAAACTAGGAATGTTTCTGAGCCAAAAGACAAAGAGAGAGCCAGCTCAGTAATCTTCGCTCCTCATTCATCTCCTGCACACAGTTACAATCATCTCTTTGACAGCAATTGATCCTTACACAACATCAATAACAGCTTTGTAACCCAGTTTTTATAAATGAGTTCAGCAATTACACCCTGAATGAATAATTTACCACCTTCTGATTTTACCTCGGGATGTATCGATCATAACTTTAATGGCAGGTTGTTCACCGAAGGTTTTTTTTTTGCATGTGTGTAGAGCACTGTTGCAGAGTAAAGAAGAAGACAGGATGAGTGATGAGAGATAGATCATGCTCCATTTGGTACCACAGTTGGAAATATAGGTTAATAAAGATATTGGTCTGATATATGAGGTTAAATTGAGAGGATCTTTAATCAACTTAGTATGACAAAAGCTACTCCAGTGTGGGGAGAAATAAATATTGTTGAAAATCTTTGACATGACAAATGAGCATGATTCAGAATACTTATGTCCCGTGTTGTTGTGAGATTTAATTCTGTGCATTCTAACCACTTTTGCAGGTAACAACACCCCAAAAATAAGTGAAAACAAGAACGGTAGTGAAAAATGTATGGGGGGGATATTTTAGAGGTTTGTCAAGTCAGGAAAGGAGAAAGTGCTTCAACCAATATTTCAAAAATATATACTATATACAGAAAATATAATATGTTTGGCTTGCTCTCAAGCTTGGTTAACAGGAAGTGTGACATTTAAGAATGTGTCTGTGTTTGCATGTGTGTGTGTGTGTGTGTGTGTGTGTGTGTGTGTGTGTGTGTGTGTGTGTGTGTGTGTGTGTGTGTGTGTGTGTGTGTATGTGCGTATTGTAACCAAACTCCTCTACCCACTGATCATGTGATCAAGAGAAGAGGTGAACCAGATGGCAGTCAAAAATGAATGTATGGTATCACTCAAGTCATTTACTGCAGAGCTTTAACACTACAGTAATATATTACCACAGTCACCTTTTATAATCAACACTATATTCTCGTTATAGTTCACAAATATACAATCCAATCAAAAGTATAGAGGGTATGCGCATGACGTTACGCTCTCTGAGTGGCAGAAAGACGAGCAGCAGTGTTAGCTTGAATCAGCAAAAACACAAACAACACATCTAAAAGAGCTGGCCCACTGGTTCTTTGGGAAGCAGTAAGGATCACTGTCAAGTCCAACTGCCTTTAATTTGAGCAAATAATCACTTTTTTTACTCCCGGTTTGCTAAATGCAGCTATGGTAACAGATGTTTTGCCACTCAGTCCAGCGTGTTCCGGAAGGGGAAGTGACATCAACGCCTACCCTCTATTGTCTTCACATTTGCAAGTATTAAACAACCGTCAGTGGCCTGTATGCACTCTGTGTCTGCTAGACCTGGACCTCATTGATGCTACATTGCCTTATGCCCTTACAACAAACTGGCTGACTCTGATGTTGTGAGTTCACTCAGTGCAGACTCTGGAGCTTTGCTAATCCTTCATGTTTACATCTGATTTCTCCCTAGGCCTTCTGAGGGCCACTGCCAGCCACACTCACTTCATCATGTTACTTAGCGGTGACAACACGGCCTTTGGGTGTTTCCTGATCTTGTCTCTCACTCTCTAATTGCACTAAACTATTGCTGAGCCAAGACACAGCTGGGTACAACAACATTCACCTCATTTTCCTGGTCTGAGTAACGTATGAGCTGAGTGGTGCAGGCAGGGTGGATCCTTGAAATAAAAGCTTTCTTGTTCAGCGCTGATTGCAAAGATAATTGTCAGAGCTGGAAGGCAAAGGAGCCCCCTGACTTTTCTCCACTCTCCTTCCTTTCCTTGCATCATAACCATGGTATAACCCTGAACCACTCTTCGTCTTACAGCGCTGGACCCTGATTGGACCTGAACACCAACGGCTCACCCAAAAAACGGCCTGAGCTGAGAGGTTCACATCACATCCTCCTCCTTGTGTTTCTTGTTTTGCAGCTAAAACTGTGCATGTGATTTGTTTCTGTGCAAGTGATTTAATGAGGATCTGCTTCTAATTTTCTCTTTGCCACACACTTGCAGGTCATTAAGGAAATATAAAAGAATGACGTGACGTGACAGGCTGCAGAAGAGGCATCAGGGTGCTATGAAATTAACAGTATGTCTTGGACATCACGTGTAAGTCAAAGAAACCCACTCTTATGACTGACTATGAGTTCCAAGACATGATCTTCTAAACATTTGCCACATACCACCAACTAATATTAACCTACATTGAAACTTTGCCTGGTACGTGAATGCTGTTGCATTTTAATGTTTAAACACTCTATTTCAAATGCTGTAGGTCTTTCCCAGGAAAATTGGCTTGGGTGTGGAAAAGTGGTATTTTTTAATAGAGGATGAAGAACACGGTAATTAGCATGAACAATGAGAGTCGCCACAGTTAGCCTGACCAAAAACCATCATCAACAGAAATTCCAAAGAAAAAGTTATTGCTGATGTTGACTGTGAAATGATCTCTGTAAACATGCTAGCCAAAACACCACAGCGGTTGGTGCTAATTATCAAATATTTTGCTAAAACATAAAAGAAAACTGGATTTCAAATGTCTTTGAACAGATAATTCCTGTACAAATAGTGCTTTAAGCAGTGTGTTCAGTACCTAAATTAATCTGTGGTTTCCATCCATCAGGAGACACAAATAGAGCAAAAAAAGCCACTAGACAAAGTTAAACAACAGTTCCTATGACATTTTTCTAGCACGGCAGTGCTCATATACACATTATCAAAACAGTTTTTCATAGCTGCTCATTACCACAGCCCAGAAATGCAGGTGTTCTGTATTTTGAACTCCTCTGCTACAGCTACCAGTTACATCCAATCTTACTAACGACCTGTACCATTCACATCTAAAACAACACGTTACTGGCTAGATAGCCATGTATATTGGATCGTTCTCTGCATAGAATAATGGGTTTTTCAATGACCGATGCTGATGTTTAGAGAGCAGGGCGGCCGATGGCCAATATCTACACTGCGTGCACAATTACTAGGCGAATTGTATTCCTCAGGATAAATTTTATTGTTGAATTAACACAATGTTCTCAGTCAATCCAAAATATTATTGAACTTCAAACCTGAATGTTTGACTAAGGAAAAGTGAGTTTTGTCTTGCTTAGGAGAACATATACAGTCCCCTCCAAAAGTATTGGAATGGTAAGGCAAATTCCTTTGTTTTTGTTGTTCACTGAAGACATTTGGGTTTAAGATCAAAAGATGAGTATGAGACAAGAATAAGAATTTCAGCCTTTATTTCCTGGTATTCGCATCTAGATGTGTTAAACAACTCAGGACATACCACCCTTTGTTTGAACCCACCCATTTTTCAAGTGAGCAAAACTATTGGAACATGTGACTGACAGATGTTTCTTGTTGCCCAGGTGTTGCCTTTTAGGTTGATTGTCCAAACATTAAATAACTCTGCATGAATATTCTAAGTTTTCATCCTTTGTTCAAACCTATAAAGACTGCATTTCCTGTTAAAGAGGATAAACCAACATGAAGACCAGAGAGCTGTCTATGGGAGAAAAGCAAGCCATTGTCAAGCTGAGAAAAGAAGGACAATCGACCAGAGCCATTGGACAAACATTGGGCATAGCAAGCACAAAAATTTGTAACGTCCTGAAAAAAAACAGGTCAGCCAAGGAAAACAACAATAGTTGATGACAGAAATATCGTGAAAGCTGTGAAGAAAACCACCAAAACATCAGTAAGTGACATCACCAACAACCTCCACAGTGCAGGGGTGAAGGTATCACAATCCACTGTTCGAAGAAGACTCAGAGAGCAGAAATATAGAGGCCACACCACAAGATGCAAACCACTCATCAGCTGTAAGAATCGAAAGGCGCGCATGGCTGCTTCTGGAAGAGGCTCATTAATATTTATTGATGATGCAACTGATGATGGTAGCAGCAGAATGAATTCAGAAGTGTACAGAAACATTTTCTCAATTTACAGAGAAATGCATTGAAACTAATCGGGAGGAAGTTTATCATGCAGCAGGACAATGACCCATAGCACACTGCCGACAATGTCAATGTCAATGTCAATTTTATTTCTAAAAGGCGGGATACACACTGGACAGGTCGCCAGTCCATCGCAGGGCCACACACATACAAACAACCACTCACACAATTTAAATGCACCACAACCTTTTTGCTGGATAGCAAAAGTGCTAACCACTGCAGCAGTGTGCCATAAAATTTATTAATTTTTAGAGTAAATGTAACAACACAAAATTAATTAAAATTTTGGCCTGTCAAAAATATTTAGTGACTGCCCTTCTTTTCAATAACTGCCATGAGCCTTCAGTTCATGGAGTCTTTCAGTTTCTTGATCTGTTCACTATCAACTTTCACAGAAGCAGCAACCACAGCCTCCTAAATTCTGTTCAAAGACGTTTATCGTCTTCCCTGACTGTACATCTCGTTTGAGAAAGGCCCACAAGTTCTCAGTAGGATTCAAATCAGGTGAAGATGGGGGCCAGGTCATTACTCGGGCATCTTCGAGGCCCTTGCTGGCTAGCCAAGCAGTGGAGTACTTGGAGGCTTATGATGGATCATTTTCCTGCATAAAGATCATGGCCTTCTTGAAAACTGAGGACTTCTTCCTGTACTACAGCCTGAAGAAAGTATCTTCTAGAAACTGGCAGTAGGTTTGGGAGTTAAGTTTCAGTCCATCTTCAACCTGAAAAGGTCCAACTATCTCATCCTTAATGACAGCAGCCCATACCAGAACCCCTCCTCCACCTTGCTGGTGTCTGAGTCAAAGTGGTGCCGCGTCCATCAGTGATCCAGCCACAGGCCCATCCATCTGATCCATCAAGAGTCACTCTCATTTCATCTGTCAAGAAAAACTTTAAGAAAAATCTGTCTTTTCGGTTATTTCTTTGCCCAATTTTGACGCTTCAACTTGTGAATCTTATTCAGTGGTGGTCGTGTTTCAGCCTTCCTGACCTTGGCCGTGTCTCTGAGCACTTGGCACCTTGTATTTCTGGACACTCCAGGTAGGTTGCAGTTCTGGAATATGGTGGCACTGGAGCATAATGGGTTCCTGGATGCTACATGTTTAATTCTGTTCAAGTCTTTTGCGGTTAAATTGTGATTTTTCTTCTCCTTACGCATTCTGCAGCTAACTATTGGCAACAACACTTTTCATTGTCCGGTGTTCACGACTAAAAAGTTTAGCTGTTTCAAGAGTGTTGTATCCGTCTGGCATTTTACAATTTTACAATGACTTTTCAATATCAGATAAATCTATGTTTTGGCCCATTTTAACTGAGGTAACGAAGCTGCCTAATAATCATGCACACGTTGATGAGGTATCATTCACTTTCGCCACACCCTACCAAATTACACTCACACCTGAAAATGATTAACTCCAATGAGTATTCAAGTTTTTGTGGTTTGGAGTTGGAATGTACATAGAACTAATGATTCATTCAGAATACTTACTTTCCTAATAATTGTGCACGCAGTGTAATTTCGATATCAAAACAAAGAAAAGTCATGCCATGCAGGGTACAATCTACTATACAACATATACACATACAAAACATATACAAATACATTGGGTTATTTTGTAGATTTCAGAACGTGACTAGTGTTTAAGGAAGAGTAGGGTACAGTTTGTCACAAGTGATGTCATTCAATTGCATTATACTTATATTATACTTTTCAGTATAACAATATATAATGACATGGAAACAAGGTCACACGACTTACCTATGCATAAAAACACTGGAACTGGGCTGTAGAAAAATGGCAGCGGGCACTCTGGACTGATGAATCAAAGTTTTACATATTTGGCTGTAGCAGAAGGCAGTTTGTTCGCTGAAGGGCTGGAGAAGAATGAGTGTCTGCAGGCAACATTGAAGCATGATGGAGGTACCTTGCATGTCTGGGGCTGCATTTCTGCCACTGCAGTTGGGGATTTGGTCAGATTTAAAGGTGTCCTCAATGCTGAGAAATACAGGTAGTTACTTATCCATCCAGCAACACCATCAGGGAGGCATCTGATTGGCCCCACATTTATTCTGCAGTCTGACAATGACCCAAAACATACAGTGAAAGTCATTAAGAACTATCTTCAGTGTAAAGAACAAGGAGTCCTGGAAGTGATGGTGTGGCCTTTTTACTTTAGCATTCTTACTTTAAAGCATTTTTCCACGACTCTTGCACTGTACTGTATGGAGGAAGAAATTGTGGATTTTGCATCATTTTTACCCTGTAAAATCCTTTTTAGTGAAGTTTAAAAATGATATTGACAGTATGTGTTTCTTCTGTGATCTCCATGAAGAAACTACAGCTCATTTATTCTGGCATTGTACTTACAGCAAGAAATTGTGGAAAGATGTCTGTAGATTTGTAATTGATAACATTTACTGTAATTTTGGACTACTGTATAAGAATGTAATTTTTGGTTTTATGAATGTTGAAAGTGTTCTTAAAGACAAATCATTTCTGAGTAATCTTATAATGATTTTTCCTAAGTTTATATCCACAAATGTAAAATCGCTAATGCAAAACCGATATTCTCTGTATTTAAGGAAGAAATTAAGTTAAATATTGGAATGATAACCTCATTCCAAAACAAAGAAGCTATTATAACTGTGAAATTATGCACTTTACAAAAAATATTTGTAGAATTACAATACCTGTTTTTATTCTTTATTGCTATTATTTTAATTGATTTATACTCCCCTAGCCAGTTCTTCATTTGAATGTTTTTGAAGCAACAAAAAAAGATATGAGAGAAACCTGCTAGCCTAGCAACGTTAACGCCGGAACAAGATCACTCTGCCAGTATTCACACCACTGAAAGTGAACATGATGTTGTGAAAGGTAAAGGCTTACTCATTATAATACATAGTATGATCCAACTTTTTAAAACATAATTTCTAGATAACACATTATATCAGGCCAATGCAATAAATAAAAATTATAAATAGGCCTCCTCTTTGTGAAACTATTCCACTTTATCCTTTTTATCTGTCACTCCCACTCTCCCTCCCATTTCTGCTCTCACTTCCCACTCTATACTATCAATTGTGATAAAAAACAATTGACCTAAAAAGAAAAAAATGACTGGTCTGACCCAATGATATGTGTTAAGATGCAGAAAATTATCTTGGTAGTGTCTATGATAAACCAATGAAAATTATATGTATACACCCTCAAGGGATGTATAAATTACTTTCCAGCTTATATTTGAAATATCAGTTAGTTAGTAGACAGTGACTACCTACATTAACTTAGCAGAAAATCGTAATAGTGGTTTTGCTGTTATGAAAGTATGTCAGTGTTAAACATCTGTCAGTTGTTATAAGTACGCATCTGCCATCACTAATACACATGCAGTTTTTGCATCATTGCTAGACATTTGAATACTCTTTAGCACAGCTAAAACTAGAAATCAAATTGTAGATATTTAGCTGTCTTCCTCCTCTTCCCTCTTACTGTGTAATTCTTCACCCCTATAAAATCTGCCTTAATCCATCTTTCCAACCAAAGATCCTCTTGTTCACACCACAGCCCACTGCAATTTCAGAAAAGGGTATTCATTTCCTCCTAACACTGTGTTTGAGTCATACATGCTGAATCAGTTCAATCCTTTTGATCTCTCTGTGTCTTGCTTTCTCTTAATGTGAAAACTCATTATACCTCTATCCTGCTGTCATTTATCCAGCCTGTCTATCCAGAGACATGTTTGAAGACAGAAAAAGGCTTTTCTATCTCTTGTCCTCTATAGTGACTTTGGTGGCAGGCTGTCTTGTGCAGAGTGGGATTAGGTGAGCGAGCGAATGGATTGTCCTTAAGACTATGCATTTATTACATGGTACAACCCCATAATCAGACAAGGAGACTTCCTGCTGTATACTCATGGAAATACGAGGCAAGGACTTTTCTTTATGAAGCCTTATCAACACAATAAAACACGTCTCTCTCCCCTTCATACACACAAACACTGTCAGCCCATCAGCCGCGTGCACACACTAACACACAGTGTTGAATATAACCAGAGATAGTGGGAAGCAGTGTCAGACACTAGGGTTCAACCGATCCAGAAACCTCCGAGTCCCTGTTTTCCTGGGCTGACCTCTTGGTACGGTTGGACTGAAGGAAAACATTCTCCAAGATATCAACCATTTATGGCTCCAGATAAAGACTTGTACCGCATGCCACATCTGGCATAATCATATTTATAAAGATAACAAAGATAAGAGGAGGTAAATCAAACTCAGCCTATCTAAGAGCACTTACACTTCTGCTAAGTGAAAATCAAATTGCAGTTTCCTTTCATCATGTGAGAGCTTTCTGGCGCTAACAAATAAGCAGTCTTTCTCCCATGGAATCAGAGTCGGCTTCAGTCCAAACTGGTCGACCTCTCTCAGTCCCTAATGTCTCTGAAAACAAAGGACCATTCTGGCATGTTAAAACTCACAAAGTGTGAACAATAATACACTGCAAGACACACTAATTTCCGTCTCTGATCCATACTGTAAGAACAATACAAACAACTCTTTAAATATGATGTTATCCATACCCAGACGCATATTTACACAGATGGTCCCAATCTGGATTCAATGTGTTGCCATCTGCATTTGCCAAAGAGCATTCCATGATAAGGAAAGAGAAATAGTTGAGGTCAGGTCCTGTGTTCCAGGTATTGACAACCAGTTCAGTGTACTTGCTGCTTGAAAATGTAGCTTAATACATTAAAGGGAAAATTCACTACATTTTATGTCGATGTCCAATCAGTGAGTTTGCCATGCAGTTCTTCCTGTATCCAGTGTTGTCATTTGATGTGACAATGATGTTTTATTACACAACGTGTATGAAACACAAGACATAGTCATACATTCAGGCACTGTGTAACTTATGGATGAAATTATAGTAAAAATAAATGATTCCCCTTTTTGCTGAGGACCCCCTGGAACCTCCTCAAGGACCCCTGGGTGTCCCCGGACACCACACTGAGAACCACTGCTCTAGATGCCGCTCAAAAGCAAAACGTACTTATTCTCTAGCTACATTTCGCTAAGCTAAAGTTTTACTCCTCACTTGGACAGAGGTGTACTGGAGGCCAACAAATTAATAGCTAACGTTACAGAATAGTGTATAATTCTCGTTTAATTTGGCAAGATAGTCTTAAAACTTATAGGAAGGTCCTCCGTAATGCCAGAGCAGCGTACTACTCGTCATTAATAGAGGAAAATAGGAACAACCCCAGGTTTCTTTTCAGCACTGTAGCCAGGCTGACAGAGAGTCACAGCTCTATTGAGCCAAGTATTCCCATAGCTCTCAGTAGTTTCGACTTCATGAGCTTCTTTAATGATAAAATTCTAGCTATTAGAGACAAAATTCACCAAGACCTGCCCTCAACTGGCACCGAATTATCTCTAAACTCAGGAACCTTAGAAACAGCTGTAGAACCAGATATATGTTTAGACTGTTTTGCTTCCCTCAATCTTTACCAACTAACTTCAATAATTTCTTCATCTAAACCATCAACCTGCCTCTTAGACCCCATCCAGACTAGGTTGCTTAAAGATGTTTTACCCTTAGTCAGCACTTCTATGCTAGTTATGATCAATCTATCTCTATCAACAGGCTATGTACCACAGTACTTTAAAGTAGCTGTAATTAAACCTCTTCTGAAAAAGCCCAAACTTGATCCGGATGTTTTAGCCAACTATAGACCTATATCTAACCTTCCATTTCTCTCTAAGGTCCTGGAGAAAGCAGGTGCTAAACAGCTGTGTGACTTTCTACAGAGCAATAGTTTATTTGAGGATTTTCAGTCAGGATTTAGAGCTCATCATAGCACAGAGACAGCACTGGTGAAAATTACTAATGACCTCCTTATTGCATCAGACAAAGGACTTGTCTCTGTACTGGTTTTATTAGATCTTAGTGCTGCATTTGATACCATTGACAATCAGATCCTATTGCAGAGACTGGAACATTTCATTGGCATTAAAGGAACCGCTCTAAGCTGGTTTAAGTCCTATTTATCAGATCGATTTTGTTGTTTGTACATGTTAATGATGAGTCCTCCATGCATGCCAAAGTTAGTCATGGAGTTCCACAAGGATCTGTCCTCGGACCAATCCTCTTCACTTTATATATGCTTCCTTTAGGCAATATTATCAGGAAATATTCCATAAGCTTTCATTGTTATGCAGATGATACTCAGTTATATCTATCGATCAAACCAGATGAAACTCATCAGTTAGCTAAACTTCAAATGTGCCTTCAGGATGTTAAAATCTGGATGACCTGTAATTTTCTAATGTTAAACTCAGATAAAACTGAAGTTATTATTCTGAGGCCTAAGCACCTCCGTGACGCATTATCTAAAGATATACCCTTACCCTTGATGGCATTGCCCTGGCCTCCAGCACCACTGTGAGGAATCTTGGAGTTATCTTTGATCAGGACATGTCGTTTAAGTCTCACATTAAGCAAATTTCAAGGACCGCCTTTTTTCACCTACGTAATATTGCAAAAATCAGGAACATCCTGTCTAAAAATGATGCAGAAAAACTAGTCCATGCATTTGTTACTTCTAGGCTGGATTACTGCAATTCCTTATTATCAGGCTGCTCGAAAAAGGCCATTAAGACTCTTCAGCTGATTCAGAATGCTGCAGCACGTGTTCTGATAGGAACCAGGAAAAGAGATCATATTTCTCCTGTTTTAGCTTCTTTGCATTGGCTTCCAGTAAAATCCAGAATAGAATTTAAAATCATTCTTCTTAACTACAAAGCTCTTAATGGTCAGGCACCATCTTATCTTAAAGAGCTCATAGTACCTTACTACCCCACCAGAGCACTGCGCTCCCAGAATGCAGGGTTACTTGTGGTTCCTAGAGTCTCCAAAAGTAGACTAGGAGCCAAAGCGTTCAGCTATCAAGCTCCTCTCCTGTGGAACCAGGTTCCAGTTTGGGTTCAGGAGGCAGACACCATCTCCATATTTAAGAGTAGGCTTCAGACTTTCCTCTTTGATAAAGCTTATAGTTAGGGCTGGCTCAGGTTAGTCCTGAACCATCCCTTAGTTATGCTACTATAGGCCTAGACTGCCGGGGGTTTTCCTATGATGCACTGAGCTCCTCTCTCCTCTACTTTCTCTCCCTCTGTATGCAACCTCATCCCATTATTGCATGTTACTAACACAACTTCTCCCCTTTCCGGTAGTCTGCTACAACAACTATTGTTACTAGTCCTATTGTTATTATTGTTATTATAATCATTAACATTACGATTGTTATCATTAACACTACTATAAATATCTGTACCGTTTTTCACTTAGTGTATAGCAACATCACCTTTACTGTCTGTACCTGTGTGTGTGTATATTGTGTAGGCTGCCTCCCTCCCCTCTCTCTCCTTCCATCCCTCTCTTTTTCTCTCTGTTCCTCTCCTGTCCTCTCTCTCTCGCTCTCTCTCTCTCTCTCCCTCTCTCTCTTTCACCCCAACCGGTCGAGGCAGATGGCCGCTCCACCCTGAGCCATGGTTCTGCTCGAGGTTTCTGCCTCTTAAAAGGAAGTTTTTCCTTGCCTCTGTCGCCTAGTGCTTGCTCTTGGTGGGAACTGTTGGGCTTCTGTAAATAACATCATAGAGTATGGTCTAGACCTGCTCTTTTATGAAAAGCAACAACTGTTGTTGTGATTTGGCGCTATATAAATAAAATTGAGTTGAATTGAATTGTATAACACTTTCTGGGGTTATGTTGGACTAATGTGAACATTAAGCCTCATTTGAAGCCAGTAGTAGTGGTAATTTATACGCCTACTGTAGTACTAGCTCAACTAGCATTAACTTTATTTTTATACGGCAGTCCGTTCTGCCAGTATGTGTGTGTTGCTGCTGTATTTAAATTTACTTGATAGACATGCCCTGACAGTAATGATACTGTAGCTACATGTGAAAAAGAAATTCAAGAACAATTCAGTTGCTTGGCAACATTGTGCAACTTTGATTAGCAGCCAGCAGCTAGCCAGCTAAGAGCTGCAGTGCCCCGCTGGGTGGGCATGTGCGTCAAAAGCCCACACGGAATGCATCCTGGTACATGTAGGCATTGCCGACACGGCTCCACCACTCCTTTTTTATACAGTCTATGGGCTCCACAAGCAGGTGAACTCAGCTTCCTCTGACAATATAGCACACACTAAGGAATTTATTGCTTCAGTTGACTGCATTTACCATCAACACTGACAGGGCATCCACATAAATGGTGCTTAATTTTCCTTTTAACCCACAAAAGTATTGTACTGTATGAAAGTCTTCCAGGAATCTTTGGAAAGAGGCGGCGTTGATCTTATTAAATTTCCTGCAGCTTACAGTAAACAGTAGGCTTGTAATAACTTGTAATGAAATTTGCATTTCTAATATAATGCATTACAGCCACTTGCTCAAACAGACCACAGTGCTCATTTTATAAATGCCTCTGGTTCAGACACTTAATATCTGCAAGCAACATCTGATGTTTATGGCACTGCGGCTCATAAAACGAACATAATTTCTTGCAACCCACCCACCCATATTAACGCCACAACACACCCACCAAACACTGATAATATCTCCTTCAATTAAATTACATTATGTCTAGTTTGGAAGTTATTAAGAAGGACATGCAAGCCCCCCCCCCCCCCCACTCCCAGGCTGTGCACAGGTAGTGATAAAGAGGGCTACCTTCAGTGAGGCTGAATGGATTAGACCAGTGGTTCTCAATTTGGGGTCTGGGGACCCCCAGGGGTCATTGGGGGTTCCAGGGGGTCCCCAGCAAAAAGGGGAGTGATTTATTTTCAGTATAATTCCATCCATAAGTAACATAGTGACTGAATGCATGACTATTTTGGTCATGGATTTCATACACTTTCTGGAATAAAACATCTAAAAGCCAAAAGCCTATCACATTGTCGACCCCCCTATCAAATGGGGGTCTGTGGTCTACTTTGTGTCAGTTTAGGGGTCCTGACATGAAAAAGTTTAAGAACCACTGAATTAGACTATAACTATTATGAATGAAGGTCTCAGGTTTTGCCTTTAACTGGTTACCTATAAGATTCAATAACAACCTATGAGGGAGGAAAGTGTAAATCCCGAAGGCTAAATCACTTTTTTCTGTAATCTTTAAACTCTTCTTTTATCATATGGTAAGGGGTTATTGAAAAACCTACCACAACGGTTGGCTGGGTCGGATTGGTTTTAGTGCTAATACCAGCGGGCAAATCCAAGTAATCATCATAAAGAGTGAAGCAGAGAAGCCGCAGATCAAAGAGCACAGTCTCGTGAGCCCGTCAAAAGCGGTTACCCCCCCGCACGTCATCACGTCTCAAGTTCACCTTCAGTTCATGGACGTAATGCGCATTTCAATTAACAATGACTGACGCCATTACATTTTCAACTTACCGTCGACGCTAAAAGTAGAAGCATTCAATCGAAGGTCCGAGCGGTCAACTTTTGCAGTTTGTTGTTATCAAACTCTGTGACCAGGAAGCATTTTGTAGCCGTTGTCTGGATGAGTGTGTACCCCTCCTCTCTCTCACATCTGGTCCCTAAACTGCAGGAGTACCTCCCATCCACGCAGCCTCACCGCGTACCCAGTTTTTACTACTTTTTATGGGGAAAGGAATTCCCTGCTGGTTCTAAATGAATTATCGTTCATATCTTTGAAGCTTCAGTTAAAAGAAACTGAATGGGAGGAGCTATTCGTCTATTGCAGACCGCGGTTTCCAGGTGATATATCACCAACATTCAGAGTGTGCACAGCTCTTTAAAACGCCTCGTGATAGTTGATGCAGAAAAGAAAATACCATTCTGCATGCATACAAATATTATTGCAGCATATATAGGATGCAGATATACTGTATTAGGTCCAATTTAACGCTGCCCTTAAATGTAATGTCTTCAGGGAAAGTCCTGCAAATATGCCCATTAGTCATTTTAAAAAATGTGTTTGGTCTTAAGTAACAAGTTGTGATTACCAGTGGTGAAAAGTAGTATGGGTTTTTTTTCCAGTTTGCAAAAGTTTTACTAAGTAGCCTTTTGTAATGTTCTACTACTTAGATGTTAAACGTTATCGTACCTCTACACTACAGTATATTTACATCTGTGTACTACTCCATTACAGTATACAGTCTTTACTGTAGTTTTCATGAGATCAGTAGGTTCATTCATCTTTCCATTCTTAGGGGACTTTCTGGATCACCCCTCATTTATTATCTGTTATATTGTTTGTACTGCTTATTTTTAGATTTACCATAAAAACAGAATATTTACGTAATATATATTAAATAATATGCAAAGCAAAACAAAAAAGGATGATCAAGGAAGATCCGTTTAGCAGCTTGTCATCCTTTACGTAGCAATGACTTTTACTGGCAGTTAAATTATTGACTCTAGCTACAATTTTTGCAGGTTCTACATCCCAAAATCTGACATCCAGCAGACCTAGCCATTTTATGATGCATGTAACAACAGCTGTGGTGCTAAACTTCCCCTGACTCCGGTCCAAGACATGCTGCCGTCCAATTTAAGAATGGAGTCACACATACATTCAGAATCCCCATAATTTAATGTCTACAAAGCTAAATACCCTGTGCTCACATGCAACAGGAAGCACAATCAAAGGACAGGGATGTTTCTTTAGGCAAGGTTTGCAATTCTTTGCAAGTGAACCTTTTGGAATATTCAGCGAGTGAGAAATAAAACACAATGTTTGTAAGCTGCAAACTGTGACATGTGTAATCTGTCCTTTGGCAAGAATATAAATCCTGGCTGTGGGGAGCTTTGTTTTCCCAAGATTAACGATTGCTGATTTATGATCCGGGAGACACATTGCGTTTGGACATTTTTGCTCCAACAAATATGTGCCCTTCATCTTTGGACATACTGAGGTAACTCCTCCAGCCTTGTAAAAAGTTTGAGCAGGGGAAAATATGCAGCCCAAGTAAAAACAGGGCGAGTGACTTGGTTGGTACTTGAGGGTTGCTGCAGGTGCCATCACTGCAGGAGAACACAGAGCTACTGAGAGTGAAGGAAAGGTACACCGCCTGGTCTCTATCCGTCACTCCGCTCCTTCTCCCCACACATGCATTCTGCTTCCAAACAATCTCATTTCTCCATCTATCATTCACTTCTGTTTTCAGCAGGATATCTTAGGGGCAGCATGAGAAAGGGCCCATCACTATGGCAACCACTCCAGCTCCTGGATGGAGCCCAGGGTTGTAAAAGTAAAGAGAAAAAGGCTGCTATGAACAGGGTCCGTTCCCTTCCAAGTCCAAGATTTAATGGAGGGGTCACTGGGGGGAGACAGTTGTCCAAGCCAACATTTGAACACAGCTATGTGAAGATTATGTCAATGGGTTGGAACCACCAGTTTACGCCACTACAATTTAGCCCAGCTTAGTGTATAATTTAAAGGGGAGTTTAAGGACTTTAACATGGCTTCCACTTGAGAAAGAGGAAAACACGAGTTGAGTGGGAGAAGAGGAATACGCATGAGAGCCGGTGAGGGGGTGGGCAAGATAAAAAAGCAGCGCAAAGGGGGACAGAGACAGCAACAACAGCCTGAAAGGAAAAAAGAGGAAGCAGCCAAGACCGTGGATGTTGTTTTATCAAGTTCATTTTGTCGCCTGGTTCTTTCCCCTACTCCAAAATACACTATTACATCACACTGAGCATGGGAAACTTCTCCAAACCAACACAGCCTCAGTGTGTCTCGCTTATGTCCTTTATTGCTGACTGCAGAGATGTTCATCATTACCAAAACATCACTCCAATGCAACACAACAACACGTTCTCTTTCTTTACAGACAGAAAAACACAGCCATGCAATGGGCACAAAGTGGATTTTAAAGAAATGTAATTACAGTTCAGAAAATGTTATAATGAAGCCAGCATATTCATTACAAAAACCATGTTGAGACCAAGTGAAAGCTTATTTTTTCAGTCTATTTTTTTGGGATTGCTGACAATACAGTAGCCTAAGCCTATGGTTATTGAAGTTGACATGATACATATTTCCTTCAAAAATATTAAATAAATTAGCTCTACATGAAACAAGACCTCAAAACCAAACTATCATTTCTTTCTCTCTTCCATTGTCTATGTGTAGCGGATGAAAGCAAAGTCATGTCTTGGAAATCTTTGAAGCCATTTTGACGACCACGGTTGATGGAAAGAGAGAGAAAACAGAAAGAAAACAAAATAAAAACACACTTTTATGGCAACCACAAACATGTTTTATTCACATGAATGTATCTTTCACAGAGACAACACTGAGGGAAATAAACAACTTCAAGCTTTCCATGGTGTAGTACCAGCAACTGGTACTGCACTGGCAACACCTCTTCTATTTCATGGTCTTCTACCTCCAAAATTAAAGCCAAAACTTTCTGCATGTTACAATTAGATAAATCAAACAAACAAACAAACAAACAAAGCTGTGCGGCTAAAGAAATATGAAAACAAGCAAAGTAAAGGAAGGCAGGGCTCACAGCCGGGAGACACAGTATGGACTGAATCATGGAGAGTGACAGCGAACCAAATTAATCCCAACGAAGAGTATGCTGTCCTCAGCTAAATCTACTTTCCACTGCAGTCCACTGTAACAAGAAATGACGAGAAAAGGAGCAAAGTTCTGGTTGTTTGAGGTGGGGTTCAATGGTTTTACAAACCCTCCTGGGAGTTTTGGGGTTAGCTAAGAAGCTTAACACCAAATAACTCCACTATTTTCCAAAGTTGACGTAAACAAGCGTGTGTGCTGATGAGGTGGCAGGGTGATGGTCTGCATAAGCAGCATCCTCCGTGGATAGACTATAATCCCACTGTGTATTCAGGAGTGGGCCAGCTCCTTCTGGTGATGAAAACACCAGAAAGACCACTGTAGATTTTGGAGTATCCAGTTCTCTATGAACATTTTCAGATCTTGACATCTGGTTGGCAATTCATTCAGCAGTTTGCAGGGGAACACAAAACTGAAAAATGCTTCTTCCCTGTGTTTCATCAGTGACCTTCAGTATTTATTTTAAAAAAAGGCTTTCTGACTTGATTACTTGTCAGACTGTGTGCATTTATCAACCTCTGTTCCACTGAGACTCATCAGGCCATGCTGTGGAGCAGAGTTCTGGGCTGTGTCGAATCAGACGGGGTGCTCTCAGGTGGCCACAGAGGTGACAATCTGGACCACCTCACCGTTCTCTCCCTGGATGGCACCCTGGATGGCCTCTTTCACCTCCATGTCCTCCTGCAGGGCCGGGGCCAGCTCGGCAGCCTGGAACACATGAAAGAGAGGACAGTGAAGCATTCGCTAATTACGTAGCGTCCTGTTTCACCTAATCAGTGTAATTTTGAAACTGCTGCAACACAGGTGACATGTGTTTCCTGACAGATGGAGACCAAGCCATAGACCCTATTCCTGTGTCATTGTGGGAGATAACTACAGTGAATGGACCAAAGATTGAAGGAGCAGAGGAATGACGAGAGAGATTAGAAGAGATGTATCAAGAGACAAGAAAGAGCAAGACAGTTGGTGGAAGGGGTTGAGAAAAGAAGCAGAGTGACAGGTGGAGAGAGATTTGACAAGAGATGAGCTATTTGTACTTTAATGCTCTCTGTCTGTCTGCCTATGCTTGATGTCAGATAGAGCGAGGTATTGTGAGGGGAAAAAAGACCTTAAAAGATGAGAGTTTCATGACTCAGTCCTGGATGATGACCATGAAGAGTGACTCACTCCTTCCTCGAATGCGCGCCAAAGGTTTCCTCAAACACACCTGCAGCATTTATTCCTTCCTCCAGCCCAGCATGCTGTCACCAGACAAAAGCATTGAGCGGAGCACAGCTGCACCACACACAATGCAACAACACATGCGGCTGACACACTGTAACCACTTGCAGAAAAGAGGCCAAGTAAAACTCATATGGATCAATGTTTTTCACTAAGCATTTGAAACTCCAGACATGTTGAACTGTCATAGTATGGGGCTTCTTCTCTGTTTGGCAATACTAATGGATATTGTATGGATCAGAAACAGTTTTGACATTTTTGTAAACATGTGCTTAATCCAGGCTGTTGTGCTTTGTTGCGTCAGAATGTAGCCACAGATTCACCGTCACTTGCAGAAATGCCCCATGGAATGTAAAAATATCTCTGTATGTATGTCATCTCCTACTTCATCTTGTTGGTGTAATGGAAAAATATAAAATACAGAGAGGGGAAAAATGCAGAGACAAATAAATACAAAAGGCTAAGTAATTTTTCAAGAACTTGTAAAAATGCTACCATATGTCTGGAAACGGATGAGAGCAATTCTCTCAATTCAACACTTTTCAGAAAAGGGGGAAAAGAACAGCAGTAACCTTCCTCTGAACTTTGAACTGAAAGTGAGCGATGTTTACACTCTTGCACATCAAAACCCAACTGTGATAATAGCCCGCCCTATACTCGACAGGTCTAGCCAATTACCTATGCTGCCACACAGGCTACTTTACAAAATGATTCTTTGTGCCTTTACAATACACTTTCAGTTTTTATTTGCCGTAGTTTATAGGTCAAAGCTTTTCTGTGTGTGTTTAATTGTATGCATTACATATTTGTCCTGTGACTGATTATTGGTTGGATAGATCTAACCTATGCTTCAACATACTGGATGTATCTTAGCATCAACCCGTCACATTAAAATTTTGGGACTGAAGTCTAATGAAAATCTGCTTTTGATAAGTTTAAAGAGATGAGACAAGAAGAAATGAAAAACGCCCTTTTAACCCTTTAAGATTACATCTCCGGTGATACTGTGCATCAATAAACTGTATGCAAAAAAGAAATGCAAAAAATGTCTTTGTATTCTCATCTCAAAATCCTGTAAAACAAAATATGATGTGGGCTTATGTAAGTTTGACAAACCACTTTGGTTAGCTAGCTAGCAATAGCATGGTACATCGGTGTGTGTTTGGATATTGACCACCTCAAACGATGTTCCGTTTCCTGTCTGATTTTCCCTCATATGTACTCCGGCTGCTCTGCATCAAAAGTTGATTTAATAAGGAGTTTTCTGATGGACAGCTTTAAAATAACAGTTAACTGCTGCTAACTGTAGCTGCTGTTAGCTAGTTAGCTCAGTTAGCCGTACAGATCACAGTTCTTTAGCTTTGCTGACTGGCCGGAAGGTGGAGGTTTTCATGCCCGAGACAGGGGACTATTGGCTACTGTAAACGGCAATCGATATTTGCGTATCTCCTCCATAGATAGTGTTTTTACAGGAAACACGTTAATATGGAATCAAATAAGAGTGCTGCAGGAATGAGTCCCAAAACCCAGAATGAAATGCTAACAAGAGGCTAAATAAGACTACTTGTCTGGACATCAAAACATGGAAAAGTGCGAAAACTACAATTTGTATATAGCCTAACATTATCTTTTTACTTCTGGTGATTGTATTTAAGGTTCAAAAATCATAAAAGTGAAAAAATAAGAAGTTTTTTTTAATGATAAAAGTGGAGTTCATTTGTGAGCATTATTTTGCTGAACAAAACGTGTAATTACCATACACTTTTGTTTGCCACTGAGCTTCTTTTCTGCAATAAGCTAAAATCCAATAGAAAAATCCCACTGGCTTTTTTTTTGAGGAGATTTTAAATATTGTTTGATAGACATCACACTGTTAACAAGTGGTTTCATTCTGTCCATGCGCCCTTACTGAACCCAAACTCCACATAACAGAAAGCTGATGACTGATCAGACCTCTGTCAACATTGTTGATTTTAGTCTTGATCTGTGTACAATCAAACATTAGAGAAAAATTAGCTCTTTTTAGACCTAAAAATCCATTCAAATGAATCAGTTGAGTAAACAAACTGATTGTTCGCTGTGCCAAGTAGCATGGACCACAGACCTTAGAATACAGTGCATGTGGCGGCAATCATTTCCTATGCTTGTGAATACACAAATAAATAGTGTTTGAGAGCCTGTCAGTTTGTGTATGATCCACTCCCCAAATTATAAGTATAGGATGCGTTAATCACCTCTATGCTTACAGGGGCCAAGAACCAATTACCTAGAAAACAAAAGGACAGCAAGATAGAGTCTTACTGAGAGGACAAAATTTAAACTAGAAAATCCCAAAACCTGTGACTGGTCATCACATTTGCTCTCTGCATGTGTTACAGGGAGACAAATAAGACCAATCACACTACAGAGTCTGCAGGGAGATTCATATCAGGATAAAACTGGCATTTTGCACAACCATAGATCATTTGAAGTTTTCTGTTGTAAAACAACACAACAAAGACTTGACTCACATCAGGACTAGAGCATACCTATTTTAGCATGGGGCTTGAGGGAAAGAAGCAGTGAGGATAAAATGTGATTTTCAGCAAAAGCCAGTCAGAGAAATGGAAAATTGCTGTTCTTTTATATTACTCGCAAAGTTACACTGACCACTTCAAAGGCCACTGTGCCGTGTACCTGTGCATGATCCTGAATCCACATGTGGCTGTTGCTCCACAAGCTTAATTCTCAAGTTTTCAACTCTTCTCCTTGTAACACTCCATCCACTCCACTTTATAAAGTTAAATTACTGTTTTGGCCAAACACCTGTCACAATGACTGAAAGTCAAATACATTTTATTTAAGCAAAATTATGACAACAGGAGAAAAGCAGACCCATTGTACCTGTAAGTAGTTTAGCTAAATTGCAGAAATTACACTCATTTCTATTTCAACATCATAGTAATTATGAATGAAATATTACAGGATATATTCTGCTTCATTATGAAGCTGATCAAACCATTATAACACAAGAGAATGCAGGTGGCAGCCCCAACAACTAGAAACTTTGGCTGCTAGTCTGCATATAATTTCTCAAAAGAAGGAAAAAATAATAAGAAAAATTACTCTGGGGTAGAAGATTAGGGGTGTGACGAATTCTCATGCCACAAGATCTCACCAGATTAAATTGTGACGAGAATTCTCGTCAGGTAAAAAGCTGTCTCGCGAAACTCACGCAAATTAAAATTTTCCAGATGTTCCAGATGTTTTTATCAATGGTCTAGACAGCTGTGACGAGTGATAATGTAGCAGAAGTTTTGCAACATAAACATCTAAAAACTGAAGCAAAGCCCGCTCTGTTTGGGACTGTGAGCTGCACTGGAAGTTAAAGAGGTGGTATTATGCTCATTTTCAGGTTCAAAATCCTATTTAGGGGTTGTATCAGAACAGGTTTACTTGGTTTAATTTTCAAAAAAAACACCATATTGTTTTGTCATACTGCACATTGCTAAAGGCTTCATTTTAGCTATGGAGTGATAGATCTTGTCTCTAAATGATCTTTGTTGGGAGTTGCACATGCGCAGTTCCTAGTTAAGGACTACTAGCCAATCAGAAGCAGAGAAGGGCAGGTCAGTGCAAGGCCGGTAATAGCCAATCAGAAGCAGAGAAAGGCGTGTCAGTGAAAAGACGGTAAACGGCTTCGATTCAGCTGTAGGCTACATGTTGCCGATCAGGCTGACAATTTGGACTGGAGCAAGAGTTTCAGAGTGGTGAGTTTTTACTGTAACAAAAGTATCTTTCACCCATAAAGTTTTAACTGAGCTCTGTCTCTACATCACAACAGTAACAACTTTCTGTCCACTGACTGCCTGGAGGGTAGCGAGCATTATGACACGTATTTCATTGTGACGTCACAAGAAAGGGAAGTAAAGGCTGGACTACAAACGAGCTGTTTTCAGGCAGTTGAGAGCAGTGTTTTCTGTGGGAGATGGGAACTCCCCTCCCCTTTGGACTTTTTCACTTTGCAAACCTATTACATGCACAAAAAAATATATAACTCAATAAAGGAGAGGGAAAAAGCCAAAAACCAAAATACCACCTCTTTAATGTGTGTGGATTTGTGGTGAGATTTCTGCCGGATCAAAAATGTTTTATTTACTTTCGGTTTCACATGCAGCATGCAGTCCCTAACTGGGTCAGTCGAGCGATCTGATGCAGATAACGTTACTACCAGCAGAACAAAAACGTAATGCACAGCAGAGTATAGGGCAGGTAGACTTCTCTTAAATGATGACGGTAGTCTGGTAATATTTTGCCTTTTTTTCTGGACATGTCAGAGAACACAGATAGCCTACATGGGAGAGATTCTGAATGTGCAGAAAGTTTTGACCATGAGCAAAAAATCTGCTGAAACACAGAAGTTATTAAAGTCCAGGAGTTAAATTAAAATTAAATAATTTATCATTATGGTAAAAAGGTGCCACAGTCACATTTAAAGAGGTTACTTCCCCAAACAAAGACACTAAGGGGAGGGAAGACTAAATCATGAATCTGCAGGGATGATATTAAATAAGTTGATCTACAGGATCTGATTGCAGCACAGAATGAGTGAGAGCTGCACTGACTTAAAATTTGTTTTAAAAAACTATAATAGAATAGAATTATATTCTGTTAAAGATATTGAATTGTCACCTGCCACCTGAATTTTGTGTTTCTCTTTATATAATTAAATCAATCAATAAACCACCATAATCTGGTGCAGAAAATTTCATCAGAATGCAGGAAATAAATCAGAAATACTTTATTGATCCCTGAGGGGAAATTCTGTGTCACAGTTGCACACATTGCACAAAAGGCAAAAGGAATATAATATAGAAAGTTGGTCTATAAAGAAGTATAAAAATAAATATCCGAGTAAAAATATAAGATAAGAAAATATAAAGGAGTGTGGATATGTACAATATTTACATAGTTAAAGGGATTGTTAAGGTAGAATATTTACATAAATAAAGGAATTATTATGGTGAACAGTAATAATGAATAAATAGTAGCAGCACAACTGCAGCAGAGAGTATTGCACATTAAGTATTATTGCACGAAACAGATGACAATGTCTAGTTTAAAACTAACTAAGTGTCCACGTGTTATAGAGTTTGATGGCCAGAGGCAGGAATGACTTCCAGTGGCACTCTGTGGTGCATTTTGGGGGAATAAGCCTCGCAATGAAAGTGTTCCTGTGTCTGAGCAGCACATCATGGAGGGGGTGGGAGGCATTGTCCAAGATGACATGTAGCTTAGACAGCATCCTCTTCTCTGATACCACCGGCAGAGAGTCCAGCTCCACCCCCACAACGTCACTGGCCTTGCGGAGTAGTTTGTAAATAAAGTGTTTAATGCTCAAAATTTTCATATAAATTAGCATTAAAGATTTCTTAAAAATAGTGTTAAAATCTCGTCACATCTCAATCTCATGAACCCAATCTCGAATCTTGTCTCATCTTGTGGGATGACTGTCTCGTCACACCCCTAAAGAAGACATGTGGATTCCTAAAATTGGCCAATATATACTAAAGGACAGAAAAGACGAGTTCTGTTTAAATATAATAATAATTAACCAAAAGGTACAATAAACTAGGCTTTGCTCTGTGAGCTTGGCAGGCTTATGTTAGAGGCCGAGCTTTGTAGGATTCATCAAGTTCATCAGGTTGAATCAAATCCCTTGTTTGTTTGGAATGAATGATGAATTAGCTGTAGATGTAATTTTTGTGGATTTCACATGCACCACAAACAGCTGATGAGGCTTAAGCACTGTGCATTTAGTTCCATTTGACATACTCGACAAACAAAGTCACTAGAAGGAACAAAGGTGGAATATTTACACTTATGGGTTATAACATAACAAATTATCCAGAAGCCTAACATACTTGAGTGAAATTTAAGTCACTTTAAAAGGGAAACATTCAATTGCACATTTACTTAAGAAAAATATACTTCCAAAAAGATACTGCTTCTCCAACTTCCCAGCAGATTTTACAGTGTCTTTGTACAGAATGAATCTCTATCTCTCTCTCTATATCCATCCATCCATCCAGGTGCTGGTCATATAATTAGAATATCATCAAAAAGTTGATTTATTTCAAGTGTGCATTCCTTTTAATTTTGATGATCATAACTGACAACTAATGAAAACCCCAAAATCAGTATCTCAGAAAATTAGAATATTGTGAAAAGGTTCAATATTGAAGACACCTGGTGCCACACTCTAATCAGCTAATTAACTCAAAACACCTGCAAAGGCCTTTAAATGGTCTCTCAGTCTCAGTCTAGTTCTGTAGGTTACACAATCATGGAGAAGACTGCTGACTTGACAGCTTTCCAAAAGACGACCACTGACACCTTGCACAAGGAGGGCAAGACACAAAAGGTCATTGCTAAAGAGGCTGGCTGTTCACAGAGCTCTGTGTCCAAGCACATTAATAGAGAGGCGAAGGGAAGGAAAAGATGTGGTAGAAAAAAAGTGTACAAACAATAGGGATAACCGCACTGTGGAGAGGATTGTGAAACAAAACCCATTCAAAAATGTGGGGGAGATTCACAAAGAGTGGACTGCAGCTGGAGTCAGTGCTTCAAGAACCACCACGCACAGACGTATGGAAGACATGGGTTTCAGCTGTCGCATTCCTTGTGTCAAGACACTCTTGAACAAGACACAGCGTCAGAAGTATCTCACCGGAGCTAAATACAAAAAGGACTGGACTGCTGCTGAGTGGTCCAAAGTTATGTTCTCTGATGAAAGTAAATTTAGCATTTCCTTTGGAAATCAAGGTCCCAGAGTCTGGAGGAAGAGAGGAGAGGCACAGAATCCACGTTGCTTTAAGTCCAGTGTAAAGTTTCCACAGTCAGTGAGGGTTTGGGGTGTCATGTCATCTGCTGGTGTTGGTCCACTGTGTTTTCTGAGGTCCAAGGTCAAAGCAGCCGTCTACCAGGAAGTTTTAGAGCACTTCATGCTTCCTGCTGCCGACCAATTTTATTGAGATGCAGATTTCATTTTCCAACAGGACTTGGCACCTGCACACAGTGCCAAAGCTACCAGTACCTGGTTTAAGGACCATGGTATCCCTGTTCTGAATTGGCCAGCAAACTAGCCTGACCTTAACCCTATAGAAAATCTATGGGTATTGTGAAGAGGAAGATGCGATACGCCAGACCCAACAATGCAGAAGAGCTGAAGGCCACTATCAGAGCAACCTGGGCTCTCATAACACCTGAACAGTGCCACAGACTGATCGACTCCACGCCGCATTGCTGCAGTAATTCAGGCAAAAGGAGCCCCAACTAAGTATTGAGTTCTGTACATGCTCATATTTTTCATGTTCATACTTTTCAGTTGGCCAACATTTCAAAAAATCCTTTTTTTGTATTGGTCTTTTGTATTGGTAATTTTCGGAGATACTGAATTTGGGATTTTCATTAGTTGTCAGTTTTAATCATCACAATTAAATGAAATAAACATTTGAAATATCAGTCTGTGTGTAATGAATTAATATAATATCCAAGTATTACTTTTTGAATGGAATTACTGAAATAAATCAACTTGACGATATTCTAATTATATGACCAGCATATATATATATATATATATATATATATATATATATATATATATATATATATAAGCTCTGCACATATCAGTTCAATCCTGGGACTTCTTGCAGAGTACTGAGTATACAGGACAGATTAATGTCATCACTGAAGAATGGCTGATTACTGCGTGATGTACTTCAGATTGAGGAAAAGAGGTGGGGAACACAGTTATTTATTATAGATTGGTTAAAAAACAAACATGTAGAATGATTTAGATGAGTACTAGGGTCTGTTTCACCTCAGATGATAGCTGCACACTCCAGCACTTGGAATGCTACCCAGTTACAATCTGTGTGTGTGTACACATGTGCGAGAGCCTGGCAGAGTTTGTGTGAGCATTGTTGTTTTACCTGTACGGCTGCTGTGTGATCTGCGACGGGGGCTAGTTGGACGTACTGCACTTGGATGTCAGGAGGGAGTGGGGAACCCTCTACTGCTGTGGCCCCGCCATCAGCTGACGCCACCGCTATGAGCTGAGCCCCACGCAGCACCTGGGACAGACAAGGAGGGAGAGGACAAGTCAACCATAACTGACATTTTCAGCCCATTGTCAATATGAATTAATGTTAATCTGCCTCACATTTCCACATAAAAGTGTAATAGATCTGAATCTTCTTCACCCAGCTCAGTTTGAAAAGCAAAAATCTGTCTGAGTCTGCAATGATCTACAGCACACACCACTGGAAACAAAAAAAAAATAAAACAAACAAACGACAGAGAGCCTCATTTATGTCCTATCTGATGTGTTTATGTTCATTTATTGATTACAGCCATTGGTGTGTACAAGCACGGTGTCACACAAACACACCAAGTAACACTGCATGAAGGAAAGAGTCATGCAGTGGTATCTGAGAGACGTAAATAAACATTTCAGTTCTGCTGCTCTCACGGTGTATAAACTCTCTGTTTATACATCAAGTTGGAAAGTAACTTTATGGTCCATTCAATTCAATTATGTTTTTTTTTTCTTACAAGTTTACAAGTTTATTTTTTCCCCTGGGCTCCATTACATGATATGCTAGTTAGCATTCATTTTTACTTGGGTTCAATTCATTTAAGTCATGTTTAGACAAAAAAAAAAAAAAAAAAAGGGACTGGCAGAGAATGGAGGGGCGAGACATCGCAGGGGGATCCTAATCTCCCACGGCTCTGAAAGTCAGCCAGGCGACATTAGAGCTCTGTGGTTTCGATGTACAAATTACAGAGCATAGCAGTGCAGCTGGAGTGTTGTTGGGTATGCCTATAGTTTGTTGAGGCTATTCCTATAGATTGACTGTAACCACAAACACACAGATGATAGCTGTGTACATGTATGTGTACCTGTATGTGTGTATGCGTTTCTGTATACACTTGTCGGTCAGACACACACACACACACACACACGATTAGTAGAGCACTGCTTTTAATTGGGACAGCATGACTCCCAGACAACAGACATACAAATTAACGTACAATCATCTTGTCAACACAGACACAAAGAAAGACGAATGGAAGGAAATATTCACTTAGCTTTGCTTGTGCATGTACATTTTAATCAGACAGGTCAGAGACCATACTACTACCCTCCAGAGTGTGTGTGTGTGTGTGTGTGTGTGTGTGTGTGTGTGTGTGTGTGTGTGTGTGTGTGTGTGTGTGTGTCTCATTTGTGTTACATACATATGTTTGTGTGCTTTCTCTGCGATGTTATTTGAGATCTCAGTCTCCAGCTCAGCCTTCTTCCAGCTGCACTTGGTGCTGGGACTGGCTGGGACATGCTCAACAGACATGAAAGATTTAAGGGAGAATATGCAAGCCTGTATAAAAACCCAAACCTCAATTACAGATGATGTTTGTTGCCCCCTAACCCTTCCAATCCCAAAGTCCCACATTGCCTCCCAATCCCCAGTCCAACCTTGGCTTTGAAGATCTGAGTTAGTGTCAGGCCCCAAAGGTTCCGTTAACCCCCCACCTCCACCACAACTTGCCGGCTTGCCTCGTCATCTAAGAGACTTTGCCAGAATCACCACAAACTCTGCCGCCTCACCACCATAATGCGCCAGGCCCGGCCGGACCGATGGAAGCCATTAGTGTAAGGAGTCTGCCTGACTCAGTCGATCAGACAACCGGGACGCTTAAAGCACAGACATGGATCGAGGCTAAGTGAGCTCTTAATATAGCAAAAGACTGTGAGAGATGGGTCAAATGAATCACAATGTTTGATGACGCATAAAAACATTCCTGATCAATTAGAGCATTAGCCTTGAGGGCTGGTGTAAACAGCCAGTTAAAGCTAGGGTAGCCATTTTATTTCAGAAGCTTTATTTATTGTATTTGTAGAAGCTATCTTTACATCCGATAGCAATCAATAATACAGTTGGACCACACGAAGAATGGACAATGTTTACGCTGGAAATCATGATGAACGTTGCCTAACCCAGCTTTAAAGGACTAGTTCACTTTCTGGGAGAGCGTAAGAAGATATTTATACTACTCTTTCATCTGTGCACTTAATATGGAGATGCAGACAGTCAGCTTAGCAGGCAAAAACAGCTAGCGTTCCTCTGTCCAAGCAAAGCTGAGCTGAATGAGCGTGTTTCACAAAAAACTATTTCTTCAAGGTCATAGAGATACTTGAAATAGGCATTATCCCACAGAAACTAAATCCATGCCAACAATGCTCAGTCAGTCAGCTCAATAACAGTGAGAAACCAAATGCACAACCAGCTGTTTAAGTGTTTCTTCTTGGCCGATATCTATAGAGATCCATCCTTATCCCCACACTTCATCACACTGTCTTCTTATTAGGAATCAAACGCACCTTCTGCCAAGTGCTAGTCAGTCTGCAGTCGTGTGTGTGTGTGTGTGTGTGTGTGTGTACCCAAGCATGATGATGAGTCCATACTGTCCAACTAGTGTATCTAAATGTCTAATTACCGGAGTTCAAGAGTTGCTACGGTTGATACTTGAGATTGTAAACCCTTGTCTCACTCAATTAGATTCTCTACTTCCATTTGAGAGCAGTTTGCATTCTCAGCTGCAAGGAGCAGCACACAGAGGCTTACAAAACCATTTACAGAGTTGGAACAGTGTGTGAGATTTCTGCAGCGATTACACAGGAACTTTGTGGGTCCACATCCTGTCCCACGACTCACTTTGTCAGAACAAGTCGTCTCCACTATTGGGGTGTAATAGTGTCATGCACAGTAAGTATGACTCAGTCGATAACAATTGAAAACTAAATCTATGCTCACGAGATCACACATCCACTTCACAGAAGCTGCAGAAAGTATACACAGAGGACACATTTCAGTCATATACTAAATTATTCCCTATTAGCATAAATTGCTGATTTGTTGTCTATGATTACACACAGGGTTGGAAGCGTATATAAACCGTTTCTGTGAATACTGATGAGAATTACCTCTCCGTCGGCTAATAATCATCATGAAGCGGGTTGGCAATTAGGCAGAAACAAAAATAATTACAAACTTGTATCAAGGAAAGGTTTTATGGAGGTAGAAAATGATTCTGCTTGGAGATTAGGCAGAAATCAAAAACAAAACAAGACTGTTAGAAACTAATACATTATAAAACAAGGTGAGAAATGTTTGAGGAGGCTTTCTTGGAGCAGACAAGTCCCCTGACACTGGGGAAACTTAACAATCTTGCCTCGACTGAATTGGTTTTCAACTAAGAGCTGGGATGACTCACTTAAAATGCAGCCCGATATATTAGACTTGACGTAACAAGCTCAACATGTCAAAAACGGGCCATCAGAATTAGTTACTGTTGACCTCAAAGTTTTAGCGTTCGGGACCCTTAAATAATCAGCGCTGGCTGGCTGGTTGGCTGACTGGCCACCCCAATGCTGGAAGTCCAAAAAGCGGGATGAAAGGGCTATGATAGCGCAGCACAGTACTATAGAGAAGCGAACTGAACAATCAAGAGTATCTTAAATTCTCTTTTGCAGGCTTTGATAGCAGCCATAGCCTTGAGGAAAAAAGAGAAAATAAATCTTTTGTTGATGCTGTAATGCTTTCAGTAATTGATCCAGGACACTAAGGAAATATAGCAATGGGAAAGGAAAGACGCAAAAATGAACAACAAAAGCTTAATGCAAAAACATTCATGATTCCAAGACAATAACCAACTGAATAAACAAGGCTCTGTTACACAGACTTCATCTGTGCTTGGATGAGGATTTTAAAATGTACCTTTTCTCCTTTCACGTCATATGAAACTAGTTAAACTTGACTAAAGAGGGCTTTAGAAACACATGGATTGTTCAGAAATACAACAATGCCTCTGAATGCCCATCTCTATCCTTGGTAACAGTCTCAGAGCAATATATCAATCAGAAAAGCTGCTTCCACAATGCACACAAGAAAACTTGGTGCAGGCTGGCATCAATTCCCAGGCTCACAGGAGGTCTCAATTAAACTCAGCTGTGTGTCGGACGATGCTACAGTATGAGTCATCTGCTTAGTGTGCATGTGTGTGTGTTGGTGTCTGAGTATGCTTTTAAAGATTTTGCTTTGCTATAATCAAAGTATACTGGAATTCCCCATTAAACAAGATCCTCCTTTTAGAAGAAACAAAAAATCCATACACGTAAGATCTGTGATCTAAGAAAAGACAGCCACGCAAATCTGGTTCCTATCATTCCCAAAGGAATACCTCCTCTTCTTACAGATCTGAAAAAAGAAAAAAAAAGCCAAAACAGGGAAATGAAAAAAGAAACATTTGGACTTTGGAGTGGCTGGAACTTCCTCTCAGCTTCACAGCCGTCAACAACATCTGCAACTGCCAACCCTGGACAGATGTCCAAGCAGAAACACTATCTCCGGGTGGGTAGGCGGGGTGGGGCTAAGGCATGGCTGCAACTAGCCTGTAAAGATGCCCAAAGACACAGCGGTGCCTGAGTGCGTGTTTATTGTGGACTGGGAAAATGAACACACTAGCCTAAATATGTCTCACTGCAGTCATTAACTTTTAGTTACATATGTCTTTTATTTTACCTCTGAGTCTGAGGATTATTCTGATTTCAGATGGGCCTCAGCTCATAAAATGATTGAATAGACAACAGCGGGCTTGTGATACAAATCAAAAAACGTCAGAAGTTGAAATAGAAGCCAAAGAGTGTCATGCTTTGTTCAGACTTTTGACAAGTGATATTACCATACATTACCGATATATCAATCCCCTGTCTACACATTATTCTTTGAAATATTTTATTATACCTTATTATAAATATGTATGTCTCTCAAAACCCCCGGCCATGTAACCTGGCACACTCTATACCCACACCATGACACTATTTCCACACCAGAGCTCAACACCTGCATCCAATCAAACCCTCCCTTGCAGCTCCACAACTCCCACCAGCAGACTGGGAGTCAGATTCAGACTGGGCTCAGAGAGGTTTTATGACTAAACCAGCTTGACTTGAATTCTGATCCACAACCAGCAAATCAAAAGGAGACTGTTGACAAAAATAACAGCCGTAATTAAGAGTCAAGCCCCTTAAAAACGAAAAGGAAGAAAATTCCACTGAAGGTTTTCTCTGTTCTCCAGCGCAAATCCCAACTTGGCCTGCCTAATCGACGAAGGCATTTTTACAATGCCTGTAAATTTCATGATTTAAGATGATGACTTTATCGTGTTTCCAATTATCCTGTTTAATTCAATGGAGCCAAAGGAGATGATATACACAGGTTGTAAAACTCAACTAACAAAATATTACACTGCACAAAATACCCATCTTAACAAGCGATTAATTTTAGAATGGCAATTTGGTGAAAGCCATGACATTTCTTAAATCAAATATCAGTTTTTCAACACAACTTAAGTGATACATCTTACTCTGTTTTTAGTTCTGGCAGTCCCTTTTATATATCAAGCAAAACGAAAATGTTTTAGAGACTAGATTTTAGAAGAAAAAGAAGACAGACATACTTCTGGTGCCTTGCTCAAGGACACCAGGGCAGTGCCTACGAGGTGAACTGGCACCTCTCTAGCTACCAGTCCACACTCTGTGCTGACTGGTCCATGCTGGACTTGAACTGGCCACCCAAGCCTCAGATTTAGCAAACCCACCCCCCTTTAAGACTAAACATGTCCACACTACCAAAGACAGACCTTTTTGCTTTGTTTTGTTTCTTTCTGCGTTGGTGTGTTTTACGAAACACTTTTAGTAGCAGTGTTACTTTTGTAAGCTGTTTTGCTATCATTCCTAAAACAAGTTTTATTGTTCCCCAGCACCTCCGTTAATCAAATTATGCCTATTCTGATTATAACTCTACTATGTGTCAAATACCCTGATTAAGTTGTTTACCTGACAGAAGTATTATCGTAACTTGATTCTGATTAACACAGAGTTTGTGTAAACACAATAACATTTGCTATCAGGATCCTGCTGAAGTTGAAACTGATGGACGATGAGCACTGTCGGCCTGGGACTAGTGAGGCAGGGCCGAACCAGGCCTGTGCTGATGGTGAGTCACACTGAAATGCATCTACAACATCTGGTCCCTCTTACTCACACAGCCAACGACCCCCAGGCTCTGCCCACAGAGACAAAAGAATACACCACTCAGGGTACCCTTCTCTGCACCGCTTCAAAATGCTGAGCTGCAAACACACACACACGCACACATTCAGAGCTAAGGATTCCCCGATCTGTGGCACTCTATCCCCAGGCCATGATGCCACAAGGACACAAAGCAGACCACTACTCCTTTGAAACAGGATCCACCACTGGACCTCTAAATCCCTAACTGCTTACATACATCCTACTAAACATTGGTCATAAAACATCTTGTTTGTATCTTTTCATCTCATTTCTACCCCCTCGCCACATCACGTTGTGAATCACAGGAATCTTAACAACCCCTCACCCAGTAGAAAAAAAAGATTCTTGAGCAGAGAGAGAAAAAGGACAATGGAGTAACTCAGGTCACGGGCCAGCAGTTTGATTCCAGCACATAACACACCCTGATTCTGTGATGTTAACCCTACAGATCGTTTTCAAGCATCTGCTTTGTGTGTAGCAATGACAAATGAAGAGACGCAGCCCTAGGACGCCAGACCTTTACCGAAGCTAACTGACAACAGGCATTGAAGGAGCTTAGGTCAAATGTAAGAACATCAACACTTCTCGAATATGAGTTCAGAGGAGCTGAGGTCAAAACACATTAAATCATTGGTTCCCACTTTATCACGTCTTTATTACCTCACTTCATTCCCTACTTGTTTTGCCCTCTTTTTCTCATCCTCTCCTTAATCAACTCCTCCACACATCCTTCTTCGTCTTCCATCCAACAGTACTGCATGTACTGCCTGTACTTTCCCTAGTTCTGGACTGGTTCTGTGTTTACAGGTCGTGGCAGCACGGAGCGAGGGACCAGTGCCGAGCTGTGACCCAGTTCCCACACTGACCATGAACAATGCCGCTTGGGAGGATCCAACAGATGCACTCCAACATGTGCTGACAGGAAGGGATGGCAGAGGTTCAACTAGGGGGAGCGAGAGAGAGGTGGGGGGGGGACTGCATTTAGACTCACAATCACGTTCTAAACCCCCCGATGGGCGGCATTCAGGTCCATCATCTGTAAATGACGCAGGCGGATGACAAGATCAATAAATTTGGTGAAGCTTTATAGCCATCTCTTGAGATGTGCTGGATTTTTTAGAATGACACGGCATGGGTTTACAGCTATCTGACAGGGAGAGTTCACTAAAAACTGAGCTCACTCAGTGGATTTGCTGTTTAAGGTTAAGGTTTTATTACATTATTCTTCTTTCTTTCTGCTTTCACATATTTACAAAAGAGGTTGACAGCAAAGATTGATAAGGGGAATTGGGGGACATCTAAGGCCATTGTAGGTACATTGGCTAAGCCAGGGGTATTCAATTAAAATTCAAAGAGGTCTAGTTAGAGAAAATTTCCCGAAGCAAAGGTCTGGGCTCATAACGACTAACTTGCGTTATCATTCAGTGCCATGACATATAGTTGTATCCACATATATTCAACAACTGAAATATTTCATTTACTGTCAGTTTTCAAATCAAATTGGAAGGCTAATAAATAATAACGCCTCTAATTATAAATTTAAGTAAACTAAAATAAAGTGCTTAATTTCTGAAAAAAATGAAATAAAAAGTGTAGCTTGAAGTGATTGAAGTTTACCAATTTTATAATAAACACCCAACACATCTTAACAAATGAACATCTATAAAGCCTCCTCTTCTCATTCCCTCTTATATAGGCCTACCACTTCCCTACTTTCTCTTGTTCAGTGAGAAACGTGAGCTCAGGCTAGGATTGGAGATATGAGAGATTCTGGTTCTGAACTGCCAGTGGGAATAATGTACATGTAAGAATCTGTACATTCTTGATTAAAAGCCCTTTCTTTCGTCTCCTCTCTTAGTGTGTTTCCAAAACGTCTCTGTTGTATCTCACTCGCGGACTCAACTTACAATGCTTGTCGGAATGCACAGATTTGATTGGCTGAGCAGCATCACATGAGACGACTGGAACACATGCTATTGGTCTGTGAGTTTCCTGGACCGCTAAACCAGTACAGTAAATGCTAGAAAAGCAGTGCGGGTTAAAATAGAGATGCTTCATCACGAGGTAGTAATTCTCAATAACAAATCTGTTGTTGGTCAGGGCCCGGAGAGGACGGTGGCTGGGTCCAGATCCGGACCGCGGTCCGCCAATGAGTGACCTCTGTCGTAAGCCAAACAGCTAGCAGAGGGCACCGCCCACTTTTTTTATTTATTTGGCACTTGGTACCGTGCATTTGTTAAACAGAGTGTGTTTTTGTCCCATTCACAGCCCAACTGGTCTCAGTTTTCAATCATGAACGGGACAAAACATCTCTTCCAGACGGTCTCCCCTTTTGGCTTTCTTCTCCCCATCTTTTTTTCCTTTCTCCCCTCCTCCTAATCAGTCGCTCCTTTCATCTTCCAATCCTCCATTTGGTCTGCATCAGTGCCGGGTAAGATCAGAGCACAGAGGGAGAAGGGCACTAGATAAGAGGCTATGACAGACAGGGAGGGCAGTAAAAGACTAGTAATAGTTTCACGAGTCTGCCTTCTCTTCCCGTCTGCATGAGAGGCCTTTTTATAGGCCGGCAGGATCCAGTTTTGTTCAGACTTTCAGCTGGTATAGTGGCTCTGAGGTCAGGGCTGAGTTGGCATAGACTGACATGGAACCGGATACACAAACATCTGCAGTCAACCAAACAGACTCGATGTGTATGAGCAGTCAGACAGACATTAATAAATTATTAGTGAGATGTGTGTAGCACACTGTGCTGCTCACTGCACGCAGTACATATCCAGGTATAATATAGAGCAAGCTTGTCTTCTAAACTACAGAGAATTTATTATGTCATTAAAGCTGAATCAGGGGTCAAACCCCTTAACCTTTAACAAGTCCCCAAATCCTCTCACGCATCTCTTACTGAAAGAATCTTGAGTTTGTTTTGGAGCATCATGCAACACTAAGCAACACATGCTTAATACTCGTTAACTTACTGGACAGCATGATTTACTCAAACACTAACACACGACAGACGATCTGCGTGTACAGTGGATTTGATTCTCAACAAATACTGCAGAGACACACAAAATGAGAAAGGTGCACACAACCTTCATTCATATAATAATTAGGAATGCAACGAATTATGATGAAATTAGTTGCCAACTAACTTCATTATCAATTACTTTATGATGTCATTGGGCAGTAGCAACAATGTCAGCTTAGTGGAGTGAGGTGAACAATAAAGTTATCAACATCAGTGATGGTATAAACATCTTCACGACCTAAAACTTCCAAGTGTGGGAGCATTTCACTCTTCACACTGGCAAAAAGGTGGTGAGCTGCAGAATTTACAGAGCTGACCTTTCCTGGCATGGGAGCACACCAGTTATACGGGTGTATCTATGGTTGCACGTACCGCTGGCTCTCTGGATGATGACTCGTCTCGGTAAGATAGTTGGCAGACTGGCTAGCTTAATGTTAAAAGCCATGTTATTTCACATTATGGGGCCATAACGTTTTCTATACATTTTCTCTTGATCGCTTGTTCAAATAATTACTCAACATACAACGATCCTGTTCATCGGATCTCTGTCTGCCAAAAAATTTGAGGTGGTGGCTAAAATGCCTCAGTCTCCCTAATTAAAATAAAACCACAGATCTGTGAGTTGTTGAGTTTGGGGAAATTGTTTACACTTCATGAAATGCTGTCCATGTCAGATTAGTTAATATTTGTCCCCTCTCATTAATATTAATTATTAAGTTATTCCTTTCTTTGTTTCTCAGTTTGTCTCTGTGATGTTGCAGTACCAAGGTGTAAGCTACTCTGTGACTAGATAAATGATATGCCTTGTCAACAGGAGATCAGCTGCAAAGATGAGTACAACACACACCGTTGCACAGAGTTATTTCTTACTGTATATATACCTGTTTTATCTGTGACAGGACTTTCTGTTGCTACAGCAGAAATGTTCATTATTTTTGAATGCAGTGTTCATTTTATTATCTTTATTGTTAATTAGCACATGACTTAAACAACCGCATGCTAAATTTAAAAGCCGATAGCTTATTAAGAGGCAGTGAGTAATAATCCAAATAGTCGATTATTCGTTTCAATACTCGATACATTATTCGATCAAAATAGTGGTTAGTTGGAGCCCTAGTGATACTGTGAGCAAGATTTGACCTGAGAGAGTAAACATCTGACAGTTAATGTGACCTGTAGTGACTGGATGCGGCAGGTGGCCTTTAAAAGACAGGTGTAAGCACAGCTAAATGGCACAGGGAAGATGAAAGGATGAGACAGTGAGATGGGGAGAAGAGGAAAACTGCCCCAGAAAAAAAAAAGTGTGATGAATTGCGTATGTTAGGTTATACCAACACAGCCTCAGCACTATTCTGCCAGATTACAAAAACAGTGACATCATACATAGCCTATTTGAAGTAGGCCTCTCTGTAAACACACAAATTAGACATTTAAGAAAGCAGACATCAGGATTAAGTCTGATCTACATTATCTTTGTCTAAGGTTCTTAACAAATTTTGGTCCAAGATACACTACACTAATCATGATAAAGACATAAATAATTTGTGCGAACCCTATCTGTTCAAAGTGGCTTATCTCCTTGAGTAAGTGCTAACATTAATATATGTTGTCCTGTTTCCCTCAAGTGTCTTTATGTTCTTTCTGGGATTCATCAGATTTAAGAGCTGACCCTAAGAGTCACCCGTCAGAATATGAGAATTATACAAGTGGGGAGACGCTGCCACTGTAGCGTACCACTGCATGTGAGTGAAAAGCTCGACCTGCAACATGAGGTTTAAAGAATAAGTCACTGTGTGTTTGTCTTGGCACTCCACTCATATCATTTCATAGGCCCAATCAAAGCGTGAGCTAAAAAGAAAGGAAAAATAAAAGAGCTTTTTATTGGACTAGGCTCCCAGACACTGCCAAGGGAATAGAGGCCTTTGTGCAGTTTTTTGTTCTCGCATCCTGGGACGCTTTGGTGTCTATCTGCAAGGAACTAATGTCTCTATGTCCTGCACTCGAGTTTTAAATAGTGCTTTTGTTAATGCATGTTGTGTACGGCGTAGCATATACCCTATAGAACGGGTGAACTTGATAAAGCTGATAGAAAATCTGCAAAAACGGTTCATGGACTCTGTGAGCTGATACGAATAGCTGCTGAAAATGGGTGTTGTGGTGCAAAATCTAAACCAAACTCTGGCCAAAACCTGTTCCAAGATCCCAGAGTGAGACAGAATGGAATGCTGCTGTCAGGCTCAGCAAGCGGGTCATTCGAGGACACGAGCATGCATGTGTAGCTATGAGAGTGTGAGAGAGAAGGAGCGTGAGGCTGTGTTGCGACTATCTCAATCAACTGAAAACACATACACAGACCCAAACAGCCAATAAAACAATACAAACAACAATAAAAACACCCTCATAAATTGGACTTGACTTATAGAGAGCAAATGCATTCATAGTCATAAATGTGCGCGCACATATAGCCAAGGGTGCCTAGAACCTATGCGCAAACTGGATGATTGAGATGTTAAAAAAAAACAAAAGTACGTTTCTAAAAGGTGGCTTGTAACTTCTTCTGCAGCCCAAATTTTGACATATTCCATAGATCCTGTTTACACCTGGAGTTAACATTTATCTTGGGTGATCCAATCACAAGTGGACAGCTCTAAATACATTAGTTAGTTAGCACAGTTAGCTGTGTCACTAGCGGTCCTACTAACGTCAGCTACCTCTGCCTGGACTAGGAGCTTGGAGCAATGGGGGAGAGTTGGTGTTTACGCCACTTTCGACTGCTGGGATGAGGAGGTTTAATAAAGTTCTATTAAGCTTTAAAGCTGAATGGACTAGCTGTACGACTAACAGAACTAACTAGCTAATGGCAGTTGGAGTTAGAGGTTACTTAAGCAACAAGTAAAGCTATCCATCCATCAAGAAACTTTATAAGTAAATTATTATATTACAAAAGTAAATAAAGGCAGAGAAGCCGGAGGACAACAGAGGAAAAAACAGAAAATGTTTTCTCCATAAAATGATCCTATTTCATCAAAATCAGTGAATAAAGTTCTGTTTCTCTACAGTATCAATGAGGCCCGCCCCCCAGAATCACTCCGCTCCAACAGTGTCTATCATTTTTTCAATCTGATTATTGTTTCATTTCTCAGGTTAAAAAACTACTGAACTGGACTGAACAAATAGGTTGTTACATTTACAAGTCTCTTCATTGGCATAATATCTATGGAAGATTCTCCTTCGTCTTGTTCTGCAGAAATTTCTGATTTATGAGCACTGCAAATGACTGAGCCAACAGAGGCAGTTCAGAAAGTCTGAATTTAAAGCTGTGGACTCTATGTTTGACTATTTTTTCTACAAACGTAAGAAGTAATGTGGTCTTACTGAGTCTTTAAATACACAGGGCTGCATTGGTGGAGGCGTACTGTTTAAGGTAGTGGTGAGACGATGAAATATGATCCAATAAAGCTGGTTTGAGTAATAGTTCCATGAGCTTGGAAGGTTATCTGAAGCCAAAACACTGCACAGTGGTTTATAATAGTATGATTTATAGTATATATATAATAGTAAGAATTTTACACCTCTGTTTGAACACAGCCAAATCCCTAAAACATTTAGTGACCCATTTAATTAATAAAGTTGTGTTAGGGTGTAATGCAAAAGTAATGTAATGAACAGTGTAGCTACTTTTCTTTTTTCATGTAATGACCCCAACAGTTAACATATTGAGGGGAAAAAACTCTACTGGAAATTACATAGAAACACCTGTCCTAATAAAATAACACAAAACAGTTTAACCAACAGACGGACAGCGTGAGAAAGAACTTCCTTCCCTAAAGCCTTGCTTCTAGACAAATATAATGAAATCATGAATGTGAAATTATGCATCAAGCATCCATATGTGGTCTGCAATGTTCATACACAGGCCAGCTCTGCTTTGATCGTGACTCTCTTGGATCTCAGAGGAAAGAACAGAGAAACAGGAAGGGCCCTTAGTCCAAAACATCCAAGACAGGGATGGGGAGAGGAGGGAAGTGGGATGAACAAAGACATAGACTGAGAGGACAGTAAAAACATCCAAGTGTTTGTGTGTGTTGCTAGGGTTGTGAGAGTGTATGTTTCTCATTAGTATATCATTATTGTGTCCAACTGTATGGCAGATTGTGATGTTTTCGAATGACAAAAAAGAAATTACTATGGTTGGAAACCCCGTCTGTGTGCTACTGAAATGCTCTACATATTCTGCTATTGAAAGATGTTTATTGGGTTTGTCAAGAAGCATTTATCCACTTGACAACATGAAAGCAGACTAACGTCATCAATTTGGAACATTTCTGTTACCTGGTCTTATAATTACATTTGTGAGGTGAAATAACTTCACAAATGCATCACTAGATACTCCATCATCTTTGTCAGACTTTTTAAAAAATGAATTGCAGATTTAATACTTGGTGGGTTCACATTTTTGAAACACTTCTTTTATAACTACTGCACATGGCTAATCCTGGGCAATAAAACAAATCTGTATTACACATTAAGAAGTCACACGGCAGGACAAGTCGCCAAGATGTGCTGCAAAGCACCAGCAATGGCAGGGAAGAACATAACTGCTAGCTTATAAACATAGATGTTAACAATGGTGGATTTAAATTTTAAATTTTAGATTTAAATTTTTATTTAAAAAACACCTTTGTACATTTTTGCAGAGGAAATGCAGTCAATGCATTTGTCAGAGCTCAAGCATACACACAATGTGCTTTGGTGATTAACGCAAGTGCTATAATTTCTGTGTCCGCAAGTACATGAGGGACCACTAGGGTAAGTGTCATTAGAGTGTGTACGTAAAGGCTCTGTGCAGACATCCATGTGCCTCCCATTTGTTGTGAAGCTACCAGAGTCCCCACCAATCTACTGCGCGTGTGTGGAACAAGTCTGCTAAGCCGACTCCAGAAAGTAGTATAAGCAGAAGTAGTCCGCGTCCGTGGCATCTGCAGCTGTCCGTGTACACGTCCGCTTTAAAATGTATTTGAGGCTT
Source organism: Micropterus salmoides (assembly GCF_014851395.1). Lineage (NCBI taxonomy): Eukaryota > Metazoa > Chordata > Actinopteri > Centrarchiformes > Centrarchidae > Micropterus > Micropterus salmoides. Next base: position 22,929,903 of record NW_024044570.1, read on the forward strand.
TTCACTGAATGTAAACTTTTGTTTGTTTTCAGGAGAACTCTACCGGGCACCTTTAAATACATAAATTGAGATCTTATATTTCAAAAGTAATATTAGAACAATACAAAGAATTTGATTATTTGATTTGTTCTGTATATACAGTACTGTATATTAAGTTAATATATAAGTTTTAGATATTTAGCACCTGTTTGTTATAATTGTTTAATCATATACCTGATGATATGTCTACAAAATCCCTGACTTTGTGCAAGTGTACCTAGAATAATTTATGCTGTTCTGAAGGCAAAGGGTGGTCACACCAAATTGATTGATGCATTTCTTCTAGTCATTCACTTTGCATTTTGTTAATTTATAAAAATGATCTATTAACATGTCTATTCTTGAAAGCATTCCTAGTTTACAGCATTTTTCAACACCTGTAGTATACAGTATGGTACTGTACTTCTGGCTTCTATTGCATGTTATTACTCCGTCTTTTTCTATGAGTCCTATCTAGAGTTAGTCAAAATAAAGGGGAAAATGGACAGAGGTAGGTGTGATGTTTGTTTGCCAGGTGAATGTGGCCATCATGAACACTGCATTGGTCAAAACAAGTAAAATATTCAGCAAAATACTCCTAACACACCAACATCAGGGTCGCCAAACTCCCAGTGACAGTACAACACAAGTGACATCAAGTCACCAAGGTTCACTACCCTGAATGACAAAAACGCAAACATTCAGCATCTGCCGGGTGCAGTCACATGGAATAACAAACAACAAAAACATGGATAAAATGATGACAACACAACACATATCTACCATGTATGGACATACTATGCACTTAAGTAAGAAGTGATGCAAATATGTGGTTTACAATCTACAACATGGATTAATTAGTGAATTATAACTCCTTTAGTTTAGCGTGAATGTGTTCTTACCTGTCCATCCTGACCAACATGTACCTGGTGGATCTGGAGATTTCCCTGAAATAGAGAATTCATATGTCATGCCAAAAGCCTGACGCCACATTATCTACACACACAATCATGTAGCTATTTTGACTAGCAAACATAAAGCCATGAAAAGATGCATCTTGCCCATTTCTTATCCATTATATTTGCCTTAACCTGAGCATCTTCACAAGGTGATTCAAGCTATTACATAGTGGACTCTCATGATCAACAAGCAAAGTGCAGCATAACAGTGTAAATATCTGAGAAGTGTCAGAACTGTTTTTTGATTCTGAGTATGCAGATTTGCCAAAAGAGTGTTTTTACATGATGACGCAAGAGTTGATAAGTGGATGAAACGTCCTTTTTTTTTTTACATATATCAACTATTCTGTCATTTCTGGCTACACAGAGTCTCCTCTAAACAAAAACAGATGCCCATACACACAGGCACAAGCCCATCGCTGTCTCATCAAGATGCAATGACCATCATAAAGTCGCTAAACACCCACATTGATGTTAACAAGACCACATGAGAGAGGACATCATTTAAGCCATATTTAGCCAATCCCAAGTTTCAGCTGTTTTCTCTTGCTAATTGTATTTCATGTATACACCAAGTGCTGCTGGAGCTGCCATATGGCCAGAGAGCAGTGTAATCTCTCAAACAGCTCATTTCCTTTTCACGCACGCTAAAACCAATGTCTTTGATGAAAGGGGTCCGTTCCTAATGAAAACATATTCCATGAGTGGCAGTTGGGAAAAGTGGGATTTTGTTGCTAAGCTTTGAACTCCAAAAACAAACAATATCATGGAATAGGAAGGAGAGAAGAGAAGAAAATCTGGGCTCAGCCACAAAGAGCAGGAAAGACTTTAGAGCTTATCTGCCTCCAATTCACTCTGTCTCTCTCACTCGATCATGCATTTCTACCTCTGAGTGTCCTTTAGCACAAGTGAATGGCAAATGAGAAAAACACTTGGTCTAGGTGTCAATTGCTTTTGCACAAATGTCAAGCTGCCTTGCATGTGTGCCACGTACATATACAGTATGTGTTTACATGTGTATGTGGGCACAAAGACTGGCGCCTTGAAATAAATCCCTCTCCCACATTCTCGAAAAAAAAAATCACTAACAATGACGCTGATGCGGAAATTCCTCTTCAGCAGCCGGTGTGGTTTGGAGTTAGATTTTGATTTCAACTGGCAGGCCAGTGCTATATCTGCATGCAGAGTTCATGTCTGGTGGGGGACATGAGACATCTGGGCTTTAGGGCTATGTGGAAACAAATGTCATAACCCCATACATAAGTAGGAGCATATAAACATTAAGATGCTCTATATGGAACATCTGCTTTAGCTGAAATTATTATTATTGAATGAAAGTATTACTCGGGTTGATAATGCTTCACTGGGATGGCAATTTGTATGAAATATACACAGCTACACAAATGTTTAATGATTCTTACAAAACTTATTTGACAGATGAAAAATAATAGTTTGCTGTATTTAACGGCTCTTCCTTCTCCTCCTATTAGAAGTAGACTAGTTTAGTCTCTCCAAAATGTGAGTTGTGCAATCACAAATTTGATCAGTCATTGGGAAATAGTAATAATTCTTCTTCCACACAGCTGAAAGGGGATCAACCCCAATTGTCTGAAAAACACTTGGCGAGTGTTCAAGTGACAGAGAGCTTCATCAAGGGAAACTGTAGCTTGGTAGAGTAATGCACTGGTCAGTAGTTCTCCTTGTTGACCTAAATAACAACAACTTAACTCTACTTTTGCACAGTTGTAGTGTATTTAACAGATGTGATGTTTCCAAAATGTTATATTTATAGGCATTCCTTTGTTTGTGATTACTGTTTCAACGATTAATTTCAATTCATTTATATAACACCATTTCATCTCATTTCACTTTTCATATAGAGCAGGTCTAGACCGTACTCTATGTAATATTGTTTATAGTGGCCAACAATTCTTACCATGAGCATGCACTTGGCAACACAGGCAAGGAAAAACTTCCTTTTAAGACACAGAAACCCAGATGAGAACCATGACTCAGGGCGGCCGGCTATCTGTCTCGATAGGATTCAAATCTATCAATTCCACCATTCACTGGCTAAATAAAAACAAGTCTTTGTTTCAGTAAAATTGTGTAGAAAAAATGCCATATGTCTGAGGGTGATCAAGGGCACCAGCACTGCATTAACCCTCTTGGGCATGGAGTTCACCAGAGCTTCACAGGTTGCCACTAGAGTCCTCTTCCACTCCTCCATGACGACATCACAGGGCTGGTGGATGTTAGAGACCTTGCGCTCCTCCACCTTCCGTTTGAAGATGCCCCACAGATGCTCAATAGGGTTTAGGTCTGGAGACATGCTTGGACAGTCTATCACCTTTACCCTCAGCTTCTTTAGCAAGGCAGTGATCATCTAGGAGGTGTGTTTTGGGTTGTTATCATGTTAGAAAACTGCCCTCTGGCCCAGTCTCCAAAGGGAGGGGATCATGCTCTGCTTCAGTATGTCACAGTACCTGTTGGCATTCATGGTTCGCTCAATGAACTGTAGCTCCTCAGTGCCGGCAGCACTCATGCAGCCAAAACCATTGGGGGGACAGCAAAATTACATAAGCTGTACACCTACTACTTTACATTGTAGCAAAGTGTCACATGAAAACATATAATTAAATATTTACAAAAATGTGAGGGGTGTACTCACTTTTGTGAGATACTGTATAACGGGTTATTTCAAATGGTCAGTCAAATAAAGTCATTAGGAAGTTTTTCCTTGCCTCTGTCGCCTAGTGCTTGCTCTTGGTGGGAACTGTTGGGTTTCTGTAAATATCATCACAGAGTACGGTCTAGACCTGCTCTTTTATGAAAAGCGCTCTGAGATAACCGTTGTTGTGATTTGGCGCTATATAAATAAAATTGAATTGAATAGCTGACCAGATGTCGACCAAATTACAAACCAAACATCCAACACAACATACTGACACTCCCACACTAAAGTAGACAACATTATTTTTCTTCCCAACAACCCCATTTCTTTCTCAAGCACGAGTTTACTGTAAAGCCTAAAATCCACTCCGGCTACGGCACGTTACGGCTAATCACTGCCATTATAGTCGATGCCTTTGAGTCCACCAGATGCGGCCGCAGCGCGTCCCAGAAGCGGCTCTCCGCTCCGCAGAGAATACGTAGCAGGTCAATTTTTACCGCTAGCCGCGTCATGCAGCTCTTCTGTGAAGAAGGTAATATAAGCACAAAAAGGACAAATTAATAACAAGTAAATAATGTGGGGCTGGCTACACGCCCCGCTGCTGAAACACTTCTGTGACGGTTCCAGTGGACTTTGACGCCGGGCTATGTACGGATCTAAAAAGTGCCGTAGCCGGAGTCAGTGGATTCCCGGCGTAACAGTTACATTCTGTGAGAAAAATTCTCTCTCTCACGCACGCACGCACGCACACACACACACTTGCCTCACTGTCCTGTGTGATCTGCACCTCCTCTCCTTGTGGCACCTGGGCAATGTGCAACTGACCCTGCGGAATCTGATAGACACAGATAAGAGACAGTTGATGCTGGAACAATTACACAAATATCAACAAATCAAGACATTTGGAAAGGAATGTTTTCCTTTAATCCTAAACAACATTTGCAACTACACTGAAATCTACATATAATTACCATACAATGATAAATTTTGCTTAAAATGATAAGATTGAAACAATGAAGGGGAACAAAATCCATAGTCTTTGTTCTGTGTGATATCTTCTAATTTCCTCCAGCTTTGGAAGACAGCCTTTGGAAGACATCCACATGATTTGTCTAACTCACACTTGTGAAGCCTCATGTAAGCTTCAGTTGAACATTTGAATACATTTTTGTAGGGAAGGAGGACTGTGGACTACACTGAAATCACACCAGGAAAAGATCTCTTTATGGCCAGTATGAACTGAAGGGCTGATTACACAAAGCCAAATCTGTTTTGATGTTCATATGGGTATAACACAATTGATTTAAGAGAAAAATTGTACACCTATCCTTTAGGCTTCATGTTAGCTGCTGTGTACAGAATGTGATTGAAAATAATTAACTAAGCAGCCCTAGTGTGGTACATGTAATCTGGCAACAACACAATACTAATTTTGTTCAGGAATTATCAGACGATGGTTGCAGTGCTGAATCACAAGTAGTAGGTTTGATAGATCTTCTCTGCTCTAATAACAGCACTCATAAATTTCACATTCAGCTGCACCCTTTAATACTCTGTGTGTCGGGAGGGTAAAACTACACAGTGAGTTCCTCACAATCATTCTCTCCCACTCTTCCACATTAAACCCAACTTCTCTTCCTGCCTGACAAAATCATTATATTCAAGTTACTTGTTGAGCATTTTAGTAATTTATTTCTGTATTAAAAGCAGGTGGCGTTTACATACAGGAGACTTGCTCTCCCTCTCAACAGCGGGGTCGATCATATGGAGGTAGTTCAGTTTCTGGAGGGCAGATGTGAAACAAACAACTATGCTCTGCAAAATCTACTACAAACAGTTGCTACTGACGCCAGCAGTGCCACAAATCTAACCCTTCACCTAAATCCAGCTATCAGTGCAGAATGACAAATGCATAAAAATAATAATGTAAAAGTGCCACAAGATGACAGTAGCTACGTCTATCTGATTCAAGAGAGGCCATGTATGACAGTATGGGACTTGGAAATCTACAGGTGACAGGTAGCTGATTTGTATAGACATACAAGTTACTGTGATGTAGGCGACCATGCATCATAACTGATCTTACCATGTTGGTTTTGCACATGCAGTGGTTTTTTCATCTTTTTTTCAACCACTCATATGTTGAAAGCAGCAGCAAATTAAATTGTCTGTCACCCCACAACTGAAGTGTGTGCCTGTATGTACTTGTGTGCGCCCGCATGTATGTGTTATTCGCAGAAACCAGTATGCAATTGGTGCCATCAGACTTAAGGAGGAAACACTTCAAATGAAGCACCTAAGACAGACATTCAGACTGTCAAGTGTTAATGTTATCCTTGTTATGGCCTTATCCTTATTTTTGAAAAGTGCTCTATAAATAAAGATTATTATTACCCGAAATACATGTTACCATTATTTAATTTATTAGTGGTATCAAATTGTGTATCGAGAATCGTGGAATATAACTGGTATTTGTATCAGCTACTAAATTTCTAGAACCGTGACATCCCTACTATAAGGTCAACAACAACCTGTGTATGTAGACAAAGCTTAGTATTGTGTCTTTCATTATTTAGAATTTTATGTTATGCTTTTGGAGCAGCATCTGTCCTGTTCTTTGTTGAAATGATGAGATGTTTCATCCTCAAAAACCTTCTAGTCTCCCTGAGTGAATGTAAGATACCAAATAGTAGATGCTATTTGTTTTCAGTTATCACTCCCAAAGCCAATGCAACAAGCTGTTAAATCAATATAAAAAGGTGCAATTACTTATTTACATAGACATTGTAAATACGTGAACTAGGATTGTTCCGAATGGCGATTGTATTGCTTATCGCTGATTGAAGGGATGATTAGCGATTGGTTTTTCATGGGTTGATATTAAGGCAATTTTATCTAACTCACTATCAGAACTAAAATGACATAAGAACAGTCTCTAGCATCTGCACCCCACTGCAGTGTTTCCCATTCATTGATTTATTTGTGGCGACAAACCACGCCACAATATCAATGCTGACCACTGCTACATATTATGTAAAATATAATTCATTGTGGAGCTGCGCCCAGCGCATAGATTCACTCAGCACCACTGCTTGTTCGCTCGCTCCCTCTCTCTCCCTCCCTCTCACACAAACACATTGAAACGGAGCCGTGTTTATAGAAAAACTAATGCATTGAAGTTATCTCTGAGAAATTAGTCTATCTATTTTCTTAATACTGTCAATGTCGGAGACCGATATGTTAACGTTAGAGTACAGCTGGGTTGTCGAGGTTGACACGCTGTACATAGGTGCTATCGATTGCACCCTACTTCTCCCCGCCGCGCGGTCGCGGCACCACAGTTATACGGTAATAATGTGGGAAACACCGTACTGTGCATTTACAGATGTTTCTGGTGGGTTCTCTTAAAGCTAATAAGCCTGTTTCTTCCATGCTGGCATTTGACTGACTTGCTGCAACGTAACACCGCCCCCTGGCAATCAGATCGCCAATCGGTGATCTCAAGTAGCCATGATCAGACGATATGAAAATAGAGACGATCACCCAAGCCTAATGTGAACAATTCTTATGGAAATGATTAAAATATAATATTTTTAAAAACTGCATCATTGGTATTAACAGCATAATGCAGTAACTTAAACTACAAAATGGGAGCAAATCAGAAAAAAACAAGGAGACTTCATACTAAAACAAAGTTTTAGGGAGTTAGAAATAAAAACCTGTCTCTAAACCTAATGTTCACCTAGTATAATCAGATTATGAGTTCTAATTATAATCACATTTTTTTTGTTGGTAACACTGACTTTGCAACTCACACACACATGCACTAAAAGCACTAGGAAGATGAGGAGCCTCATTTAAAAATCCCTTCATAACATCGTCTCTCAGCTTGTGTGTATCTACCACTGGCTGTTTGAAAGCACAACAAGTAGACACCAATGGGCCATGATGAACTCATTTAATTAAAGGCTGTAACCTCAAGACATCAACCTTTACTGATACCTGGCATTTAATCATTACTTTGATCAATTCCACAGACACGTTATAACTTATTTAAGACATTCAACAGGCCACAAGAGTTTTAAAAAGTGCCCGGTTCCTCACTTGTCCCTTAAAATCAGGTATTTTGAGTGATTTCAGGGCAAAGAGACAAGTCAGGATATGTCACTTTCCCTTTGTCAGACCACCCATAACGCTATCGTGGGCCTGACTGTGACCTTTAGCCATAACAGCTGCAAAAGGTCATCCAATCCTTGAGCATGGGAAACTGACATAAGCTGCAATATATTTCTGCAGAACACTGAATGCTGAATGAGTCACTGTGGTGGGTGGCGTGACCCGTCCTCTTGCATGAGGTTGTAAGCTACATATCTGATAAATATCGTGACAAAGGGGGACAAAGACGCATACTGTCAGAGAATACTTTGTTGTGGGTTTGTTGTGTGCCTTTAAATTAAAAATGTTTGCTTATGGATTCAGAAAGACAGGGATAAAATGTCTGACACTCACCACCTGAACTTGTCCATCCTCGCCAATACGGTGGAACTGGACCTGTTGATTGGCCAGTGTGTAGTGCAAGGTCTGCTGGGTGGCAGTCTCAATGTGTGCCGTTTCTTCTGCGAGGCCTCCCTCTGGTTAGGAGGACAAGAAGTATGGTCATTGGTGCACTCATGTATACAGCGGAAGTAGGTCAGGAATACAGGGGAAATGATTCCAGCACACACAAGAAATAAAAATGAGGTCTCTAAGACACACACTCACACATGAACATGTAAGGGGCCTTAGCAACAAAAAAAACACGGGCTAATTCCCAGGCCATCTGTTGGATGATGGCATGTTTATACTTTATCAAACGCCTAAATACACAACAAGGACTCTCCAGCTAGCCATCCAAACACACTCATGGTCGAGCAGCCAAACACAAACTCCAGGCCTCAGTCTAAACACCCGCTATCACACAAGCAGTCTGAAAACCCTGCACGGAGCTATTGCAGCTCCACACCAACCCAAAAAAACGTCAAGGCTCCATGTCAGCAATCAAATACAGCAGAGCGTTCAGTGACAGCGATGTCCACACCGCAGGCCGCAAAATAAACAAAATCACACCTTCTCTTGAAAGATGCCAAAATGTGCAGCAATAAAAAGACCATTTGGGAGAAGTGAGGGCTGAAAGGATTTGAGGTAATTTCTTGTAAAATTCTGACAACCTATTGAGCATGGAAAAAACAAATCCAAGGAATGTAGCTTTAAATGACTAAAACGTAGGGCACATATCGCATACACCTCAAAAGTTCTGTTTCCTGTCATGTTGCTTTGAAAAGTAAGGCTGTCTCCGATCTTTCGTTATTACTGCTATGTTCTATATTATGTAAATAATCCTCAGTACTTTTGTTTGCCAGACGAGGAAGCAAGAGCCAGGTGGCTTGTGAAAACTACAGTTTTGGTCTGAGCTCTCCTTGCTGGTTCACTGATAAACAGTGGTTTTGAAAGCAGAAGAAATGCCTCTTTCTTGTCTATAAACATGTAATCTGATTGAGGAAGGAATGATTGTTTTTGCATGGAGCATCTGAACTAGTATTTGTGCTATACACTCTGGGGGGGGGCGGGGGGCTGAAAAGTCAGGGCCTGACAATCCTCCCTAGTGTGTGCTCACAGGATATTTGGGTTTCCCCTACAGTCTTACTTTTCCTTGGTCAGAGGTGAGAGGTGATGGCTCACAGGGAGAGAAGGACAGCAGGCATTGTGAGCAGATTGCAACCACCTGCAGCAATACACACTGTTTCTGCATTTGGGTTCAGGTCTTAAAATAGCTTTCATATAGCTGATGAAATAAGACCTGTTTGACTTCACAGTGTGTGACTGTGGGGGAAACTTTAAATTAAATCACTTGTCTTTTGGTACAAAGCAGCCAATCAGTCAGAAAAAGTCAAATTATGTAACTTATGTAACAAAATTTACCAACTGAAAATTTGAACCATGTTTATGTGCTCCAGCATAATACTAATGGAAAGCATTTAGGTGGACAAGTAACATTTTACATGCAGTTAACATTTTATAGAAATAACTATTCATTCAAGGTTATTCATAGTAAGCTTTGGTCACAACCATAAGAAAACTTTGGCTATCAAGATGATAAAGTTGACAGGCTGACACGACAGAGAAAACACTTCCATCCATTCCTTTCAAACTGACTGAGCATCAGTTCAAATTCAAAGCTCAAAGTTGAAAAAAAAAAAAAAAACATTAAGTACAAAGTTAATGAGTTCCATACAAGCCAATAATTGTGACGTGCTGCTCCACCAAAACCCGTCCAAACTGAAAACCATTGGTGGTGTCACTGGCCTGTAAGCCAAAGAAAATGCAGCTGATGTTTCCTTTTTTTGGGTCTATAGTTGATTCTCACGACTGTGCATGCTGTTTGATTGGAAAACAACCACAGAAACGTAGCAACGTTATCAGCTGATTTAGACTTATGAGAGCCAGGTAGGTATTAGTTTTCTCAGACTTTAGAGATAATGTTAATGTGCTCACTCCCAAAGCATTTCACAAGAAAGGTGTTAAAAGATTGCTAAGATTACTTTGATTTTTGAAATTAATTAATGTTATTTTTAAAACACAATCTAGTGTTTAACTTGTTGGAATTCATGTGAGTGAGTACACATCTGCATTAGGGTTGGGCTGACTGACTTGTTTGACAGTCCATCTGCGATGGCTAACAGACATCACAACGTTGAGCCGGCATAGTGATTGTAAACCCCCCCCCCCCCCCCCAGCAAAAAAACCCAAAAACATTTCACATTATATCCCATCCTGTGAAAGGGTTTTATTGACCACCAACACTCTTATTATTGTTTGCTCTATTTTCTCCATCAGCAGTATATTTTATAAAAGACTGAGAACTCGTCCTTTTTCCCGGATATTTCCACCTGCGATCCGTTATCACGGCAGCAGGTGAGCCACACGTTGGCTTATTAATGATGCAGCCTATCAAACAACTGAAACCAACATCTGCAACGGTGAACACACACTCTGTGTTCCCAGGTTGCTTTACCTGGTCCTTGCGTAAAATATCCACTGCGATTTGTAACATAACTTAATAGTTTACCAGTTTTTTTTTTTACCGAGTGAAGTCTGTACAAGAACACAAACACATAAGACGACTATTGCCCGCCCGCGCACCCGATGACATCGTCCATCCCGATGTTTCATTGTAGACATCGTCCGATGGAAATTTTGTAGACATCGCCCAACCCTAATCTGCATGCTTCTTTGTCATATTAGTCTATTTTGTATGTTGTATGTAATGATACACAGGAAAGAACCTTTGAAAAGGGAGGGGGTCGTCTTAGATTTGATAATATACATAATTTTTTTAACAGATTCAACGCTCTTTTTTTCTGTCTCTCTGACACTGTTGCTGTGTCTCTCTTTCTCTATATGGCTGTCATTGGTACTATTAACATTAACGTCTGAATTAGGCCTGCACAATATGGGGAAAATCTATCTATTGCACATACTTACAGTAACGAGCATAGTTGTCATCAACTGAAGTTATCTTGTCATTAACTTCACCTTCACTGTCCCCACCACAGCCTCTCTGCTCTGCTGGCCGCTGTGTGTGTGTATGTGTGTGTGTTTGTGTTTGTGTGTGTGTGTGTTTGTGTGTGTGTGTGTGTGCACGCACATGTGAGACGGACACTAATATTTTAATGAGTCATGGAGCCCACACAAAGCACAGTCAAGAGGCTGCAGCCTGATAATAAACACTACGGTCTTTCAGGAAGTCATTTGTGATGTGTTTATCGTGCATGTTCATATCGCAACGACAATGAAAATATGATTTATCGGTCAGCACTAGTCTCAATCTTAAACGTCTCATATTAAGCAAAAATCCACTTTTTCATGTATTTTCAACCTGATGATGTGTCCACAGTGTGTCCAAACTATGTGAAAAAAAAAAAAAAACACAGTTGTCTAAATAACACGTTAATTTCAATCAATTAATTATAGGAAAAATTAGGAAAAACATTCAACGCAAATTCATCATTTTGAGGTCAAAGGGACATTTGTGAGGTTATGGCCTGAGATGTAAAACAGGGGCAGACTGGCCATTGCCGGTGGTCATACAGTTTTTATTTTTTTTAAATATTGTTTATTTTAAAATTCCTAATGTACTTTATGATCCGCAACCAGCTAGCTGGCCGGTCAGCTGCAGCGGAACGCTCTCTGTGTGACTGTCAGACTGGGCCAAACTAATAATTTTAAGATTGTGGGGGGATATAACTCCTAACTTGGACCGATCCTCGTTTTTGCTGATATCTGAAAACTGAAAACTTCTTCTTCTTCTTGAGCGCAGTGTACAACCCCGCCCACTGAACACCTACCGAATAAACTGCTCTCAGCCCCACTCATCCAACACCACGTGCTCATCACAACGACCTAGAGCTGGAGGTTGAGGCAGAGCAGGTGGATGACATCAGAGGGAAAACCAGAATATATATTCTCCATAAAATCCACTTTCAACAAAATCAGTGAATAAAATTGTGTTTTGTACAATAATCAGTGAGGCCTAGCCAGTCCTATCTCCACACCTCGGTTCGCCAGTCTTGCTCCCTGACAGACTTCCTGGAAGCTGGCCAATCAGAAGAAAGTAGGCTTTTAATAAGGTTGGCCAGGACAGCGTGAGGAAAATAAGGTGTTTTTTTAAATATTAAAGGATGTAAACATTTCCTAGTAGACACCCAAAATAACAGTATGAAACTGAAAATTAGGACCATACACACAGTATTTATAAACACACACACATACACACCAGGGTTGGGCCGATCTGCAATGGCTGACAGATGTCATAATGTTGAGTGGGCATCGTGATTGTGTACATAGCCCAACCCTAACACACACACGCACACACACACACACACACAAACAAGACCACATCCTAGATAGCATGCATCATGGTCATGATACACAGAAAGTTATACAGATCTTGGAATGTCTTCTAAGTCTAAGTAGTATTTTCTGCAACGCTTTAGCAGCACAGACAAATACTTGCTTTACAGCCGCCTGATAATAATCAGTATTTTACCTCCGGATGTACAGCGAGGCGTGCGTTTGGAGAAGCTTTTGACAGCCAGACTCTGGCCACGCTGCTTGCGTCTCCAGGCGGTGCGACACTTTGAGTCGATACTTTGCTTGATGCGGTACCAGTCTGACTCAGTGATGCCAAATTTGTGAAACAAGTGGCCTGTGGAGACAAGGAGAGGTCATAGGTCATGTCATACTGTATAAATAATCAAATATTGTAGGCTTGGTCATGAATGGATGTATCCTTTGTCCAAATTGATCTGTCAGCTAGGCTTTCTTCTTTTCAGTGTTTCGATATGTTTTCTTGTCCAGGAAATGCTCCCTTCTTTCTGTTTCAGTAGTGCAGGAAACTAAATAGGCTGCTTTGGGTTTTAGTGGAGGAAACAAGCAAGTCTTCTATACTTAAAATATTTACACATGCCCTCATGTAAACTAGTTGAAGGTAACGTCAGCAGCAATATGTTGAATAGTATAGCATAGTAGCCAGGATAATTCATTAGCAACAATATCACAGGCTGACAATGTCAGCTGCACATTTTGTAGGGGAAATATTGTTTTACAATTAAATTTAAAAGGTTGTGTCTCGTGGAATTACAATCTGTATGTGGTAGGCACTGTGATTGTACGCCCTCCCCCCACAAACCCCTCCCCTCAATTTTTCATATTATACCGCCCTGCAAGCGGATTTTAATCCCCACAAACATTTTTATTATTTTTAAATACACCTGACTTGGACTTTTCTTCTCCCCACACTCAAGACGCACCTACACCTCTGGTCTCTCTCTGTCCCCTCTCTGCCCAAAAGACACAGAACTCCTCTTTTTAACAGAGTTTTCCACACGGGATCCATTGTCACCGCAGCGGCTGTCGGCTTGTTAATGACGTAGCCTAACAAACAACCAAAACCAACATCCACACTCTGTGTTCACTGTTGCTTTATCTGGTCCCTACTTGTAAAATGTCCACAACTTGTAAAGCCAGTGAACACATGCCTTTATAAGACGGACGTAAGGACAATGTGTTTATACACTGTACAAAATTATAAACGCAACACTTTTGTTGAAGAGCATTGGACCAAAATTCCACAGGACACAAAAACAACTTGATCAACTCTATGCGAAGGAGATGTGTTGCACTGCGTGAGGCAAATGGTGGTCACACCAGATTCTAACTGGTTTCCAAACCCCCCCTGGCAGATTTGTGAACAATATTTGATAAAAATAGGCCTTTTGTCTACATAGAGAAAGTCTTAGATCTTTGAGTTAAGCTCATGATGAATGGGGGCAAAAACAAAAGTGTTGCATTTATAATTTTGATCAGTTTTTTAGGGTCACTAGATCTGCATCGATGTACACTTTTATGAAAACCTCCCACAGTGGAGATACTGTATGTGCGGGTGAGCCTGGGTGCAGCTGTATTTAGTGTCCTTCTACCGCAGTGTTACGGACTGTTTAAAGGGCGTGAGCCACTTGAAAGCACTTTTACTACATAAATTAACAGCAGTGCTCAGCCTGAGGGTAGAAAACATGACAGCAGGGGAAGCTCAGGGGTATCTGCAGATAGTGGGATGGCAGTGCACGACAGCCTTTTCACACCTGATGGGTCCTGTACAGGCAGGCAGAGCAGTCACTCCTTTTAATTTTTTTTAGGCAGGCAGAATGAGTCACTAAAAAGTCACCTGACCCTGCTCCAACCTCTGCATAGCTCTATGTCAGACCAAATCTGCATGTAACTACACACCCACACTGCTGGGAAGAAATTCAGGCAACTAAGTATACGAACAGTTACGTATGCTGTGGGGGATATTTACTAAAACCTCCTGCAGGGGGCACAAGCTGTACTTCAAAGGAAAGGCTACACCTTAAAGAGCCCCTCTTTACACTGCAACAAATTAACAATATAAATATAGTATATAGTCACAGAACTTTCATAAATATCCGTCTGTCTACCATCATAACCCTGACTCTGCTTAATCATGAATCAAAGCGTTCACTGAATTGAGGGTGACTCCATAAGGATCTTTCTACCAGACATGTGCTTGTCATTTAGAGCCTGGTATGTTCTAAAATGTGTTGCACATTTATGCGTGTGTGCAATGATGAATGCATGTTGTTGTAACCCGCCTTGTGAATACAGACTGAAGTCTATTTCTGTGTTCAATTCAGAGCTGCTTTGTAATAGAACAGGGGTGAAATGTGGAGAGGTCTCACAGGGTTCATTTAACGCTTAGAGGGGGTTAAGGATTCAAACACCGGGTGAGTGAAATTAATTAATGCAATTTAAACTATGCAAAATCGTGTACTAATCATGAGATAAACAGTGGTTACAAGACACTGCCTCAGTAGTTACAAGTGGGTCATTTTGCCAATGAAGTTATCACAAACTGGCAAGTTCAAACTGCTCAGAAACACTTGACAAGCAGATATGCTGGAGGGTCAGAACAGCAAAATGTCACCTCCCACGCATTCTTATAATAAGGATATATTTTCTTTCTGGATTCACTTCCCAGGTTTGATGGGGTCTGTCAGTGGCAGCAGCTGGTACATAAAAAGACGCAAATTTTTTGTAAACTGGGCTGTCATGGAATAAAGTTTACCACCAGGTATGGCACCTCTTTGTCAAAAACCACATAGTGAAGGAGGTGGCATGAAATTGATAAAACTTCTGAACACTAGACGGTTATGATATAATTGCAGGAGGACTCACAACGAATGCCATAAATCATGAGCGGGTCCAGCTGCTTCTTGCCGTGTTTGCCCTGGCCAGAGAGGTTTGACATGGCCTGGATCTCCCGATGGAACAGGTAGTCCAACAGCGTCAGTGCCATTTTCTCTGCTGTGCGGCAGTTTGTGGAGATATGGAGCATGTCAGCTGGAGACACTGGGCAACGAACCCGCATCTCTGGGTTGTTCTCATCTCCCAACCAGGTGCCTGCAGGGTAATCATCTAGAGGAAACAGGAAATGGAACAGCCACTCAAATACAGCTGCACAGCTCTCCTTCATCAAACCTGTAGCCTGTAGAATAATCTGGCGCAGTATGAAGAAAATAATAATCTATCCATACTATAAGATCTACTTGTATGGACTTAAAGGTTGACAAATAATACACTGGTACAGAGCCACTGAGATAATTCATGTAATACAACAGCACACCCATGTGGCCGTAAAGGAGAACTAGGTATACTGTGGGCAAAGCTGTTATTATTAAATATTTATATTAAAAAACAATAGGTGGTTTGGCTGTTTCCTCAAGCGTATGTTAGCTGTTAAATCCACCACACAAACAAACACACAAACAAAAGAATGAGACACATGGCTCTGAGTACCACATGGTACCATCTAGCTAATGCTGACTAACACAGTTTTATCATGGTAACCCACAGCTGCAAATAAATGAATAATAGTTTTCCTTTGAAGATAACCAAGAACTTCCCAAGTCCACTGAAAATAACCAAACCAATAATCACAACAAATCTAACAACAATGTGGACTTAATTTAGGTTTGCCCAATTAGAAATGAACTATTCTCTCTCAAGCTCGGCCAGAACCACTGAGCAAGGCTACTGAAAACATGAATGACAGATCAGAGCATTTATCAATACATTCTGAGACAGAACCACAGGGACATGAACATAACACATCAGCACAGTTTTTTCCATTCAATATGGAGACCATCTGAAAGAGTTAGAAAGAGTTAGCCAAGTTTAACCCAGTTCCTCCTGAGCAAATGAACCCCTAATTCCTCACTCTCACGCTCACTGCCATCAGTGTGTGACTGATTGCTATCCTAGTAATCCATTACAACAGATGACCTTGCTGCACACCATTTTCATGGTGTTTTGTCAATTTTGTTTTTAGAGATAAAAAATGCCTGTGAAGTCACACAGAATAAGAAGTCAAGTTGTCTGCCTAAATCTAATAAAAAAGGTTTTGCTGTTGTTGAAATACAGTGGATAGAAAAAGTCTACACACCCCTGTTAAAATGCCAGGTTCTTATGATAAATAATGAGAAAAACATAAATCATGTCAGAACTTTTTCCACTTTTAATGTGACCTATAATGTGAACATTTCAATAGAAAAACAAACTGAAATCTTCGAGGGAGAAAAATGAAAAATAAAAACCTTACAATAACCTGGTTGCATAAGTGTGCACACTCTCTTATAACTGGGGATGTGGCTGCGTTCAGAATTAACCGATCACATTCAAACTCAGGTTAACTAGAAGTCATTACACAGCTGCCATCTTTTAAAGTGACTCTGATTAATCACAAATAAAGCTCAGCTGTTCTAGTAGGATTTTCCTGATATTTTCTTAGTTGCATCTCCGAGCAAAAGCCGTGATCCGCAGAGAGCTCTCATTGTTGAAAGACATAAGTCAGGAGACGGGTACAAAAGAATTTCCAAAGCATTAGATATACCATGGAACACAGTCATCAAGTGGAGAAAATATGGCACAACTGTGACTTTACCAAGAACTGGACGTCCCTCCAAAATTGATGAAAAGATGAAAAGAAAACTGGTCAGGGAGGCTTCCAAGAGGCCTACAGCAACATTAAAGGAACTGCAGGAATTTCTGGCAAGTACTGGCTGTGTGGTACATGTGACAACTATCTCCTGTATTCTTCATATGAATGGGCTATGGGGTAGGGTGGCAAGACGGAAGCCTTTTCTTACAAAGAAAAACATCCAAACACTGCTGAAGTTTGCAAAAACAAACATCAAGTGAAAATGTGTTATGGTCTGATGAAGCCAAGGTAGAACTTTTTGGCCATAATTCCAAAAGGTATGTTTGGCGCAAAAACAACACTGCACATCACCCAAGGAACAGCATACCTACAGTGAAGCATGGTGGTGGCAGCATCATGCTTTGGGGCTGTTTTTCTTCAGCTGGAACCGGGGCTTTAGTCAGGGTGGAGGGAATTATGAACAGTTCCAAATACCAGGCAATTTTGGCACAAAACCTTCAGGCGTCGGTTAGAAAGCTGAAGATGAAGAGGAAGTTCACCTTTCAGCACGACAACAACCCAAAGCACACATCCAAATCCACAAAAGCATGGCTTCACCAGAAGAAGATCAATGTTTTGGAATGGCCCAGCCAGAGCCCAGACCTGAACCCAACTGAACATCTGTGGGGTGATCTGAAGAGGGCTGTGCACAGGTGATGTCCTCGCAATCTGACAGATTTGGAGCGCTTTTGCAAAAAAGAGTGGGCAAATATTGTCACGTCAAGATGTGCCATGCTAATGGACTCCTACCCAAAAAGACTGACTGCTGTAATAAAATCAAAAGGTCCTTCAACAAAGTATTAGTCCAAGGGTGTGCACACTTTCAACATTCATGTTCATTTCTATCCACTGATAGACTACAAGGGAACAAGAGCAATAACATACATAGTGTTTCTGTGTCTGTATCAGCAGCGTGAAGTCATACCTTCTGCATTGAGTGTGATGAGCGTGACATTTTGGCCATTTTGCGCATTGCTGGACTGGCCACCATTAGAAACAGAGTCACTGGCCTCTGAGCCGCTATCTTGCTCTTCCTGACTCTCCTCAGGGCCCGGCACCTTTACCAGGATTGTGTTCTGACGCCTCCTGTTCACCGTGCTAAAAACAAACGCAATCAATTTGCAATCAGTAGGTCTAACATACATGCAGATCATGGCAGTGATCACCTTGTATGAGAAATTCAGATTCTGTACAGTTCTCTATTGCCTGAACTTAAATCTGAGTAAAGGTACATTTGATTATTCTTTTCCAATAACTACCCCAACATTGTTTATGAGGCGCTGTGTTGGGAAGGATTTGCACATTTCTGACTCACACTTGGCATACAGTATGAACATGAACTCACTTGCTGAGCAGGTTCTCCAGGGGGTTGTCTTCTTGGCTAGGGCCCTTTGGGTTTTCACTGCTCACTATCACATTTGTTTGTGGAACAACACTGAAGGAGAAAGTTCAAAACACAATGGTTACCTAGCACATGTACAGTCCCCTCCAAAAGTATTGGAACAGTAAGGCAAATTCCTTTGTTTTTGTTGTTCACTGAAGACATTTGGGTTTAAGATCAAAAGATGAGTTCATGAGAGAAGAGTTCAGAATTTCAGCTTTTATTTCCTGGTATTCACATCTAGATGTGTTAAACAACTTAGGAAATATCACCGTTTGTATTAGACCACAGCGTTCTTTGAGCAAAAGTAATGGAACAAATAATCTTTAAGTAAATAACATTTAATATTTGGTGGCATAACCCTTGCTTGCAATAACTGCCCCAAGCCTGCGACCCATCGACGTCACCAAACTGTTGCATTCTTCATTTGTGATGCTATTCCAGGCTTTTACCGCAGCTTCTTTCAGTTCTTGTTTGTTTTGGGGTGTTTCTCCCTTCAGTCTCCTCTTAAGGACGTGAAATGCATGCTCTATTGGGTTAAGGTCAGGTGATTGACTTGGCCAGTCTAAAACCTCCACTTTTTTCCCCCTGATGAAGTCCTTTGTTTAGTTGGCAGTGTGCTTTGGGTCATTGTCCTGCTGCATGATCAACTTCCTCCCGATTAGTTTCAATGCATTTCTCCGTAATTTGACAGACAAAATGTTTCTGTACACTTCTGAATTCATTCTGCTGCTACCATCAGCTACATCATCAATAAATATTAATGACCCTGTTCCAGAAGCAGCCATGCACACACCACGCTTTGGCCTTTCCATAACTTTGCTAGAGATTAATCTTCATCAGTCCATAAGATTGTGTTCCAGAACTTTTGCGGCTCGTCTCTGTACTTCTTTGCAAATTTCAATCTGGCCTTCCGTTTCTTACTGCTGATGAGTGGTTTGCATCTTGTGGTGTGGCCTCTATATTTCTGCTCTCTGAGTCTTCATCGAACAGTGGATTGTGATACCTTCACCCCTGCACTGTGGAGGTTGTTGGTGATGTCACTTAATGACGTTTTGGGGGGGGCGTTTGGGGGTTCTTCACGGCTCTCACCATATTTCTGTCATCAACTACTGTTGTTTTCCTTGGCCGACCTGTTCGACATCTGTTGCTCAGTACACCAGTAGTTTCTTTCTTTTTCAAGACATTCCAAATTGTTGTGCTTGCTATGCCCAATGTTTGTCCAATGGCTCTGGATGATTGTCCTTCTTTTCTCAGCTTGACAATGGCTTGCTTTTCTCCCATAGACAGCTCTCTGGTCTTCATGTTGGTTTATCCTCTTTAACAGGAAATGCAGTCTTTATAGGTTTGACCCAAGGATGAAAACTTAGACCGGTCATTCAGAGCTATTTAATGTTTGGACAATCAACCTAAAAGGCAACACCTGGGCAACAAGAAACATCTGTCAGTCACATGTTCCAATAGTTTTGCTCACTTGAAAAATGGGCGGGTTCAAACAAAGGGTGGTATGTCCTGAGTTGTTTAACACATCTAGATGTGAATACCAGGAAATAAAAGCTGAAATTCTGAACTCTTGTCTCATACTCATCTTTTGATCTTAAACCCAAATGTCTTCAGTGAACAACAAAAACAAAGGAATTTGCCTTACCGTTCCAATACTTTTGGAGGGGACTGTATGCATGCTCGGTACAGTCTAAAATAAGTTTAAGTAATGTGGTTCTGCTAGCTCCTGTGATCACAATAAAGCTTTGTAAAATGACAATATCTCTGCATTATAAAAGACTGCACCTACTTTGGCCTGTGAATTTCAATTAATCTCCAAGTAATTGCATTCTAAGCCTAAATGGATATAATGTAACATTGGTGCAAATTGCACCTTACCATCGCACTTTGTTCCAAGTTTGAGTGGCCCCCTGAGGAGACCCAGCAACCATAGGAACCTGGATAGGACTCTTTGCACAGGGCACCATGCTGTCTAGTTTGCGTCCTAGGGCTTTACACGTTGAGTCCAGTGCCTGTAACTTTGATTCAATTCCTTCCAGTCGCTGGCTGATTGATGTGGTGAATGAGACCAACAGGTTCTGGAAACACAAATAGTAAGATGCAGTATGTGTAATCTATCCCAAAATTCAAAAAAAAAATGTATAAATCCTATCCACTTATTATTAACCTATATAAAAATATATGAGCTTTGGACAGTGTCCATTATAGAGAGCAGAGAGTGGTACCTTAATAAAAGATATGTCTTGGTTAATGCTGTTATTCTCCTGACTGCTGCTTAATTTCCTCTTTTTCTTCTGAGGCCTTTCTTCATCATCTTCATGATTGTCCAGCATGTCTGGCATGAATCAAATAATCCAAGGTAATAGCACTGAGTATCTGATGATACCGAGCCCAGTCCCATATTCACTGTTTATTATACAGATTTTAAATAATACAGTTGCACAGTGCACTTAGTGTAAGTAAGCTAACATTAAAGCTTCACTTGAAACTGATTAAATGCTTCACGGTCTAAAATGGAGCCAACCACCTGGTCAAAAGAGCAGAGAATGTCAATATCCTGCAATTCAATACTGATCAGAAAACATTTTTAAAAAAAGATTGTTTTCATGTCGTTTCACAGGAATCTTACCTGTTTGGTCATCCTGGTTAAAGTCCTCCACTGTAATTTGTACAATTTCATCCAAGTCTTGTTCAGACATTGTTCACGACTGAAATAAGATAATAGGAAAACTTGGTTTACTAAACAAGACAGCAAAATATTTATTTACCAATATGCTACTATAAGGGAGAATATCTTCCTGCTGTGTCCGTTGCTGCCTCTGCATTACTAGAGATTATGCACCTAAAATTTGATTAGTTCATCAAACAACTCAAGTAATCTCATACCCCATGTATTGTATTTCAACTGTTTGTACGATTTAGGGATGTTTAAGACATTGTTACTGACAGGAATAAGTTACTCCTGAAAAATCACCTCTTTAGCAATTACATAATTACATCACGAGAAAATACAACTTTCTATTAAAATGGAAAAAATTGTTTATGGTATGTACAAGTGGTTGCAAAGAAAACTTTCAAACCAGTTATAACTTTCATTTGAATACACGCAAAGGCAGTAACAACAGTAAGATTTAAGATTAGCTATAACCTGTCTACACATGACGTGTTTCGCTATATTAATTACATGTTTTATGTGCGGCTGATGGGGCGGATAAACTATTTTAAATAATACAACTGTCTACGAGGCCGCGTAACAGCTCCCAATTTACTTGTGTTTTACATTCCTAACCACCACCCTGGGAACCTTTTTTCAGGCTTTAAGTCTATTTTCTTTTGTTTTATGTGCGTAACTACAGTGATCGTGTACAGGAATCTGAGCGCTACCAAAATGCGAACACACACTACAGTACTGGAACTGAATGCATAATGTATAGACAGCGAGGAAGGGCTGAAACTTTCCTGATCAGCCTTTTCTACCTGAGCAAAACATGGCAGGAATACACTTTGAACTTATCTGAGACATCACAAGTTAAGACACTACCTAAGAAATATAGTTAAGTCATTACACAAATGCCTCTGCCAACATGATATCTACACATATTTCTCCTTGCTCTTACCATCTGTCAAGTCTATGTACGTTTTGCATGCTATATATGTTCTGATATCAAATCTTAGAAGTCTTTATACGTAATAAGTTAGTTTTTTTGTTATGATCATGCAGTTGCAATTTTGTGTGATACCATAACTGTACAGACATCTACAAATTAAAATAAAACACAAACATTACAGTGATTATTTATTTCTGTGCATCACTCCGTCAAACAAAGGTCAATTTCTTTTTTAGTTTCTACATATACTAAGTAGACCAGAGATTCATTTGAGTTCTGAGTACATTTGCATATTATGAGGTAACATTGTATAAATATTTACTCGAGTTTCATTTGTTTTAAGGAGACCACTAATCATGAATGTCAAGGCAGTCAACTTACAGAAAAATGTAGTAACATGACAAAATACTAATAATGATGAATGCCAAGGCAGTCAGCTTATAGAAAAATGCACTAACACGACAAAAAAAACACATTACTGTACACAGAATCACATCTAAGGATGCATTTTAACCATTAATCACTTAGATTCTGAGCCAAACAGGAATGCATTGTATATGTATAATTGTATATTTGAAATACATGCAGATGTACAGGGGCAGGTCTGCTCAGAAGAGACAGAACCGGTCTCAAGTCGGGTGACAGTAACAGTCCGAGTGTGAGAGAGGGAAGATACCCAGAGACATGATGTGCCAGCCTTCTCCTTATTTTACAATAATGGGCCAATCCCAATCCAATAAATACATACGGACAATTTCGGGATATTGAAAATCGTGTCATTATCAACAACTGTTTTGAAACTGCAAAACATGTTAACACCACTTCATTAACACAGATGGGTAATATTAGCTAGCGTTAGCTCCGGTACGGAAGTGGGGTTAGGTACTGTTATTACCGCTGTTTTGAGGCAAAACCCTGCTCCTCTAGATAGCTAGCTACCTCCTAAGCTACTACAACCATGAAAATATCGCACAGCGCGGGTAAAATGTTTCTAGCCCAGCTAACTAGCTACGTTAGGCCATAGTTAATGTAACAGCTAACGTTAGCTAAGTGGGCGGCGGTCTACTGACGATGTGAAGTATTGGCACAATAAAACAAACTATGGAAATTGATAAACTTAACGTGAAAGCTAGTAAAGCATATCTGTAATTCCATTAAATGTATCTTAAGTCACGTTATTACAACTGCATTTCTGAGAACTACCCAGCTACTACCTAGCCTGGACAGAAACACGCACTAGCTAATGTTAGCTGGCACTACAATATCGGATTTGCAAGCTTGCGTGCTAACGTTAAAGCTGAAGCCGTGCAAACGACTCACTGCTTAAGCTAGCGTGGTGGTTAGCATGCTAGTTAGGCCTAAAGGCCGCCGAGAAGTAATGCAAGAATCGTAATGTATTGGAAAAAATATCATTAAAATATAATTTTGATTCGGCTTCTTCCCCCCATTGCTGGCACACAACACATGTACCGTGTAAGATTGGGTTATATTACCGTGTGAATGATGAATTCTCGTGTTGTTTGTAGAGATTCCGATAACGGCGTCGTTCCTCGCGAGAGATGAGCCCTTGGCTTCGTGTGTTCCTCACATGGAGGTTAACTCACTCATTCATGGGAACCCAGGCCCAGTCTAAAACAGTGTGCCGCCTCCAGACTGCACAGTAACTTACAAGCAACACGCATCGATCACCAGCAGATTTAACATTAACCAACGTAATGTCTCAGTTCATTATAACAACAGGAAACATTAGGATGAGTTAAGCTTTAGCAAATTGTTTCATAAGTTCACCTAAAAATAGAAATTAATGTTCGTGCTGATTTGTATTTCTTGATGGGGTCTCTTACTAACGTCACATAATGTATCACCACTGAAGAGACAAACGTGTGCTGTATATGTGTGTGGTTATCAGAATCAGCTTTATTTGCCAGATATGTTTACACATATGAGGAATTTGACTCAGGATTTTGCATTGCTCATGATGAGCTTGCTTATATAATAATACAATAATAAAATCACACACAGGCTACAGTATAGAGAACATATATACACACTATAAACAAAAACACTATAGACAGATTGGGACAAGTAGTGCAATGAGTGGAGTGCAAAGGATGCAGGAGTAAAATTATTATCATTATGTACATGTTGGAGGTGGATGTGATATACAGGTACACCTACACATACATGCATACAAGTACACATGTACACAGAGCAATGGAGCATAGTGCAAAGGATACCGGAATAAGCAAGTATTATGTACAGGTTTTATGAACTTGAGGTAGGTGGATTTGGTATATACAATATACAAAATGACAATAGAATGAAATAGAGAATGATGAATAAATAATAGTGGTAAACAGGAAACAGGTGGCTGATTAGAGTTACTGTATTATTACACAGGAATTGTTCTTGACACTGTGAGGAAGAAATAAAGCTGTTCATCAGAGTGGTGGCTTGTGGGAAGAAACTTTTCCTGAGTCCTGAGTTATTTTATTATTCATAGTATAGAGTATTTTATTATTTTATTACTTATAGTATATAGTAATTCTGAATGCACTTTACATTTGGAGACGCCCCAGATTTCTGCCTGAAAGATTCAAACAGTTGTCACTAGTTGACAACTGTCACTAGTTGACAACTGTGGGTGGTTGCTCAAGCAAAAAGGAGTAAATTTGAGTCGCTCTACAGTGCTTGTCCTGGTCAGGTGGCTGTACAACGGTTAGTGTGTCAGCAGGTGGCGGTGTTGACCAGAGTTGGAAGGAAGAAACAGGTATGAAAAGGTGAAAAAGTATGAAAGGGTGAAAAATTAACGAGCCAGCCAGGAGTCGAACCTAGAATCTTCTGATCCGTAGTCAGACGCGTTATCCATTGCGCCACTGGCCCGTAGATGTAAAATAACTAATAGTTGTGTTTTGTGTCTCAATTTTACAGTAACGATCTTTATCTTTTTTAGTTATTAAAAACTAGCTAGGTTATATGTCAATTACAATGGTAATTAACGTAAGTTAACTTAACTTCATCCGGCTGCTCGCCATAGCCGATTCTGTTTCCGTTTCGCCGAGAAACAGGGCCCCGCCCAACCCGGCATGGATATCTGATGATCAGGATATTTTGACTTGACTAAGGCATTTTCTGGATTTCCTTCCCGACTTAATTCTCCTAGTTTACCGCTAATTGCATCCCCAGTGGTTGGGGAGCAACGCCGGGTTCAGTACACTTTGACCATAGTTCGACATGTGGACAGGAGTAAGTGGGGATCGAACCGCCAACCCTGTGATCAGCAGAAGACCAGGGCCTAATTCCGATGTCCACACTCAAGAGACTCACAGACTTTGAGGCGCGTTCCCGGGAAGTCCGTGAGGGCTGGGCTGTCTAGTCTATGGGGCCGTCCCTTTTTAAACTCTTTTTGTGAGTCCGCATTTCAGCATACTGATGCACTATGGATTTGGTACCTACAAACATCAAGGCAAATCTGCCTTAGAGAAGAAGAAGAGGAAGGGTTAACAAACAAGCATGGAAACTAACAGTGATGCTAAAATTGTTCGAATTTTTCTTAAGATAGATTTAAGAGGGTACATAGAACACGAACATGAAGTCAGTGGAATGCAGTCACCTTATTACACACATAGTTTATTCAACTAGGCCTGTTTATTTTAGTTTTTGCTTAATGATGCTGTTTTGACAAACAATAATGCATTGATCATTGACAAATGTATTGACATTTACCTCTCCTCCACTGTAAGAGCCTGCAAGACTTAAAAATCAGGCAAAAACATAGAATAAATAATGTGCAACGTGTTTCAGTGTCATCAAGTAATGTGATAATGTCGCAAAGTGCTGTCCCGTTCCTGTTTACAGCATTTTGAGCCCTTGCTGCCTCTTGCACTCAATCACTTTCCAAGTGACGTCAGTAAAGTCTGTGAGGGTTCAGGGTTTAAGGCTTAGGGGGGACATTGGGATTGGGCACAGCTCTTCCACCTTAGTTCTGTAACTATAAAAGTAGCAAACGAATGTAGTGGAGTAAAAAGTACAAAAAAGTAATCAACAATTTTACCTTGCAGAACACAGGACTTGCTGGCTGCTGTCTCGATCCCTTAGTTTGTTGTGTTTTTCTGTGACATCTGTATTTTTGTTTATATTATTGAGATTATTACAGAGAGAGAGAGAGAAAGAGTGAGAGAGATGTTTTAAAGTTGTCTTCCATCATAGATGGATTTAGACTTTGCAAGAAGCCAAAATGTTTTCCCTTTGCCTCTTGTGTCTGCAGTGACAATAATTAATAAGATATACGGGGAATATAGCTGTGTGCATTAATAGCTGATGCATTAAAGGCCTGCAACCATGTAGGCTAACATTTCTCCAAACGTGTGTTGTGGTTCTCTTAGTTTCTCTGGTCAGGTGCAACAGCTATGCTCATTGAACAACAGTTCCCAAGAGCCCGTGACAAAACCATTGTGTCTGATGGGAGCTGTAGTTACGTAGTGCAAAATAATTAATCTTTAATCAAGTTTGCAAGCCAGTGGAACATGAAGTGGTTAGGGGTGGATATTTCTGCTTTCCGTTCATCATCTGTTGCTGTGGTATAAAACCCTCACCTCATATATCTTTTAGGTGATCTTAAGTGCAGAACCAGCCCACTCCGGTCAAACTATAAAGCTTCGTTGGAGTCCTCTTTGCACAACCCAGCAGAGTGTCGCAACCCACACAGAGACGACAGTCATGAACTTCCGTACAGAGCAAACTTTCTTCTGTATAACGTCTGTTTTATTTCTCTATGTCGCAGTTGCTGCAGATTTACATGGTAAGTAGGAGAAAACTAATATCTTTTTGTAGTAACATCGCCTACAACAATTCGCATGCATTGCTTCTTGCCCGTAGATGTGACGCACTGTTCTCTAAATAACACCTAAATAAATAACATCTTAGCTGCTAACTGACAGTATTTTTTTAAATGGATCTCTAATAGGAGTGAATCCGTTGTTAACTTGATGCGCCACCTCACGTGTTCGCGTTTTATTGCGCCTTAATCAAGGTTACCTGTTACCCATATGCTTATTGTGTCCAAAGGTGAAATCTTGTCCTCAGTGCGGCGCAAACTTGCCAGAATGGAGCAATGTGATGCATCACAAAGTCCTTATAGATATTGTAACGCTGTGTTTTTCTCGTAGCATTAACTATTCCTGTAGTACTGGGTAGACGTGGGTAAAATAAGAGCACGGGGACAACTTCTACAGGATAACTGCGTCCATTTGTTTTAATACTCCGACCCCAGCCCGCGACCGGAGAACATACAACAACAGTCTAAAGATCGCTTCATCGTCATATTACTCCGCCAACTTGAGCGATGTTGTGCCGAGTTTTGCCTGCCTGCCGTGAAATGCATGCACCTCCAAATACTGCTTTTAAACGCTATAATATTCTTTGTGGGGTCATCAGTGGTGTTAAATGATTCTAAGTATATATTTTATGAACGTTTAGACTTTAATATTTTAATACACTTAGTAGAAGTACCATTAAATATATATTAAATATATGTGGTGATAACGCCGTTTGATCAATGAGCACAGCAAAGTGTCTGAAAAGGACCTAAAGAGGTGGATGCATAATTCGGCAGATCAAATTTTGTAGGCTACCTGCCGAGATTTGCATCCACCTCTTTTCTAAGCATAAATGACTGTTATCACCCGCGAGGTGCATGAAATTCTCGGCAGGCAGGCAGAACTAACTTTAACTTACAGGCAAGGTGGACCATGTAATGTAGTTTCTATTAAAGCTTAGAAACAGAATACAACATATGAATATAGTTAACATTAATTAAATCATGCAACTTATTTCAGTAAATGGAGTAATCTATAAAATAAATCTTAACAAAAATAAATCTCATCTTACAAAATGAAACGTCTCTGTGCATCATCTTCTTAGGGGAGACATCGTTTTTCCTTCTTTTTTACAAGCTTGGGGTGTTAAGTTTTAGCCATCATTTCTATCGTGATAATTGTACTCACCAGTTTCATTGTAGAAATGAGATCAACACATTTTTACACAGGAGCCATTAAGGCAAGCAACCTATTTTAAATACGGTTTAGTCAAATGATTTAGATTAGATTGTTTTGATGCAGAATGTTAGCACACCCTCAAAATACATAATCATCCATTAATGCAAAAGTTGAAACAGGGTGTAGCACTGCAAGCAGACCAGCACACATACAGTTTGAATGGGAGAATGGACATGTTTGCCACTACAGTTGAACTTCATCTACCAAACTATCTGAATCAATAATGTATTTAATTAAAAAAAACTATGCTAACATAGTTTTAGTTTTCATTAAGAATGAATCTGTCAATACTTTTTTAGATTAATCATTAATTGTATGAAATTCCATTTCCAATCGTGAAAAATATAAGTGGGAAGGAAACTGTCAGAGCCCAAGATGACATTGTCGAATTGCTTGTTATGTGGATTGATGATACAATTTTTTTCAGTACTAGTTACTTACAAGTTGAAGTTGTCCATTTGTCAGTTGCAACGTATCCTACAATCAACCATCCAGAACCAACATCCAGAAGTTGCATATTTGGAGCAATAGGGGTTAGGGATATTTGTTACTTAGCTATAATACAGAACAAAAATTTAACTGATAAATTGTGAAGTGCTACATAATATTCTGACTCAGTCCTAATATTCTGGGCAGCACCTGAAGTCCACACAAAGCTCGGCAGCCTGAGAGGCGAGTATGTGAGTGTGAAGGGGAAGGAGACTGGAGTCCATGCCTACCTGGGTGTCCCATTTGCAAAGCCACCCTTGGGCCCCGCTCTTAGACTGGCCGCACCTCAGCCTGTAGAGGCATGGGAAGGAGTGAGAGACGCCACCCGGCAGCCACCCATGTAAGCCGTTCATGTGCTTCAGTTGCTGCATACCACACTTGGAGAAATGATGTCCAATACGTACTGATTAAAACATGTCTCTCTTTCAGGTGCGTTCAACAGAAACAGCTTCTTTTAGATATCCTTGACAAAATCGGTGGCCTGTTGGCAGAAATCCCAGACATTTCAGAAGACTGCCTTTACCTCAACATATACACTCCTGCAAACAGAGCTCACAATGCTAAGCTCCCAGTAAGTACCCTTTGATGTTGCCCAGTTACTGACATTCAGGTTCACATCACTTTGGATAGTGGTCTTGGCTGGCTTGATTGCTATTGAAGAATCTATAGCTGCAATATAAATTATGATGGCCATATTTGGATCCACACTGTATTAAGTCTAAACAGCCAATCTGATGTCCTGTTTTAGCGAGATTAAAGTCTTTGTTTAGTTATATGTAGTTTGGTTGCAATTCTTATGAGCTCAGTAAAAATGTCCGTTATGCTTTGTGGGGGGAAAAAAGCAAGATCTTTCTTTATCTTACCAGGTCATGGTCTGGATCCATGGTGGAGGATTTACTGTGGGATCAGCTTCAATGTATGATGGCTCCGCCCTGGCTGCTTATCAGGATGTGGTTGTGGTTCTGATTCAGTACCGCTTGGGACTTCTGGGCTTTCTCAGGTAAAAACACTAGTCACTAAACGTCACTTAGAGATTATTTTCTCACACTATAAATTTCCACATCAGACCTGTGTAACAAAATCCTCTAAACTGCAAAATTTATATGATCATCCGTATAGCTGTATGTCATTTATATGGTTCTAAACTTTCTCTGTGCTCTGAAAGACTGCGATGGTGATTAACTGCTCAAGAATTAACCTACTATGTTATACTACTTTTCATCTGAGCTGTTCCACATGTGAACAACAATTCAAAATTGGATCACTTTTACCAGCTGGTGTAAACAGAGCATGGTAGACTATAATTGTATATGTTGTATCCAGCACTGGAGATGAGCACATGTCGGGGAACTTTGCCCTGCTGGACCAGATACAAGCTCTGAAGTGGACTCAACAGCACATTCACAACTTTGGAGGAGACCCAGATTTAGTTACCATATTTGGGGAGTCTGCTGGTGGAGTGAGCGTATCTTTCCTGGTAACAGATCTGCAGATAAAGCTCGTTTTTTGTTTTGTGTTTTGACAATGAAAATTATGTCACTGCAAAGTTACCACTCTTCACAGAGCCTTTCACTTCTTCTGTTCCTTCAATAAACAGCTTCTCTCACCTTTGTCTGATGGCCTGTTTCACCACGCCATTGCTGAGAGCGGCACTGCCGCAATGCCTTTCCTCAGCGGAAATGATCCTCTACCAGTAACTCAGGTTGATTATGAGTGTCTTTATTTTTGTGTGTAAACTTTCTTTAGTGCACAATATTGAGAATATCACAACGTAACGCATCTTTGTTTTTCTAAACTGTTGAAATGGATCGCATATATCTGTCCTCAGGTGATAGCAAATGTATCTGGCTGTAGCCTTGAAAGCACAGAGAAGATCGCTGATTGCATGAGAAATCTTGATATTGAAACTATTGTGACTCTTGGGCAGGTGAGGTACTGAATGCCAAATGTATACTATAGACTAACTTATTGGGATTATTATGAAACTGTTTGGAGTTTTTTTTGTTATCTTTAAACTTTTTCTTTTAAACATTTTATTCTCTCAAGGATGAAAGATTGAGATTTTCTGTACATGTTGATGGACTCGTCTTGACAAAACCGGTGGATGAGCTCTTCCATAAACATGAACTTCTCACTGTGCCATTCATGACTGGTGTTAATAATGATGAAGGGGGCTGGTCACTTTGTAATGTAAGAATACTAAATTATCGCTGAAATGTGTGTGCCAAACAATTTCCAGATGAGCCCATAAAAATTTGTTTTATTTTGCTTTTGTGCATGTCCCGTGTTCCTATAGTTCTTTGCTCCTCCAAACTGGACAGAGGGAGTGGATCGGGAGCAGATCGTGAACATGATTTCCATTTTCTTCCCTGATGTAAGACACACACTGCTTGACATTACAACATTACTGTTTCATCATGCTCAAATTTCTCTGACAGATGTGTTGATCTTTTTCTGAAGCCCAAAGATGCAGTTGTCATAGATTTGACGGTAGATGAATATATTGGAGCCAGTGAAGATCGTGTGAAAAATAGGAAAGGGTTCACTGAGGCGCTTGGAGATATGTTGTTCACCATTCCGGCCATTAAGACTGCCAACGCTCATAGAGGTATGTTGTTTATACAAGATAATGCAAATCTGAGAACCATTGTCGGAAATTCACTGTCACACTTTCATAATCACACTTACTTACTACTAGATGCAGGCGCCCCTGTATACCTGTATGAGTACCAGCATCCTCCCAAATTCCTGCAGGCAAAAAGGCCAAGCTTTGTTGGGAGTGACCATGCAGATGAAATCTTTACAGTATTAGGACTCTGCTTCACAACTACCCATGTCACATTAGCTGGTAAGTTCAATTTTAAAAAATGACTTTTTTTAATAGACCGCCAGAGATCTGGGTATTCTCTGGGTTTTTCAGAGTGCAAAGTGTTTTACCAGATTCTCATTATTCCAGACGCTTGCCCTGAAGAGGAGGAAGAGTTCAGCAAAACCATGATGAGCTACTGGGGCAACTTTGCTCGCACAGGGTAAGAATTAACCCTCATAAGTGATAATACACACAGAGATAAGACAGACTTGTCTATACTGTGTGTGTGTGTGTGTGTGTGTGTGTGTGTGTGTGTGTGTGTGTAGGTCTCCTAATGGGGAAGGCCTTGTCCACTGGCCGAAGTATGGAGCAGAAGAAGACTACTTGGAAATTGGTTTAAAGGAGCAGGTAACTGCTCAGCACTTGAAGAAGGATCGGTTTGTTTTCATGACTCAGACTCTTCCAGAGAAGATCCGTCAACATAAAGAGAAGATGGAGCGCAGCGAGTTGTAGAAGTGTCACTTCTCCTTTCTCTGTTCCATCAATTTGTTTTAACACTTCCATCTTAAGTTAGGAAAAAAGCATTAGACATATTCAGACATTTGTTAAAGTGATATTTGAAGTACTTTTGTAGTATTTTTTGTGGCCTGTACAAATGAACAGTGACATTGGGAAGGGAGATCCTTTCAAAATGTATCTTCAAAAGACAAATTGTGCAATTCTACTTAAAAAGTTGTATGGCAGTAACGTGTTTTGTGTGAATAATTTTTATAGCCACTGTGAATATTAAACGTAAGTTTGACTCCAAAGTGCCTTTCTTCAGGGAATACTATATAAGCCCAAAAGTAAATCTCTAGTAGAAGGGCATCTTAAGTCATGGGAGACCCCTACTGTGTTTGTAGACATACTGAATATCTTCTTAATGATCTAGATTTCAGTATAAAATAAAAAACTTGTGAAGCTGTGTGAAAGGTTGTACTGTGCAATTGTTTTGTTTCTATCCCTAACTCAACATTATCCAACAAAATTATTCTCTGTTCACAGAGAAACACACACACAAAAAAAACAACAACACACAAACACTGTCCTTTGGCATGAAAGGGTTAATCAGACACAGGTCTACAGCCCAACTTGTAAACAGGGTCCAGCATGTTGGTATGAAAGGTGAACATGGGTTACTTTAAGTAACGATATGTAGTAATCTTATCTTAAAATAACACCTTCAAAATCATTTTCATGGTACACTGACTTTAATAGGAAGAACGACGTCTCTGTCACTGCCACTCTGGGCCCGAAGGACTGGTCCTGTACTATGTAGAATTGAAAATCCGGGCAGGAAACCTATCGCAGAAGCACATAATGCTTCAGGGCACCACATCGCACACCAACAAGACATTGTAATCATTCTAATGTGGCACTTCAGTAAAGCAGCAATGAAAGGAAATAATCAGTTTAGGTGAACAGTTTACATGCATTACAGCAATGGGATACATACACTCACCTAAAGGATTATTAGGAACACCTGTTCAATTTCTCATTAATGCAATTATCTAATCAACCAATCACATGGCAGTTCCTTCAATGCATTTAGGGGTGTGGTCCTGGTCAAGACAAGTTCCTGAACTCCAAACTGAATGTCAGAATGGGAAAGAAAGGTGATTTAAGCAATTTTGAGCGTGGCATGGTTGTTGGTGCCAGACGGGCCGGTCTGAGTATTTCACAATCTGCTCAGTTACTGGGATTTTCACGCACAACCATTTCTAGGGTTTACAAAGAATGGTGTGAAAAGGGAAAAACATCCAGTATGCGGCAGTCCTGTGGGCGAAAATGCCTTGTTGATGCTAGAGGTCAGAGGAGAATGGGCCGACTGATTCAAGCTGATAGAAGAGCAACTTTGACTGAAATAACCACTCGTTACAACCGAGGTATGCAGCAAAGCATTTGTGAAGCCACAACACACAACCTTGAGGAGGATGGGCTACAACAGCAGAAGACCCCACCAGGTACCACTCATCTCCACTACAAATAGGAAAAAGAGGCTACAATTTGGAAGAGCTCACCAAAATTGGACAGTTGAAGACTGGAAAAATGTTGCCTGGTCTGATGAGTCTTGATTTCTGTTGAGACATTCAGATGGTAGAGTCAGAATTTGGCGTAAACAGAATGAGAACATGGATCCATCATGCCTTGTTACCACTGTGCAGGCTGGTGGTGGTGGTGTAATGGTGTGGGGGATGTTTTCTTGGCACACTTCCGGTCCCTTAGTGCCAATTGGGCATCGTTTAAATGCCACGGCCTACCTGAGCATTGTTTCTGACCATGTCCATGTACCCATCCTCTGATGGCTACTTCCAGCAGGATAATGCACCATGTCACAAAGCTCGAATCATTTCAAATTGGTTTCTTGAACATTACAATGAGTACTAAATGTACTAAAATGGCCCCCATAGTCACCAGATCTCACCCCAATAGAGCATCTTTGGGATGTGGTGGAACGGGAGCTTCGTGCCCTGGATGTGCATCCCACAAATCTCCGTCAACTGCAAGATGCTATCCTATCAATATGGGCTCTCAACATTTCTAAAGAATGCTTTCAGCACCTTGTTGAATCAATGCCACGTAGAATTAAGGCAGTTCTGAAGGCGAAAGGGGGTCAAACACAGTATTAGTATGGTGTTCCTAATAATCCTTTAGGTGAGTGTATACAAACCACAGAAAAAATAAACAGATTTGACAAATAGGTTCTTTTCAGTTTTGTACTTTTTATTACTGAGAAGAGCGTTTAAGCTGAAAAGCTCCCTGAAGTCTGATGTGAGCAGTTCAATAGGTCAAACTTTGTTTTGTTTTCCACAAAATTGTGTGGCGTATAGCATTGAAAATAGTACAAAGCAACACTTTTCAAAGGCAAATCATTCAAAAAGCTGTGTGCACAGGACTTACAGATAGGATAATGTATAAAATAAGTGTAATTTGAGAGAAAGTTAATACAATGTGATAAAATGAAGCTGATGATGCTTTAGCTGACACTTTTTTTTGTTGCAAATGTTAGTAAAGCTGCAGTTTGATATAAAAGGGCTGGCCAGTGGTTCTGAATGATTCACTATACTGCCCAGAAAAGTGCACTTGAAGTAGGAAAGCTACTGGGCATCACCATCAGGCCATAATGAGACACAGAGACACTTTCTTGGTACTTTGAGATGCACTTTGAGCTGTTAGTTTGTATAATGTTCAGCTAACCTGGTCTCAAGTTTGAATTAAACTGGAGGGAATAGCTTTGCAGGTATAAAGCCAGGCAAATGTCACTTAAGCCATTTAAACAAACAACAAAAGCAATACATTTTAAAGGTAACAGAAGTTTCTATTTCAGATCCTATTACATAAGCACAAACTGTATAATTTTGATATTTTGATTAAATCCAGCTTATGTATATGTTATGTTATTCTATTGCAGTACATCTTTCCAATTTACATAATATTATGTCAGGTGTGGCGACATTGAAAGTATGTTTGATATCAGACCATGAGCCAAAGGATATTACTGAAAAAGATGTCTTAAGTTCAGAGGGCAAAAAACATCAGGCTGCCTGGCTGGCTGATGTGGCTACAGTGGTTGATAAGACAGCAAATCCTCTCTCGTCAATCATTAGAAAAGTACCCAGTTGTAAAACTCACCAAGTATTTCTATTGGACAAGTTAATAGAACGATAACTTCATATACACATAAATACTGGTTTTCACTGACATGTGGCAAAGAGAAACACCTGAGATGCTGTCTTTTTTTTTTTAAATTCATATGTCTCTAAAGCAAAAAAAAATAACAAAAAGCAAGGCATGCTGCTTAATGAAAATAAAACATCAGATAATGTTGATGAGTGTTAGACGATTGGATCTAAATAAAATGCAGCATGCAATTCAATATGTTGGGCACCGAAATCAGTATAATACTATATAGTAGAATACATTGGACACCTTTATCTTCTTCAAGCACTACCAAGTACAGACATGGTTTTAGAATCAGAGGCACGTACAGTTTGAGCCATAATAAGTTGTATGAAACAGCATTCCTTTTCTCCTGCGGGGAATAAATAAATAAATAAACTTTTAAGTTGACCTGTTCTCATGCTGTACTGGAGGATTTAGGTTATACTGGGATGAGGTGATAAACAGTGACTTAGGGGGGCCTTTCAAAGTTCTTGTGGTGATATAACAAGCTTAATTAGACAGTAATGATCAATGTTTGTGAAACAAACAGATAGAACCTAGAGAATTCAGGTCATGAGATATGATGATAGTAACATCAGCAGAGGACAGAGGTGATTTGTGTATAATGGTTGTTATTATGCATTGTATTGTGAGAGGAGGCTTAAAGCATGGTGCATCAGGATGTCCAAGACTGCATGTTGTGCAGCATGGCCTCAAATCGCTCCATGTTCGGGGCGTGAGCGTGGGCTAGGTTGTCCGTCAGGCGACTGTACAGACTGAAAGACTTCAACTCCAGCCAGATGAAACCAAAACGGTCCTCATCAAACAGCACAAAGAGCCCCGGGGTGCGCTCTGGACTTGTAAAGCCGTGCCCAGCGATCAGGCCGGTTCCATAGAAGCTGAAATGGAGAAACATTAATTCATCAATATTTTGATGGAACAGGTAATGGTTATGACTGCAATATTTGACTTTAACAATCAATAACTTATCATCATTTGAATATTAAGATAGGATTTATAGAAAACTCCTTATGGATTAATGCAAATTAATTGACATGGAAACTGTGATAAGAACAGGGCTGCATCCCAATAATCCACATCCACTTTCAAAATGAGTAATAAATTTTCAATTTGTAATTATTAATCTTATCTGAGGTGTTTCTTTGAGTGAGATCAATGTGTTTTCTTTTAGGGTGATAAATGCGTGCAACCAAAAAATAATAATTACAGTTACAAAAGACTGGCCAAACAATTTATATTAATTTGTCAAAGTCAAAATCCCCATTTTTACTGATAAGATTACAGCATGCAGGCCATGAACTTTCAACAACACAGCATGTCATACAGCTACAATCAATCCACCTGTATACTGTATGCACACTGCACGACATTTTAGCCGAGTTCTTACCATTTCCTGCAGGTGCGAGGGTACACCTCGTTGCGAGCCATAACCCCCAGAGGCAAGACGAAGGGCTGGGCTTCCGGAGGATCAGTGGTGGTGCTAGGGCCCGGCTGGCAGCTGTCTGAACAGGCACCATGGTCTGCCTCCACCCCTTCTGCTGCGCTGGGACCACCACAGGCCCCCTCTGCTACACCTTTGACTGTGGCAGAAGTACCCTTGGCCTGTTGTTCTGCTTCTCTCTGTATTTCATCGTGTACCCCCTGTACCAGCCGGGACAGCTCCTCTATGTTGCGCTGGTGCTCCAAGTCTGGGAGAACCACAGGCCGGTTCAGGTCAACATCCAGAGTGAGTTGCCCTGCAGGAACATTGGGGTCTCCCTGCAGGACGGAGTTAAAATTACAGTTTGCTCCACTAGCAGATTTGGTGGGTTAATGTTACATCCTCTAGGTCAAAAGCACTTGGTGTGTAGAGCTTTGTCTCAACTCGCGCTCCTCCATACCTTGGTTGCCATCTTGGTGGAAGGAGAGGGACCACAGACCATTTTCAAACTTGAGAATAATGGCGGCCAATGAAGCTGCAGTTTTGCAAGCAAGTAAAAGTACATTCATTTTTATGGAATCAGATTTGCGCCAATTAAGTCAAATAAAACTTCCTTAAAAATCAGACTAAAATTAAGAATTTGGTAGAGAATAAAACTTTATGCAACAAAAATTACCTCAAAAATAAAACACATAACTTGCAAACAAACTATTTGTCTTTTACATACTCATCTCTGTTGCTTTATCATTGATCAGACTTTTCCAGCTCTGTCGTTTGCGCTTCCTAACTTTTTGCTTGCAGTTCTGACACAAACATCTCGCGTGGGCAGGTTTTTTCAGGGGTGCATCCCCAATGGCTAGTGAGTGTCTGCGTGACAGCTCAGTGCCACAGATGTTATTCAGAGCTGCAAGCGGTTTTGGCACCCCAAACACTGGAATCTTTACTGGAAACTGGATTGCTACAAGATTAGTAAGTGGGAGTATTGACCATATGTTGTCTGAGCTGTAGCCTACTAGATGTTTTGTCGTCTTAAGTTAGAAGTTAAAATAAGCCTTGCTATGTAAGTTAGCTTTCACGTCGCTAATAATGTTAGCTAACTAGTTAAGTAATGTTAGCCTGTACTCTGTGTGTTTTATGTGATAGCTATTGTTAAAAAAAACTAATTTGCCTTCTCTTTGTAGAACAATGTAACATTGTGGGATGTGCAGACCCGAACAGATCATTCGATGCAGTCTGCTAGGCTTAGCTTTACTTCTAACTTAAGACAACAAAACAGCTGGTATGGTACAGCTCAGACAACATATAATCAATGTTATATTGAATCCAGTTTCCAGTGTTTGGGGTATCAAAACAGCTCGCTGCACTAAGCAACGGGCGGGGCACTGAGCTGTCAGTCACTAGCCAATAGGGATGCACCCCTGAAAAACCTGCCCATGAGAGACGTTTGTTTTCCAACTGCAATCAAAAAGTCAGGCATTACAAACAAGTGAGCTGGCAGTATGACCGCAAAGCTGACAGTGGGAGCTGTCAGTCTGATCAGTAAGAAAGCAGCAGAGTGAACTGTAAAGAAAGGGACTTCTTATCAAAAGTAAAAGACCAATACTTTGTTAGCAAGTTATACATTTTAGTTTTGAGAATATTTTCTTTTGATTCAGTTAGTTTTATTCTCTCTCAAATTCTTATTTTTTGTTTGACTAGATTGGCACAAATCTGATTCAATATTTTTTTAATACCACTGAACTGAGGTCAAGAGAGCAAACAAGCCTGCAGATATTTTGCCGACTGACATTCAAGAACAAATGATAATAATTTGGCATTAATAAGAAGAATCGTCATTTCCAGTAAATTGTACTTACTTGCGTTGTGTTTGATAGTATACACAGTGTATTACATGTTAGTGTACTAGCTGAAGTTTTCTAATTGAGATGCAGCATTGGAGTGGCTGTTAAAAGCTTGAGTAGTGATAACAAGAATTTTGGCCGAATAGTTTGTTGTTGGAGAGGAGGATGATGACCTAGAGCACATATACGGGATATTAAATATTCACGAGGGCAGCGTGTGTTCATAGAATTGCCTGCAATTACTTTATATTGCAGGGCGGACATGCATATGAGTCATTTTATTAGTTAGAAACCTATTTTTAAAACAAGCACAGCCTCTGATACTGATTATTTAGTAACTTACAGTGAGCTTGGTGGCTCTCGCGGAAGTCCCATGGAAACTGAACATGACAATCTCCAGGCCGTGACTGCCATAGGTGCCTTTGAAGAGGCCTGGCTGCAGCAGGTCAGAGGGCATCACGGGAGGCAAGTAGATCCTCCGATATGTCAAGCAGTTACTGTCAAAAGAAAACAGACGAAAGCCACATCTTTACCTGTGCCTCTGCCAAGCCCATCAGAACTACATAGATGGGTCATGTGAGCCATCTCTAAAGATAACAAGCCATTCTTCATTCTACAGAGCGAGTATGAGGAAAAGAAGAGTCTTACTCGTATTGACTGGTATAAATGAACTTCATCAGGATGAGCTCCTGCATGTGCTCATGGAAGATTTCTTCCAGTGTCCGGCCCCATTCTTCTTCCAACCATGTCCTGAACTCCTACATACATGTACGCACGCGCGCGCACACCCACACACACACAAATTACAGAAGGCTGATAACAGTCTGCAAAAAGTGAGTGTGCATAATCAAGCAAGATAAGCGAATAGGTCATCAAGTAGTAACAGTAATCTGATGTGACTCACCTCCTGTCGGCCCCCTGGCATGCGGTGATGATCAGTCTGGTTACATTTGGTTGAAAATTCATCCTTCTTCACAGTCTAAAAATAACACAATAAGAAACATTAAAAGGAGGACCTACTTTTATTAGCTTCTAACCTCAAATTAAAGTAGAATCAGTAATCTGTGTCAACAAATGTACAGGTTATGTAGAGCTCATTTCTATGGCGCACAGAGAAGCTTTTGTGCTGTGTAGGCCCTGTACCTGTATGTCTCCTTTGTGAGGACCCTTGTGTCCGTACATACATTCCACAGTGGCCTTGTTGCTCTCCCACATGTGGATACGGAAGAGTGGCCTTCTTCTCATGG
This sequence comes from Micropterus salmoides, assembly GCF_014851395.1. Classification (NCBI taxonomy): domain Eukaryota; kingdom Metazoa; phylum Chordata; class Actinopteri; order Centrarchiformes; family Centrarchidae; genus Micropterus; species Micropterus salmoides. The sequence goes on from NW_024044570.1 coordinate 22,969,722, forward strand.
GATCCTCCACGCGGGGGTCATGAGGTGGCAAATACATCCAGCCAATAATAAACAGCCCGTCCACCTGAATGAAAAACACTTTTAATGAAATTGTGTTCAAGTTTCCTGTCAAAGCATTAGCAGCTGAATATTGCCACACCATAAATGATCAGCATTGTGGGCTACTTCATTTTTTGGTAACCGTTGTTTTGTCATGCAAAAGTGGTCAACAATCTGTAAATTGCAGTCATTGTTCCTCATCATAATGCAAATGTCTTGTCTGAGAAACACTACTTACCACAACGTTGAGCAAGCCACCATAAGGCCCTATGTCAGGCTGCCATAAGCCCAAGATATGTCTGTATGGGTGAAGCACTGCAACACAAGAGCACAACATCACACCACACTAATCAGTTTCTGCATTGCTACACCCGTACTTTACTAGGAGCTACACAGTGCATGGTTAAAAACACAAGAGGAGATGTTAAAATCCACAGACTCTACTTTTTGTTTAATGTCTGTCAGGATGGAGTCTATGAGATGTAAACCCAAAGTGAAGAAAGTGTAAACTGAACACATTCCTGTTGGCCAGTCTAAACAGCACACCGAATGATCTGGCCTCCCATTTCAAACATAACAATACGGCAAACAGTGTTGAGGAGAATTATTAATACATTTACCATTCACACAGGATGCATAAACACTGCTGCAACTGTTTGTTTGCAAATTAAATCAATTAGAGTCCCACTCACACAACCCCTCATGCTGCAGCCATCCACTTTGAGGCCCATGTACATACAGTGTGTGTACACGTCTCTATAGTCCATGTGCTCGTAGTCCGGGAGGAGCTTCATAAAGCGCCCAGACTTCACCCGTGGGTTGACACCTGGACAGGCACAACACAGGCATGTGTAGAGCACCCACGGACCAAGGCGGGCCCAGTCCAACGCAGCCGTGTAGTGAATGCAGTAATGTGCCAAAATAATCTATTCAAAGAGCCAACAGGTGCCACCACTTTGCCTGGCATGTTTGGTGGCAGCTGGAATTTCAAAATGTAAAATAAGCTTTATATTACTGCTGATAACTACATGAGAAACAGACGAGAGACTACATTAAAAAAAAAGTAGCTGTACCATAAGGATAGTTTTAGATAAAGTGGAACAGAGAAACCACATTTAAATTTAAATAAAAAAACAATTGCCGGGACTGTCTGCATTAGGGAGATCTGTATATTGGACACCTATTACACATACACACAAGAAAATACGAGGGTACAAATGTTAAATGACCTGATGGAATAAGAACGAACCAAATATTCCACTGGATCAATTGACAGACGACATGATAGCGGTTTAATCAGCAGTCAAACTCACATTTAACATAGAGGTCCCGGCTAGATACTCCCCCCACTTCCATCTTCCTCAGATCCTCCTTCATTCCAAACTCTGCAGAGGGAAAACACATAAGGAAAATAGTAGAAGGTTTAATATTCAAATTGATTTATCAAGGCTATGCATACTATATATCTGGATCAGTATTAGTGGTAATGGAAATGGTTATGAAGTCGATTTTTAAGCATTGTAATCAAATATCTTCATATCATAATGTGAATCATGGTGTTACACCTTATGGCAGATCTAGGTTGAACAGAGGCAAAAGTCAGAAAAATTGTAACTAATAAACTGACAGCCGCTAAACGGTAAATTTGCAAGATGGGCAGTCCATACTTGAACTCCAGTCAACAGACAGAGATGTGACCACGATCACATCTGATTCACAATGATTCACAAGGTTTCTTCTTTACGCACAGCCGACCTGAGACATAAGTGAACGAATCAGCTGCTTAGGGCCAAGCAGCCACAACAAGAACCCCCACAAAAGAACATTTAAATGTTATGTCTCTTGAAGAGCTAATTTCTTTGGCTTTACCGCAACCGCTTTCTTCTACCTCGACACCTTAGAAATTGAGGGCTTGCCTTCAAAGTGTTTACAAGGTTTAAATGAAGAATACTTAAATTCTTGGATTTCATTCAGTGATTTTAATAGTACATTGCAGTTCTGCACTACACATAAAAGTGGCTTCCTATCTTACATTGAATGCCTCTTATGCTGGTTGTTGTGCAACTTTTTCAGTGCACAACTTTCTTTTCCACTACTTTGATCTCACATACATTTGCTGTTCCCTCACTCCTTGATTCTGTTACAGTGCAAAATAATTGCCCAAAGTCACCAAAATTTCCTCCCAGCAAACTGCTCGTCACTGCAGCTAATGTTTTTTTTATTACTATACAGAGTACTCTTACAATTAACAGAATCATTTAGTCAATTTTATAGAAAATTAATTGAATGACAAGTGCCAATTACACAAGCCTCAAGCACCGTCTTTAAACCTCTCATTTTTGTTTGACATAAAAAATAACAAATCAATCCATAATGTTATGAAACAGATCAAAGCAGTATATCTTGACACTGGAGAAGCTGGAGTGAGCAAATATTTTGTATATTCTTTTATAAAGGATTTCAAGTATAGCTGGGCGATATGATGATATTTGCCTTCTACTGTGTTATCTATCCCTTTAATATCTCCGGGTGTCATTGGCAATTGTGGGCAATGTTGCACATCAATGAGCTGAACTGCTTTGTGTCACTATTGGATCTTTGTGTTGGTTATTTTATACATTATCAACTTCCCATTTGAAACAATGTACCTACTTTCAAAAATGTATTGATTAATCGCCCAACTGACTAATTGTTTCAGCAATACTACTTGACATGTGACATCAACAGTGAGCTGGGAGAATATCAGGCAGTGTATCTTTATATTTTTCTATAGTATTTGTGCATAATTATGTATACGATTAAACATATTTGTTCAAACCTTCCACAGTGCAATCCCCTGGCTAATAACATGGGGTGGTAGTGATCAAAACAGTGCTCAAGGCCCCCAAAAGGCTATGTCCGGCCCTGATTAGGTCTTATCAGCTGCAGAGAATGGCTGACATGGGCCTAATAACAGTGAGAGGCCTCGGTCTATTTATTACAGCGGGGTGACTGAGGACCCAGCGACTGGGTTAACAGTAATTTCCTTCATGGTTCCCGTACAGATCAATAGAAATGCTTTTAGGGAATACATTTCAGATGAGTCCGGGCTAGGCACTGAGCCCGACACAAATAACCTGTCGACATAAAGGAATCTCATATAGTCTGGTCAACACATCTGATATCTGTTTTTAATATGTGACTCAACTATTTGTTTAGCTGTCTAATAGACGTCAAAGTTTAAGTTACTTCAATGTTCAGTAATCGCCATATTTACCTTCCATGCACCGCCTTCTCCAGATGGTTTCAGTGTTAAGGATTTGTTTGAATTTCTTGCAGATGAGGGCAACATTTGGTAGTGTTGTTCCGGGAAGCAAGGAGAATATTTCCACTAAAAGCTCCGGCGGTAAATCCGTTAACGATTGCGGGTGTGGAGGTCCCGTGCTGGCCCGATCTGCACAGCCTCCTCTGTTGACATGACCGCTGCCATATTCACAAGCGTCACTCGGCCCTGCAGTGGCGACGGCGCTCTCCGGGCCTCCTCCACCGACGTCGCCGCCTTGCCTCTGGCCCACGATCCGCTCCTCTTCCTCGTCCATGTCGGAATCGCTACCCGGATCCTGCTGGTTATGCCGCTGTCGCCGCCTGCACCTCCGCGACTGACCCACTCCGCAGAGCCTGGCACAAACAGCCATCCGTAGTCACCAAACAGGCAACATTACATCACTACAACACATCGTCAGCTGCAGTGTGGCTGATCTCCTCCTGTCTTTGCGAGCATGGGCAGAAACATTTCTTCCGACGTCACATCGGTGCACGTCGCGCACGTCACGAGGAGCGTGGTAACTTGCCTTCCGACCAAAAGCGGTAATGGTTGTATAGGCCTACAGAAGTTTGTGTTATGTGGGTTAATGAAGCCGATCCATGCTTGACGTCCATTAAGAAAGTAAATGTGAAAGGGTATTCTGTGTTTCACAACATGTCAGTGGTAGAGGAAGTATTCAGAACCTTTACTTAGCCTATGTAAAAGTATGTAGTATTTAATCGTCCATTCTCCTGATACAATAATCAAAATAAAAAAGTAAATAAGAAAATTATAAAAGTTAAACTACTCAATGCAGAAAATAATGCCCCTGTGACTTTTACACTACCATTAGACTATCATGAAGCATGCATTAATATAAAAGCAGGATTTTACTGGTGGAGGCGAGTCATTATAGATTAATATGCATATTAATATGCATTAATCGATTGATTGATTGTTTTGTTTTTAAAAATATATGCGACGGTCCCTAGGCCTCAAGACCAATTTCCTGTTTCTTTGGTTGCAGAGATCTGAGGAGTGGCTCATTTGAAGTGATGGCTGACACCTGGGTTGGTGTCTCCTGCGGGTCATCAGAGGGACCTTAGTTCGATAGGTGCGTGGTCTATTTATCTTTTAAATTGAAATTTATAACACAGAATGTAAGAAAATGTAATGTCTGTAAAGTGAGAGTTGAACAGTGGAGACAGAAATGGTAAAAAATGAAATGGTGCTAGTCTAAGCTAACGTTAGCGAGTTTAATTGAATAGGCCTAAAGCTAACAAAATTAGCATTAAGTGATGAGCAGTTGTTGAAGCCCTTAAATAAGGTGAATCTTTTCAAAAACTCAAGTGGAGAGAATATAAAAACATCAGTGTTTGATTGCTTGTTGCTTTTTTCCCTTCTGGCTGGTAAAGCTACTGTTTACTGAAGCTACATAAGTTCATAATGTAAGCTACAGTTCAATAAAATAAGCTACATAATGTTTTGTCAGGAACATTAATTGGTATAACGTTCAGTTATAATATTTAGGAGGATCTATTTACAGAAATGCAGTATAGAATTCATAACTATGTTTTCAGTGGTGAATTGTAACCCTACATAATGAACCGTTATGTTTTTATAATCTTACAATGACCCATATCTTTCTACATACACTGTGGGTCCCCTTACAAGGACGTCACCATGTTCCTGTAGAGTGCCCATTGCTTCCACCCAATGGGACCTTATTTTGGAAACAATATGTACGGTAGTCAATGGCCAGATACAACTTATCTGGTTAGAGATGATCCCTGAAGTACATATATGATGTTTTCAATTTAAAATATAATTGTTAGTTAAGAAAGTCGCAGTTTGTTGTAAAACAGTAAAGTTACATTTACTTTTGTGTGAAACCTGTTCAGCGAACTACATCTTGTCCTGCACAATATACGTCGGCAACATGTTAATGTGTAATTAGAGATGACAACAGAATCAGTATTATCACGTTATTGTAAAAATGTGCCAAAAAAGATTAAAATGTACTGATACACACACTGAAACCATTTCAACAAGTTTTATATTGAAAACTACAAATACACTTGCCATTTTGTGTGCTTAAAAAATAAAATAACAGCAAATACATTTTGTAAACATATGAAAATCATCAATGTGCATTATCAAGATTTTATATTATGTAGGTAATACAGTGACCCCGTAGACAATTACATGAAATCAAATGTCAAAGTCTTTAGAAGACAGTGATAGTAACTGCAATGAGCCCAACAACTGACATAAATACGGGAGTCTGTAGCGTTTCTAGATATGCTGGTTGGTTGACTGAACTGTGTAACGCGTTACAGTGTGTAGTGGACGAATAGACTCTGCCGACACACGACGCACACAGCAACAGAACAACGTGTAGCGTTTTTACAAGAGCAGCAACACTGACAGCTTCAGTTTACACGCTGTTAGCACGTCAGAGAGCCGAACCAAAGCTAAAAGTTAACTCACCCTGCGTTCACTATAAGGTCATCTTCTTCAATCAAGTTTCCTTCACCGGACTTCAGAGTGACTGAAAAATCTCTGCAGCGCTGCCTTCTGCCGTGTTGTCGTTGACCCAAACAAACCCACATTGCATTCTGCGCCTGCACACCTTAAATCAATCACAGACCCACTCCTGGACCCCCTGCAGTTCGCCTACAGTGCCAACAGGTCTGTAGATGATGCAGTTTGTGGACTTCAGCTCTGCTTTCAACACCATCATCTCGGCCCTGCTGCAGGACAAGCTCTCTCAGCTGAACGTGCCTGACTCCACCTGCAGGTGGATCACAGACTTCCTGATGGACAGAAAGCAGCACGTGAAGATGGGAAAACATGTCAGACTCCAGGACCATCAGCACCGGTTCCCCTCAAGGCTGCGTTCTTTCCCCTCTTCTTTTCTCCCTGTATACCAACAGCTGCACCTCCAGTCACCAGTCTGTCAAGCTCCTGAAGTTTGCGGTCGACACCACCCTCATTGGGCTCAACCCCTGGTGGGGATGAGTCCACCTACAGGTGGGAGATTGACCATCTGGTGACCTGGTGCGGCCAGAACAGTCTGGAGCTCAACCCTCTGAAGACCTCTGAGATGGTCGTGGACTTCAGGAAGAGCAGCCCCACCCTCCCTCATCATCCTGAGTGATTCCCCTGTCGCCACTGTGGACTCCTTCAGCTTCCTGGGCACCATCATCTCCCAGGACCTCAAGTGGGAGCTGAATATCACCTCCCTCACCAAGAAGGCCCAGCAGAGGATGTACTTCCTGCGGCAGCTGAAGTCATCATATCATTCGCTCTGCAGAGAAGGTGATTGGCTGCAATCTTCTATCACTTCAGGACCTGCAGCTGACGCCTCCCATCCCGGTCACAAACTGTTTCAGACTCTCCCCTCTGGCAAGAGGCGGCGGTCCATCAGGAACAAAACCTCTTGCCACAAAAACAGCTTCTACCTATCTGCAGCTAGCCTCATCAACAAGGCCCGGGTCCCCTACCTACACTCCCCCCTTTCAAATAATACAATCGTCTTTGCACATGTAAATATGACTTCATGTCATATCATGCACGAACCTGGCACATTGCACATATTTGTTGTTAACTCTAAATTGTTAGTTGTTGTTCCATTGTTGTTTTTATTTTTATTATTTTAATTTTTTTATATCGTCAGTTGTATTTTTCTCTATTCTTCTGTTCTTATATAACTTGCATTTGTTTATTACATATTTATATGTTTCTACATCTATTTGTCAACTGTATGTTTGTCTGCGTGTAGCACCTTAATACCAAAGCAAATTCCTTGTATGTGTAAAACACTACTTGGCAATAAAGCTCGTTCTGATTCTGGGAGACGCTGGACAGTGTTTGCCGTGAGATTATAATAACCATACCCTGTTATCATGGTAATTAAAATGTGTACGGTAATAATAACCGTTGGGAATTTTACCCAGGTTTACTGTTAAACCAGTAATCGTTTCATCCCTACGTGTAATGCTAGCTAACATTCACTGCTTGGTTGTCACTAGCTATGTAACTTAGCTATGTTCCACACAGAAATATATCTCACCTGCTGTGTTTAATCTAACGACTCCTGGTCCTTTCATCATATCAGTCTCTCACTTAAGTTTTTTGACATTATGTGCAGTAAACGCTTGATTCAGTCAGTGAGAGAAAAAGTTACGACGTCACATACATGACTTTTGGTCTTTTGTTTGTAATTATGTATTTCACAGAGTAATACCTCAATTGTTTTACAACAAATTGCGACTTTCATTTTATTTATTATTAATTTAAATTGACATACATCGTGTAATTTAGGGCACAATTCAAATGGGATCAAAATATTTGTTGTCCCTTGCCATTGACTACTGTGCAATTTGTTTTTACAAAATAAGGTCCCATGGTGGTCCACCGGAAAGGGAGGTACTTAGGCTTTCTATAGTAGCCCACACAGTTAAATTGCTCTGCAGAGCACATTTCGTCATTATGCTGAATACATGTGAAGAAGTAGTAGTAGACTGGTTTATTAGAAGCAAGAGAAATTTGGACAAATGGTGGCCCAAACGTAGGGCTGGACAGTTTCACCTAAAATCACAATTAATTGACCACTTCACCTTGATTACGATTATTGAACGATTATATTGTTTTTGAATGTTTTTTTTTTTTTGCACTCATATTTCACTGACAAGGCTTGTACTGTAAATATGCTCAACAATTAAAGCTGGGTTTATTCACAGATTTCACAAATCCATTAGGCTATCTAAATGTTAATAAGTTAATGTTGACGTGCACATTACAGAGACATGGTCCCCCTGCTGAATTATGACCTCTGCTACTAAACTTTAACTGAATTAATATAATCAATCAATCAATAATATCAGTGCAGAACAAATGATTTGCACCCACACACTGTGTGAGCACAGTAAATCACGCATTTCTAGCTTTCTCTCCTCATTTATCAAAGGACATTTTTGTGACAGGTGCTCTTGTAAGAGCAGCAGAGTTAGGTCTTTTCACTACAGTGCATTCATGTGTTATCGGAATAATAATTTTTTATTTCTTTATTGCAAAAAGAAAAATAGTTACCAAGTGTCATAACTTGCCTGTAAGGACATTGACTGTCTGTGTGTTTTTATGCTCTGATAATGCTAATCCAACAAGTCTTTGTAGTAGCGTCCATGTTGACTCCACATTCCTACTTAAGAGCACATGAGCACACACTAAGGTCGGAAGAGAGACGTCACAGATCGGGAAATGGCTCCATCCGAGGAGCACGTGAATACACCGTGAGCCACTAGTTGCAATTCTCAACCCTCACCACTAGATTCCACTAAAATATACACACTGAAACTTTAAGTAAGATAAAAACTTGGTTTACATTTTATTCAGAAATTCGTTTGATGTAAAATTTATTTAAAATATGTTGATAGAACAATTTACATGCATTACATTATGTTAAAAATCAAAATCAAACTAATTTGGAAAAGCCAAGTATTTTAATAAACATTTCTGGACCCTGTCAATGACCGCAGGCCGTTTTTCAAATTATATTTTGTAGCTAATTTGAAGTGGATGGCGAGGCAACCCAAATGAGAACTCAAGATCCCACATTGAAGACCCTGAATTGAGGGACTCCAAACCAAGGACTACTGATCTTACCCCTCTCCTGCCACGGCGGTAGGGTAACCAGCAACAACTGCACAAGACCAGCACCACTCTTACACTCCAGCACCACTTGCGCTACCCAAAATTTCCATACTTTAATTATACATTTCTGTTTTGGCTTGGCTTTGAATGGATAGCTACCACCTTTTTATTCTTTTTGAAATGCATTCCCGCTGTCTGCAGAAGAACTGAGTATTCATATGGTGTCCTGGTTACTGTGATTTTGTAATTGCTCACACACTGAATAGCATATGATTGTAAAGTCAACGTAAGTTGTGAAGTAATATTAGACCAGGTATTGTGGGTTGGGCTAATGGATGATGGCATCGCCTATCAGCCATGGCTGACAGACATCACGATTTTGAGCCGACTTTTTGGAAGCAGGTTTTAATCACAACGGACATTATTATTATTTTTAAATGTGCTTTGCACCTGCCTTGGACTTCTCTTCATAACATTCCACAATGGTATGCTGTATATCAGTGGTTTTTAAAATCTGAGACTTTGCCTCCTCAGACAAAGCTTAATAGAAATCAAGCCCCCATTAGTTAACTTAAGTTTAGCTGGTAGATGGCTAATATTGCTGTTTCACATAAAATAACAAACTAGCAAAGACACATCAAAGGTCTGTCCTAAGGCTTTTATTAATTTCTGACTCTGGGAAAATGCAAAAAACACAAACATTCCTTCAAAATTAGCCTACTGTATCAATAAACAATCTCTTTATGATAATGAATTTTTATTATAATACTACTTATGATGTAATATTTTCCATTTATTGAGCCTTCCCTGAAATTGTTTAGCGCCCGCCTGCCACTTTGAAAACCTTTGCTATATTGTGTTTGACTGAAAAATAACACACTTTAGTATTGAGTCATTTTAATAACAAGGTATTAAAAACAAATAAACAGTGCAGTAATAAGTGCAATCGGTGGGTGTTCATTGTAATTTAATAATATATACACATATTTACACATGTCAACAATAGCTCAACAGGAATTTGTGATGGAACAGAAAAACCTTAGAACACAATAGAATACCTTATATCCATCGAGAGAGAGAGAGAGAGAGAGAGAGAGAGCTCAAATACAATAGTGTATAATAGCATGTACACATACTTTCAGTGTGGAGCATCTTTATTTAATTAAATATTAATTAATTAATTAATTAATTATTTTTTTTTGCCACTCTTCTCATGTTGTCTTTGAAGTCTGCAGTACCTAAATATATTCCAAGTATTATTCTTTGTATACCATAGTGTAATGTAAGAGTACAATAAATCTACAGACAAAATAGCAGATAAACTAGGTTAAGTGTTTTCAACTTACCAACTAGCAATGGTTGCACTGTTCATCACTGGGAGCTGGATAGTGGTCTTTGCCATCACCATGACATTGTTTAAAATGACTTGCCGGATGTGGAGGTATGCTCTGGTGACAAGGCTCCAACGCTCGTACCTGACTCCATCAATGCGCCTGGGTCCACTGTACTCCTCACAGAGTTTGCACAAAAAGTGCTTCACACACACGATTGCAGTCAGGCCACTGCGCTGGGCTTCTCCCTCCTGCAAAGCATCTGCAAAGGTGTTGAGCAGCATTAGTGTTAGTACAATAGCATGCAGCACATACCGTTTTGTACTCTCTACACCAGGTGCCACACATTTCTTTGTGGCCCTAAATCTGCCTTTAGGGATTGTGGTGGCGTGGAGAGTATATTGTGCGTCCTTTGTCATATTCGGACAAACACTCCCACAGGACAAAGATCTGGGCAGCCTCCTCTCTTGACAGGGCAAGACTGTGGTCTCTTAATTTGAATAAATAGTCTGTCAAGTCCTGGACTGCTTTGGAGCCCTCAATGTTGTCAGGTCCAACCGAGTCCTACATTAAATGAAACACAGTGATGACATGTATTTCAATCTGAAGTTATTAGAGATGCAACTTGAAAAAAGTTTAAAAGATTATAAAAAATGTAAACCTATGTCAATATTGGTGGAACCTGATGATGTTGAAGGCTGTTCATCTGCCAAGCTGGGTGTGTCTTGATGGGGAAACTAAATTAGAATAAATCAATACAGAGAGAGAAAGAGAGAACATGTAAAATTGATGTTTTGTTTCCACATAATACCATATTTCTGCAGTTAATTTTAATATATTTTCATGATGGATAAAACAGAAGAAAGTGCTAACTCTGTTTTAGCCTAGAGACTTTTTTTCTTACCCCATATAAAACACATTTACACTAACACAAGTTTGTGTGGGAGTTATTTGTTCATGTAGTAAATTAAAATACAAACACTACTGCATTTCTGGGAACATAAAGCCCTGTAATGTCACAGACAAGGAATATTCATCGTCAAAGAAAAATATCCTCTGTCAAGTGAGAAAGGAAAATTACATTTCATTTAAATAAGTAATAAAGATGTATTTCATTTTACCAATGCACCAGCACATACTTCACTGGTAGTTTGTATTTCTCATTTTATACACCTATGAAAATCATCTGATTACAGCTGATGTTAGCGATGCATTACTAATTTGCTTTACTAATTTACACAACTGCCTTTTGTGTTGCTGTGTGCATTCTTTATGTAGAGTACGTAACAGTCCCCACAACCTGTTGACATGTTTTGACCTCTGACCCTGATGAGTGCAGAGCAGTGCCCCATCCCTGGAAGTATGAAGTCTCTGAGTGGAGGTTTGGAGCTGGGGTCCAAGGCTGGGATAAGATCCAGTAGCTATCCCACTGATTTCAGGAACTGGACGGCAAACGGCAACAGCAGAAATGAGGACAACAGATAAACAGCTGGTCAGCAAATGATGATCCCTCTAAAGTGAGAGAGCCACAAATCCAAACATGTGTTTTACAAAACACTGAGAAAGGAAAATAGTCAAAATCAGAGTCCTTTCTGCTTTTTTAACATATTGACCCCACTGACAGTAAAATAATTGGCACTATAGTGGTGTTGTATTCTGTAATGTCCCTTAAAATTTCAGTGCCAAATTGTAATATGATCACAAGTTTAGTTTGTATGGGAGCTTCCTCATTTTATATAACAACTTGGAAAAATGTTTTTTTCTTAATTCAGTGGACCAGTCACTTCTGTGTTATAAGTTTAGATATATGAATTCATGACACTATCCCCGTAATGTGATACTGGGAAGCTAAACAACAAACGAGAGCAAAGAGAGAGAGAACATTGATGTGTTAATATACATCACAATTATTGGCACCTTTTTAAAAATTTAATAAAAACATACCACTCTGCATAATGGAAACCGTACTACATGTAGAGGGTTCAGCTGGTGGTGCTATCTGTGACGCAGTTGCAGGCAGTGCTGTGGGTGCAGGCAGAGTGGTGCTGTTGCTAGCTGGAGGTCTATTTGACAGAGTAGGGGCTGACTGAGTGCACTGTTGTTGCCTTATTGTGTCCAGGGAGGGAACAGTTGGATCCTCCACATCAAACTGCTCCATATGAGACTCCCCCTCTGCAACAGTGATGTCCTCTGTTTCAAGTGTTGTGAGGGCTGCCTTGTAGTCCTCCATGACAGCATTGTTTTGGCTGTACAGGTATTCAATACCTATAAGCTCTCCTGAAAAAACAAACATAAATAAGTGACAAATGTGTACCTGCCTGAAATCTGTTAATAATGTTGTACATGCATACCCGTGTACTTCCATGGTTCTGTGTATGGCACCAGTTTTTTCCCAAGCACCTCCTCTGACAACTGGTTTGCAGCATGCCTAAGAAGGCCACTGTATGAGTGTGGCCCTTCCATCCCCTCTGCTGTCATGGTCCTGTCTTCATTCCATCTGGCAAGACCATCGACTAGAATAGGCCTGGAAAAAAGTCACTTGCCAGGGTTCCTGAAAAACATTACATACTTGCATTGTGATTCCTTGCATGCAAATACATTTATACATATTTTTATGGCTTGCTTCCAGCTCCGCTCGCTTGGCTTCCCTGAGTCACTGCAGATGCACACACAAAGATGCAGCGGGTGAGTTTGGCCATGAAACTGGTGTATAGAGCATGTGAATCAGTTGTGCATCCTGTGGCAAACCTCATAAAGTGCCACACATCCAACAGGATCGCCATGCCCCAAAGATCTTGTATAAGTGAGAGTTCCCACAGCAGTCACGGTCCATATATAGGATCTCTGGGGGTGGCACCCCAGCATCACGGAAGCGCCTCACAAGACCATCTGCCATCTTCATCAGGCCCCAGCCCTCGCTAGCTGTCAGGCATAGCAGGCAAGTCCCCCAGCGAGACTGGGGAAATAAGTCCAGAGGAGACAGCCCGTGCAACTCCTCTGTAGTCTGTGAGGAACTGAATTTGTTTCTCCAGCCACCTCTCTGCATGCTGGTCCTCCAGCTGCTTCTGAACCTGGCTGCTGCTGTTCTCTAGGCCCCTCTGCCACATCTGCCGTACCACCTGCATGTCACAGCCCAGCTTGGAGGTGAGGACACAGGGAAACTGGACCTGGTGGCCAATGTCCAGCTGGCAGACAATGTTGTGGCTCCAGCTGATCACCTTCCTCTTGCAGCGCTTACAGCTGAGATACTCTGCTGCCATGAAGTAGGTGCTGCTGACACCTATCACCTGTCTGATTCTCTGATGCATTACTGCAGAGGTGAGCTCCTCTTTGGCACAGTCTGCATGTGGACAGAACATCCTCACACGCCAGAGCTTCCTTGGCATCCAGAGCATCAAGGCATGAGCGAAGTACCTCTCCATTGCTGGAATACTCTGTGGGGCAAGTGATGGCTGTGGAGGTTCCCACCACGTCTCGTCAACTCTGGCTGGCCAGCCCGTGACCACTTGAAGAGGGCATTGGAGATCCATTGCTGGTCAAGGATAGGCAAGGCAGGTATCCAGCCAGCAGGGAGACAAACTGTGCTCTCTATTAAACAGAAGATAAAGATGGTGTAAGGCTCATCTTTTAAAACATGCTACCTATTATAAAACTGCTGTTCAGCTTAAACTGTAACTATACAGTGTAGTATCACCCAGGGATCACACAAACTTATAGACAAATTAAATATCTGTACTTAACATAGGTTTGGATGATGAATCTGCTAAATAAGCAAAATTTAAAAAGATCTTACTGCTAGGGCCTCTCATTCCTCTGCTGGTGCTACAAGCTCCATGTCGTCCGTGTCGCTAAGCTCCTGTGAACCCACACCTCGAGTCACTGCTGGAACAGCTAAACAAGATATTAATGTTAGAGATAAATAATCTGTATTTGATTGATTCTTAATACTTAACAGTATCATACACCTTAAATATTGAAACATTATAAACTTACAAGGCTGAAACTTGGAAGGAGAGAAGTCTTGACAGACTTGTCAAGGGTCCTTTGAGTCAGGCTCTTCCCAATCAGGAGGGATCGCAGTGAGGAGGCTGGCACTGGAGGATGACTCCTGGGCGATGGTAGGCTGGACAAAGTCTGTACAGTGGTGGAGGGATGGGCGCTGGTGGGGGTCTGGGCGCTGGATGTTGATTGAAATGGCTTCCCGGCCCTCTGGAAACAGCTCCATATACTCCTTAAAAGCCTCCTTGTTGGCTCGATGGTTCCTGGAGTCTTTCACTTCGCCTGTCTCCCGGATCATCGAGGCAACAAGGTATCCTCCATACCCTAGACAATTCTCCATGACCCACTAGAAGGTCTGGCCCCTGAATAGGCCAAACTGTAACTGATGGAGACCCAGCACACAACTTTTGTCGGCTGGGTCATTGCCCTATAGTACAGCAGCACTACTGGCAGACTCCAGTACCTGCTCAGGAGAAAGAGGATGCGACCATGGTCTCTCCTTGTTCTCCCTTTTAATCCTGAGTGCTTCCAGTGAATCAGACAGTATGATGCTGCCATCAGTATTCTTTCTGACTTAAGGCTCCATTTCTGTCAGTGGAAAAAAGAGACAATCTTCAAGTATACAGTATTTAATCAAAATAAATTAGCCTGCTGTTACAGAATATTTATCCATTAAAAACAAACTGCAACATCAATAGGATCTATGTATTTCTTTGTGAAAGGCTTGATAGGTACTTAATGACAAAGCAGGAACCAATGTGTTAAAGTATATAGATCAAGCTAATCTTAGCACATCATGCTTTATTACAAGTAAAAGTTATGAATTCAACTTACTTAATACTAATTTTACTCATTATGCAGAATGGTCACTTTCAGAATGTACATTATATTATTGGATCATAGCTGGTAAAGGCGGAGCTAATTCTGTATACTTTAAACTGCTGGGTTGGTTAATCTAAAAATACATAAACTTATTTTTTAATTATATTTTGTATTAATAATTTATTAAAATCTGTAAATAGTAACTACAGCTGTAAAATATGTTTGACTTAAAAGTACAATATGTCCCTCTGAAATGTACCGAAGCAAAAGTATAAAGAAACATTAGCATATAATGGAAATATTCAAGTAAAGAACAATTAGTGTTACCTCTAAATTGTAAAAGTTCAGTAAAAATTATTGAGATACTTAACGACTGTATCAGTCTACTGACTTAGCTATTTATTCATTGTGTAACAGCATGACGAGTTATAGTAAAATTAAATAATAAAATAAGTTGTATCTTTTAATGTATCATCATTGTAATTTAACTTGCAGGACACCTGTTTGTAACTTAACGTTCATTTAAAGACTAAGCTCGCTAATGTCATGAACAGACAGGTTTATCACATATGTACAACTTAAACTGACGTTAATATTAGTAACGTTAAGTTTTAAAATCGCTATCAGAAAAAAACAACAACTGTATAACGTCACAGTGAAGGACAGGTAACGTTAGGGTTACTGGCTAATGTCAGTTGTTTACTTTACTGAGCCACAGGTTATTAATTTAAAACTACTATATATAACGTTATGCAGCATTATTTTGTATTGGCAAAAGCTATAAAAGACAGACTGTCTAAATGTTGAATCAGTGCCAGTAGTTTTCCATTTCCAACCGGAAACCGCGGTCTCTGGGATCTGGGAGGCTTATTTGTCTGTGATAATGTTTTCATAGATTGATTTCTTATCACTGGTTACCTTTTTAAGTACACTACTGGAAATGCATTTCATTAGTTATTTGCTAGTTTACTCATGCCACTGTTACGTTATAACATGAAACAGTCCCTATGCATAGGGGATAAATTGGCATACTCTGTCAACAACCACACAACAACAAAAAAGACATTGACTGATCCATACAGGTCTGTTTTAGCTAACTTTAGTTGGATCCAAATATAGAATTAAAACATAGATTTCCGTGGTAAACTGTGGACTAGTCAATCATGTAACGTTAACTTACCAGTGATCCCCTTCGGCAATGTCACTGTTTTAACCAAATAGCCGGCCTGTTATAAACTATACATTACACGATTTCATTTGTAAGCAAATACGCTAATATTAACACGTCTTAAAGTTATTTTTATCAGCCGCGAAGTTAGTTAACGTTATATATCAGTTAGCTGGATATGAATGGAGAATTGTTCATAGCTAGCTAGTAATTGTTAACGTTACTGACATTCCTCGAAACATACATTATGTCAGTTAAGTGCCAATGTAACAGTTACATAATTAGCCCAATGGGTAAACTGATATTACAAATAAAAGTTCAAGACAATAGAATGGCAATGGACTTACCAAAAATACAGCAATAGATGTCAGTCCAAACTACGTACTGGCGCTACGTTCATATCTCCGGGGGAGGCAAGCTTGGTAGTGCTGCCGATTATGATTGGTCGAACCGTGGAAGGCGCAACGCAAGGTGATTGGATTTCATAATTCTTGGTAGTGGGGCGACATGTGACGGGTTAATTCTTGGTAGCGATAGGCAATGCGATTGCCTCTCACATGATGGATTAGCTCTACTGACAGGTGACAGGGAGGCTCGACTCGCCTTTATTTGGTTTTCCATTGTAGAAATGTTGCACCTGTACCTGCTTCCAGGTAATTTTTTTTCGTATCACCTCACCTCCATGAGGTTCCAAGCGAGCTGAGGGAAACTAAAATGTAACATGAAAACACGACAGACTGCTGATTGGTCAGACAGAATATTCACTATTTACTGCATCATCATTGCTGCACCAGACAGGCCAGCAACAGAAAGTTTTATATTTTACAGTTTTCGTATGGAATTTCATCACTGAATCCACTTCTGAGAAGTTGAGGTGAGAAATCAGCTGTGTAGATTATTGACAGTTTTACGAAAAGTGATGGCGGAACGAAAATGTGCTTGAATATTTTCGGAGTTGAGGAGCTCCGCAAGTTGCTGCGGGGGAAGTCTGCGCCAACCCGCCGTCACACAGACCGCTGCAGCAACAACTACAGAGGAAAACACAGCTGGAAGGTTTTCATACCATACCTGGATCGCTGGTGTGTGTGTCGCATTGAACATTACGTCGCGGCAGTTGTGTGTGGCGTCGCTATGAAGACAAGCTACGTACCATCTCTGGGTACTGTCTGCAATGGAAAACGGAGCAGGGCCGAGTAGAGTCGAGTCATTTTTCGGCAAGGCAGCATAGATCGTCAAAACACCGGCAACAGTTCAACGTTTAGTCAACAAAGACGATGCAACTCCGACTCTGTTTGGGCCTGAAATCAATCACAATCACAACCTGTAAATATGCTTTATTGGTTGTGAATTATATTGTAACACTAACAATGTAACAGACTGTTCAAGTGCGGAGTTGTAAATGTTGGCTAACACAGCTAAAGTTATAACTATAATGCTAATGTTACACCTGATGTGAAAGCTACTAAGCAAAAGTTCAAATTGTTTGGCCAATTTTTATGTAAAATTGAGTTGAAATATGGTGATATTTGTAGTGGTTTATGGTAAGATGTGGAACAATGATATGTGGTTGAGAGTAACTTATACCATCTGCGAGGTCACGGTCGCAGTCTGAAGCGGTTTTGATTTGGATCACAGTACCTTGTTTCTTACGACCCGCCCTTCTCTGCTTCTGGTCGGGAACTGCGCATGTGCAACTCCCAACAAAGATTTTGTACAAGTAAGATGCATCACACTGTAGCTCAATAGCGGGAGCGTACAACACATAGGGTGAAAAGAGGAGCTGCAGCAATGTGCAGTATGAGAAAAATATGGTGTTTTTTGAAAATTAAACCATGTAAGCCTGTTCTGGTACAACCCCTAATTAAGATTTTGAACCTGAAAATTAAAAGCAAACGCACATTAATTCACGAGAAAATCAAATGTATATTAAAATCTTTACAATGTTGTAAGAACCAAAATAAATCAGTTCTTTGTTGTTTGAATGAATCATTAGGCTACACTGCTTACAATTTAATAGTTGTTTTAATTTGCAACAGTCTTAAAAACCAACATGAAAATGAATCATAAGATTGTGAATTGTGATCCTGCCTGAAATAAATATATAAATATATTTTTTGCCATATTGCTCACCCCTAAGTTACAGTGACTAATGAATAGAGACTGCACCTCAACAGCTTTTTCATACCGTTTCACCTCTACTTCTATGCTCAACTGCCCAAGTGTACTACTGTACCTGCTTTAAATAACAGATTAGGCAGGAAAAGGAACGATCTGTGTAAACATGCTTAAAAATAGACCCCCCCCCCCCGCCCCCTTTGACATTTCGCTTGTTCTTTCGTGTTTTTTGTTTTTCATTTGAGAGAATGACTTGCATAATTCTTAAATCAGTTTTACTGTTCCTTTTTGATTCCTCAATTAGCTCATCATGAAAGGGAAGCTTAAATAGTCCCACCATAGTTGTGTCCTTCTGGCTCCTACAAAATGTACATAGGTGATTGAATGGTCAACATCTCTTCCTTAAGAAAAAAGAATTGTGCCAGCCTGGAGGGGAACCTAGAATTTTCAGATCTGTGTTCAGATGCATTATCTATTGTGCCAAGGGAGATGCCTGCAGGTCGAATGTTGATATAAATAGTAACGGGTACCAAAATATGTCTTGGCAGTCATGGGTTTGAATCTTGTCACCCAAACCTTGTTCAATTAAAATTTTGCAAATTCATATAAATAGATGGTTCTAATCTACAATAGTATAGTTTGCAAAGGACAAAGTATTGTATTTCAGATAAGAAATTAAAATTGTCTCACGCAATCTGTTATAGTCAAATGCTGTTATTGTTCCCTGTTGTGCTTAAGCAATGGAAGTAATTAAGCGCTGTGCAGTTTGTAAACATTACATTATTTTGTTTATTACAAGCATTGACTATTACAAGTAATATAGAAGGTATAATCTTGCGAGTGTGGTTAAGCAGTAGCTTATCGTTTAACAGCTAAATGATATATTTTACGTAACGTGATGGCGAAGTGTAAAGCAATGACAACTGCCGCCCCCCCCTGTTTGCTTACTTCTTTAGGTGATAGCCTATTATTGGTGTTTGACATAATTTATTAACAAAGACGTATCAAAAAGTCTGTCCTAATGCATTTAAGTTTGACTCTGGGGAAAAAAAATTAAAATTCTTCAAAACTAGCTTATTGTATCTCTGAACTATCTTATAAACTAAACTGCATACATTTTGATAATTATAATACTTTTGAAATGTAATATTTTCACTACCACTCATTGAACCTTCCCTGAAGCTGTTTAGAGCCTCCCTGGGGAGGCCTAACCCTTTGAAAACCTGTGCTGTATTGTATTTGAAAAAGACTTTGTATTGAGTCATCTTCATAAATATGTATTATAAACAAAACAGTGCAGTAATACAATCAGTGGGTGCTCATTGTAATCTAGTAAATATACAAATTTTCAACAACACCACAACTGCAATATAATGTGATGGAACAGAAAACTCAACACCTTTATATCTAAAAGAATAATTAAAAAATAATGTATGAGAATATGATGTGCACATAGTTGTCAGAGGGGAGCATCTTTTTGCCATACCTCTGGGCTTCAACCTTTTTATATACAGTCTATGGCTTACACTCAGCCAGAGTCATGGAGCCTATGGCCTTGCAGTACCAATTGCCAAAGTAATTCTGGTGCATGGCAGGGTCTGCTCCCTGCTATTAGAGACAAGTTTTAGCTTTGAAGGTGGGAAACCAGCCTTTATACAGTCTTGGTCAGGCTTTTCTGGTTAGGCAACCAGCGGAGAGAGGCAGTGTGCTGGGTGGGGGTGGGAGTGAACTGGGTGGTGGCAGCGGCTGTGTTTGGTGGTTACAGCATGCTGTGGAGTTTTCCCAGAACATTGCTGCTCTTTAATAGCAATGGTAATTCTGCCAGAAGTAAAGAGCTCAATATACTCCAGAAACTCCATCCAACTCCCGCACAGTGCTATGTCCCTCAATATTGTCAGGTCCAACAGAATCCTAAAAAGATAGATAATTTAGAACTTTTGATAGCAATGAATACATTTAGTCACATGATAACACAGCCAACGTAACCCAGATTTTGTTTACAAAAATGTAAGTGTATATTTACCCTTCCATCATGATGTTGTCAGATGTTGGAAGATCAGTTTCTGCTGATAATTGGTCTACTGGGGCTACATGAAAAGGGTAAATATTTAGTTTAAATTTGTTATGTCTGTAATTATGACGCATGTACATTTAGAGTTAGTGTGACAACATATACTGATACTAAAAAAAAAAAAAAACACACAAAAAAACTTTAGTATACTCCTGGTGAGTTTTACTAAAGGGAAATTGTCACTGTTACAACCCGGCTATCAAGCTGCAACAAAAAAGGAAGATGCAACTGAGCTTAACAATAATAAAGTGAAGTTTATTAATATAAGCCACAACGATTAATCAATTAGCTGTGGACATCAGAATCAGTAGTTTGAGAGGATACGTGTGCCAATGTAAAAACGGAACAGAACTAAAGGTAGCGTGGCAGAGCGGTGTGGAAGGCGCAGGAACCAACAACTAGTGTCTATCTGGGCAGGCTTAAGGTGCTCCTAGCTCCCATCTGATTGCCTGCAGAAGACACAAACACCACAAAGTAAACCGGTCCAATGCAGAGAGCCCTTGGGCCGGTCACAGTCACCAAAAAACAACAAATGTAATAGTTCTCTACCTGTGTATTTTCTTTGGCCATAAGGGATGATTTTCTTGCCCATAACCTCTGCTAAAGTATTGACAGCATGACGGAGAAGATGATTGTAAGATGATTGTGGCTGCTGCAGCCCTGTCCTCATTGCACCTGGTCCATCCCAAAGATACACCTGGAAGGTTACTTGCCAGTGTATATTAATACACAAATAGCTGTTCTTACAATTTATTCCATCTCTTAATTAATAATGAATTAATTTTAATATTTCAACTAAGTCACTTATTTACCTTGGATAAGTCTGTGCAGGTGAAATGGCTCAAGCAAAGTGGAACCTCTGACACAGCAGTAGGTTGGCAGACTGTGCCCATCTTTCACTACAGTTGCCCTTTGCATGGAGAGCTGCACACCTGGAGGATGCTGGACGCAGGCTACATGCTTTCGCTGGGACTTCTAGAGCTCACTCATTCGGGCTGAGTTTATTAGTGGGTGTCACGACCAGCAACCCCATCAAATGCCTGGATATGGCGCTCAGTTAGAGCCTGAGTCTCCTTGGTCCCACTAGTGGTTCCCCTGCAATGTAGGGATAGCTCGCTACGGTTTATACAACCTTCACTTCACGGACATGATCACTTGTCCATGCTCGTTACCAACGTTGGTTGCCCAGGTAGCAGTGACATGGCTGCAAACTGCTAGTTTTCTGGCCATTTACTTTGAGGAATCCATTTTTAAGATCTGAACATATAGTAAAGTGATGATGGCCTTAATCTCAGCCAGCCTTTGCAGGACACCCTGGGTGCTTAGGAACAGGAGGCATTGAAGGTGCAGATTCTAAGTTCACAGGCAGGATCAGGCCCGATGTGACAGCACTGGCAATCCCCTTGCAATCTGTCAGATACTGGACTTAAACAACCAGAGCTCATCCCGCAGCTTCCGCTGGATCTGGCTGCTGCGGTTTACCAGCCCTCACTGACGCATGGCTCAATATACTCCCCTTGTTGTGGGCATGATCTTGGGAAACTTGGCTGCCTCCTGTTGTGTCCCTCTTAATAGCTGCTACAAGGTAAGCAGCATAACCCAGGGTATTTTCAGCTACCCACCTTAATGTTTGCCCAATGTTTGAAACTCACCAAACTGGATTTCAGAGAAACCGTTGCTTTCCGTTAGGTGGATCTTCTTGGGGCTGAATTAAACTTTTCTTGGTCTTGTCCAGCACACCCTCCAGGAACAGGGGTATAGGGCTGTCCCCGACAAAGGATTTACATAGTCGAATCAGAATTGTCAAGTCTTGCCTATAGTCGAATCATATAGGCCTAACTTCTTTGTGTGCGGCGATTGCAAGCTTTAATCTTGAGAAGCTGCAGTCTCTGTTCATTAATCAGTGTAACTTAGACTGTACATTTTACAGCTGAACTGAGGCTTATTGCTATTTTTTCTCTCTGCTCGCCTGCCATTCAGTCTTGCCAGTCTTGTGTTGAGTTTTGCATGCGGTGCAGCCGACAACTGCATGCACGTTGCGGTTCCTCGTGGGTCTATTTCAAGAACTGTTTAAAAACGATAATAATCTTTGAGTGGTACATCAGAGATTGACAGTCGTATCAAGCTCCACCCATCAAAGCAACAAATCTTCAACTATTAAGGGTCAGCTCTACAGGGGTCTTATTCACAGCTTTGATTTTTTGGCCTCCTTCACCGTTGTTACTTCCACTGTATCAGATTCAGGCTGCCATCAGCACGTCTCCTGAAGCGAGGTTCCATATAGATTAAAAAAGGAAAGAGAGAAAGAAAATACAGAGAGTCACATTTTGGTAAAACATTAGTTAATGCAGCTTTGTATTGTACCCAGAAGCGACTGGAGCTGAAACGAAAGCACAACAAATATGTATCATACCAACCACAAAAAAGGCTGAGTGTGTGGCTGGGGAATGAAGCAGGGGTTTTGGCAGTCCAGAGCATTCACAGGAAGGGAAACCTGAACAGGGAAATTTGGTGAATGTTCAGGCAGACAGTAATCTGGGGAATCTGTGGAGCAGAGCGAGGGGTTTCCTTGAATACAGAAAATCCAACTTAGATAGGCTGGCAGGCAAACAGATACTAGGACTAGCATGTTTAACAAGGTGTGTCAAAATGACTGGATGGCTGATCAGGTCTTGTTTAGTGGTGATTGGCAGTGATGCAGGGCACAATGGTGCTGGAATGAAGATTAGCCTCAGGTGTGGGAGTGCCAGCATGGGAAGCCAGAGACCACGCCCACCAGCTACAGAACACACATGCAGAAAAACAAAACACAGGAAGACCAGCTAAACCAAAATACTCCAGGCACACAACAATCATCCAAAAAGGCATGTTAATAAGCAAACAACTGGGGGTTTGTGAAAATTATATTGCCATCAGTTATATTTAGTCATGATCACCTTGTAATGTTTGAATGATTTTGCAATGTTTGTCAGTACATCCCGCTATACTTAATCTAAAATTCATCTACATAAGATGATGGTAAGTTTTGGCACCTACCAGGGCCCCATTTCAGATAGCCGGATTAGTGAAAACTGAGTAAATTAAGCCTGAGATGAGAGAAACTCTGGGTTTTCTGTTTCAGTGACCTAGATCAAACAAACCCTAGATCAGTAATGTGTTGTACCTCCGGCAACTGATGCTGTGACTTTAACAACCTTTGAAAGGATTACAACTTAACGTTACAAACATGTGAACAGTAAAAGTTTGAATACATTCTATTTGAATACATACATTTTATTTGTTGTAGAGCATGACGTGCAAATCAAATAATATTTCAGTCAGTTTTCACATCAAACTGGAGGGATAATAAATAATAACTATTCAAATAATAAATTCTAAATTTAAGTAAACTAAAGTGCCTAATTTTTAGAAAAAATTTAATAAAAAGTGTAGCTTGAAGTGATGAAGTGTAGTCTTAACCAATTTTATAATAAACACTCAACACATCATAACAAATGAACAGCTGTAATGCCTCCTTCTCTTTCATTTCCTCTTACAGAGCTACCACTTTCCTACTTTCTGTTGTTCAGTGAGAAACGTGAGCTCCAGCTAGCATATTGGAGATCTATGAGATATTCTGGTTTTGAACTGCCCGTGGAAGGAATGTACATGTAAAAATCTGTACATTCTTGATTAAAAGTCATGTGAAATCTCTTTTATCTTTCGTCTCCTCAATTCGGGTGTGTTTCCAAAACGTCTCTGGTGAATCTCGCGGACTCGACTCGCAAGCCTCGGTATGCACAGATTTGATTGGCTGAGCAGCGTCACATGAGACGATTGGAGCACATGCGATTGGTCTTTGAGTTTCCTGGTCCTCTAAACCTGCACAGAAAAGCTGCGCGGGTTAAAATAGAAACGCTCCGTCACGAGGTAGTAAGTCTCAATAATAAATGGGCTGTAGGTCGGCGGTCCGGAGAGGACGGCAGCTGGGTCCGGATCCGGACCGTGGTCCGCCTATTAGTGACATCTGCTCTACACGGTTACTGTAGACATAACGTTTAACATTAGGTTAACAATTACATCCATATGGTGTTAGCAAGCAAAGTGAGCCACAACTTAAGATCGTGCGCGAATAATTTCAATGAAAACTTCCCAAGTTCAATACACGAAGACACCGGCTCTAAATTAGCATATACAATTACTATGCAACAGTATATAAAAGCTAGCTACGGACAGCCTTGCTGTGTTAATGTTACCGTTACTGTAGCATAGGCCCTAAACATATTTTTTTCATTAAGTTAATGTTACACCCTTATGATCTTTGCTAGCAGTTAGTGAACCGCAAATAATTTTAATGAAAATTTTTTTAACGTTAATACAGGAGATTCGTAGGTAATAAAATACCTATCATCAAAAATACCGAGATGACCGCTTGTCTTCTCTCGCCAGCTCTGAGGTAAGTTAGCTATTGAAATGTGATCGGTCGATTTCGGGGGCTTGGATCGTCTGTTCAATCTTCATTGTCATCATACCAACATTGGTGTTCTGACCAATGTGACACTGAATGTTGGCCAATCACGCCGTGGGATCATCGTTAATAACGAATTTCTGTCAAATCACTCTGTTTCTCAACAGTGATATGCGTTGGACCATAGTAGGGCAAAAAGTAACGAGCCAGCCAGGAGTCGAACCTAGAATCTTCTGATCCGTAGTCAGACGCGTTATCCATTGCGCCACTGGCCCGCTTCTAAAGTACTAATGTTTCGAACATATTTAATCTATTAAATCCATCTTCCCCCCACTTTTCCCCCCTTATTTTCTTCCCCGCCCGTCTTCCTCCCCTCTTCCTTTCTCTAGCTTATGTATGCCAACCTGTGCTTAACACGGCATTAATATCACAGGGCACTAAATGTCGAACACTGTTTAGCGTGAAACTTAAAACCATTATTAAATTAGATTACTGATTAACCGTTAGGGCATAAAGCACTAAGTGCTTATATGATACCAGCCCGTTAAGCAGTCAAACACAGTTAAGCCCAAAATCAAACTAGGGTATAAGTCTGAATAAATGGCAACCCATCAAAGAACGGACGTTATTACCGGTAGGAAATCCAAAACGTCCCTCCTAAATGTTATCTTTACATGGCAATCATAAGGCCGTAGGGTTATGTATCTAAGGTATTTGACGTTATACTAAAGATATATTTATAATAAATTAAATATATGTTGTTACACATCTTTTCCTTACGAGGGAATGTTTACAGGAATAACAAATCCTATAATTGGGGGATACTATGAGTCGAACGTGGCAACCACGAAGCAAAACAGGAAGTGTGCGCTGGCGGGAAATTCGTAACATATTATGAAAGCGTTACCAAAGATACTGAAGGCTTTGCTTTGCTTTTTCACGGACAACTTCAGTCAGTTTAATTGTACCGTTAATAGCTAAACGGTCGGCAAACAAGGGTAAACGTTTCATTTGTGCACTTCGTTTATCAACTTTACTAACTTACAGTAACAACAAGCCTGATGAGGTTGACAACCAGCCACCTGTGTCTGCTTGCAGGTTGATCATGAGGACTGAAATGGATAAAATCGTCACACTGTCAGATGAAGACAGTCCCGCCGAACTTCAGAAGTATCTGTCATCTCTTACAAATGACCAGGTAACGCTAAATTATTTTGTCAACTTCACTTAGCGTTGGCCCACCACATTTCTAAATCTCACAGCTTATAAAAACGTTCTATCAGATGACGTATGAAATACCTCCTTTCGATTTCCACTTTCTAGCTAATCACTGTAATTACCAATGGCGCACTAAAGGGTAAGAAGGTCGGTGCCATGATCAAAGGCATATTTAAAGGTAAGTGCACGGTGCCAACCACTGTTAGTAGTGGTGTTACAAATCAACATTATAACAAAGATGTCAGACTTACACTGTAATATCTTCAATCAGAATCATTAATACTAGTTTAAAGGACCTGAATTGGTATTAATGGCACACATGTAAAAGTGAAATGTGTGCTTTTTTGTTTAGGATCTCCACCCAATTCCACTGAAGGGTCAAACCGCAGACTTGTTGTTTATCAACACTGCGTCCCCCTGTGTGAGTCCGGGGATCTTCAAGCTGAGGTGGCAGCTGATATCATTGGACTGCTGATGCTTGAGGTTAGAAAAAAAGCCTGATTGTGATGGTTTTACAAGACACCACTCCAAGTGGCATTTATTAACGATAACTGCAGCAACAAGTAAGGACAGGTGTATAAAGTCAAGTAATGTAACTGTCAGGATTGTGGTTGTACAGGGCCTCAAATGTAGTGTTAAGTAACAACCAGTCAATGCTGTTTGGAGCTCTCTGCCCTGCCTAATACTATCAGGTTATGAGGATGGGAGACAATACATAATCAACATAATGCTAAAATATCTTAAAATTTAGAAATGATTACAAAGCTAATGACTAAAAGAGCAGCCTATACTGAGTTGCTGTCCCATCTGTTTTAAACATGTCTTCACATATTGTGTTCCCTTGTCCCTTTCTTTTGTTCATATGTCAGCACAGACACATCTGCCTAATACCCATTTTGCCTCTTTAATGTTGTGCACAGACTCATACACTGCCCGGACCCTCTCTGGCACAACTGGCATCTGTTTTTGTTGAAGCCATTAAGGTGGGAAAAATGGGAAGTGGGAAATCCCTGGAGCTATTTCCTACTGTACTTACTGCTCTTTCAGCTTGTGAAGCCTTGTCTTATGGCAAAGGTAAGTGCAAATTACTAGAATTATTTTATGTTATGTCAAAAACATCAACTTCTGACTTAGTGGTGTGATCTACAAGGTGCAAATATTTTAAATTTGTTGAAGCTCTGTCTCTTGTGGTTGCTTGTTATTTTGTAATAACTTCAGGTGAACTCAGTGGTGAGGAATACAAGAAACAGCTGATCAACAGTCTCTGTTCAAGCAGGTGAGGACATCTCAGATTTCAAACTATATGTGCAATTTAATGTGAAGTTTTTAAGTAGTTTTACAAGAGGAATATATGATAAAAATGTTTTAAGGTTATAGATAACTCACAATGGTGCATCCATTCTCCTCACTGATATGAATTATTTAAGCCCAAACCATTAGATATGGAGTATTAACAAACAGGTTGTTTTTATTTATCTATTCATTTTTTTTCATGCAGATGGGACCCACAATGTGTTATCCACCTTACGACCATGTTCAGGTAACTTGTTTGACTATCAGACCATCACGTTGTTGATACCGTTCAGTTTCCCACAGAAAATTACAATTTTATTGCAGTACCTTGTCTTTGCCTTTATTTTGTTTTCACAATGCCTCATTATAGGGATGTGCCCCTGTCATCAGAGGAGCTGCAGTTTTTAGTGGAGAAAGTACTGAGGATGTTCACCAAACTGGATCTGCAGGAGATCCCTCCACTGGTTTATCAGCTGCTGCTTTTATCTGCAAAGGTGCGTGTTTGTGTGTAACAGCATGTTGATTTTCAGCCTCTTTCCTTTAATGATCTTAATCACAGCCTGATATGGGATTTTTTAAGCCAGTACGGATTTTGATATTTGAGGATTTTAAAATCGATATTCCCATATATTGGCATTCTATTTCTTTTTTCTACTTCATTTTAGAAATAAATAACATAAACAAAGATTATCCCTAACAATGTAGTTATGAGACCTCACCAAGATAATGAGACATAATGCAGTTTAAAAATAATCGTTTTGTGATGGATATGTATTATCCAGACATTTGTTGCCAACAGGGAGGTTGCAGAGTGCCCTCTGGTGGACACACTATGCATCTACAACACTGATAACTTTATTGAAGGATCCATCTTTCTTCACTCTTTCTTTTTTAATTGTTGTTTTTAAGCTATTTTAAAAACTGATAACAATTTATCTGCAATTAGCTCATATCGGCCGATAATATCGGCACGCTGATTTATAGGTCGGGCTCTAATCTAAACGCCTGCTCTGCACTATATTTGTCAGGGTTGTAAGAAACAGGTCCTGGATGGAATCATCAGTTATTTTAAGGAGCAAGATGTTCGCCAGGAAGAAGAGCAGAGACACGGAGAGTGAGTGGCTCATAGACTGCAAGTGGCATATACCGTATTAACTCTATATCTTCCTTTCCATTTACTGATTGATGTCTTTCACTCTTTCTTCCTCAGGAGCATGGATTTAGAGGTTCAGTCCATTCCTCAGGACCAGTTGAGGCATGTGGAGGGCACCGCTATCCTCCACATAGTCTTTGCTATTCGACTCGACCATGAACTCGGGAGAGAATTCCTTAAAAGTTTTAAGGTTATGTATAACTCATCTGTCTAATATTGAAGTTATTTGTGATTACATGTGTAATGATGAGTATGTCATAAAACTTGAGTTGCATTTCCGCAGGCATCTTATGGGGACCTGTGCCCTTTTAGTGTTGCCCTGTTGCTCTCCGTGGCACGCATCCAGCGTTATGAAGAGCAGGTGAAGAAAACTAAACTATTTTCCCCATACTCATTTGAGTTGTGTTTTAGTTTATCTTTACTGTTCACTTATTTTATTTTTTTTGCTTTCCCTGGTTGGGTAGGTGTTTGAACTATTGAAGGGGGCAATCATCAAGAGCTTCAAGGATGAGCAGCTGCAGCAGGGGTCAAAGTTCCTGCAGGACCTCCTGCCTGGGCACTGCAGTGTGGCTCAGATGATACTGGACACAGTCAAGAACAGGTTTCTGGTCCAAAATTATAAGAATATATATTATTAGTAATTATCTGTGTAAACTACATTGTCATCTTTCATGAACAAAATACTTGCAGATGCACTTCTTCACATGAATTCTACCTTTCCACCTGTGCAGTGTGTTTGGTTGGGATCATGTGACCCAGGGTCTTGTGCAGCTGGGCTTCTTCCTCATGGATACATTTGGACCCAAACCTGCACCATTTGGCAAGACCGCAGAAGGGTCTGCTACTGTAGCCCGGACCCCCGCTCAGCAGGCATGTAAGCTGGGAGGACAGGTTCTCTTGCAGGGCTTTAAGGTAACATTTGGTTTTATTGAGGGTTTAAATGACTGATAATTGACAATTATATTGTGTTTTTTTCTCACTGGAGGATGTGTGTTTCTTCGGCAACAGATGCACGAGCCTATCAGAGGCGAGATACTGGAGCAGGTGTTAAATCGATTGGTCACAAAGACAGCATCACCTGTCAGTCATTACTTAGGTGAAACAACCTTTAGACATTAGTCCCAGCATTCAGTTGGACACCAGACTAGATTCTGACTGTTGTTTTTGTTTGTTTTCTATATCATCAGAGCTTTTCTCTGACATTGTGGTCTCTGCTCCCATGATCCTCCTGGAGTCATCCTCCAAGGTGACGGAGACATTTGACCACCTGTCATACCTCCCTTTGGCCACTGTTCAGGGTTTACTAAAAGCTGTCCAGGTACCTACACACACACACACACACACACACACACACACACACACACACACACACACACACACACACACACACACACACACACACACACACACACTAAAGGTTTCCGTTGTTTAATCATTCTTCTGTCTTTAATCTCCAGCCCCTGCTCAAAGTCAGTATGTCACTGAAAGATGCTTTGATTTTAGTTCTCCGCAAGGCCATGTTTTCCAGGTGTGTACTGCATTGCTCTTAATCAGATGAGGTTTTTCAGTACAGTTAATGAATCATGCTTTGGTTAACACATTTGATGTATATGACCCTCTGCTAGCCAACTGGACGGCAGGAAGTCTGCAGTAACAGGCTTCTTGTTGCTGTTGAAGAACTTCAAAGTGTTGGGCAGCTTGGCGTCGAGCCAGTGTAGCCAGGGAGTCTCCTCTAGCCAGGTACGGTTCCAGTTCAACTGTGTGCTGTCTTTCCATATATGCGTGTGCATCAAGGGTGCAGCTGTGGAAATATGTGCAATTTGAAACATGGTCTCCCGTATAGAAAAACAGTCTACCTGAACCCCTCAATAGGTCCAAGTGGACGTTCATTCCCGTTACAATTCTGCTGCCAATGAAGCTTTCTGTCTGGAGATCCTCAGCAGCCTCCGTCGCTGCCTCGGCCAGCAGGCTGATGTGCGCCTCATGCTCTATGAGGTTGGAGGTCTCTTTTCTATGCCATGTTTATTAATTGATTAAAATTTTTTGCTGCATGCTTTATTACTAATTGCTAACCATGATTGATAGTCTTGATAAGCATAGGAACAATTTTAGCCTCTTGCATACATATATTTCAACCACCGTGAAAATTCTACAAGATTCTCGCCCGTTTCAGGGTTTCTATGATGTTCTCCGTCGCAACTCTCAACTTGCAAGCTCCATCATGCAGACCCTCTTCTCCCAGGTATGTGTGTATTAAATTACATATAATAGCCTATTTGTCATATTATCTATAACATGGAGGAGCTGTGTGTCTTTATATCCTTAGCTGAGGCGGTACTATGAGCCTGAACAAGACCTTCTGCCCCCCGTGAAACTGGAACCGTGCATCACAGCTCTCGGAGACAAAGTCTACCTCCAGGAGCCACTGGTAATCTTGTCAGCATTGTAGCAATTTGTGTTTTTGTTGTGTTAATGTCAGCTATAAATAGTGTTTGTCCCCTGTCAGGCCCATCTGGTGAGCTGTACTGTGCATTGCCTGCTGTGGCTGCAGAATATGCGTCGATCAGCAAACCACAACGCTGACGACAGTGATGAGGAGGAGGAGGAGGAGGAGGAGGAGGGATACCAGTCTGAACTGCAGACAATTCTAGAGAGCATGACAAGACGCATGATCAAGAGTGAACTGGAGGACTTTGAACTGGTATGTATGTCAGGACAGGAAAATCGTACAATAAACTACATTATATGGCTTTTAAATTTTCTCAACAGAAGGAGGAACCTTGCCGCTATTGGCATTTATAACATTTTTCTGCTTGTCCTAATTATGTGTCTCAGTGACCTGTACACGGCTGTGAGAAGAGAAGCACTAACAGTTTGTAATTTTAATAAATGAGTAGTCTCGTTGAGAGGAGAATTGCAAATAAGCAACATTTTCTTTTTGAATTGTATATCCGCTGTATCCTATTGGCAGTTTTCCTTACTTACAGCATCCATGCTTGTCCCTGCTCTTGCCAGTTATTAATGTGGTACTGGAAGCATCATCTTAAGCCAACACAAGCCAAACAAGTCTTTGTGTTGATCAGGACAAGTCAGCTGAGTTCTCCATGGGATCCAGTGTTGGGGTGAAGAATAATATCTATGCTGTACTGGTGATGGGAGTGTATGAGGTCCTCATGGAGTACAACTTCATCAAAGCCAACTACAGGTAGCAACCACCTCTCTTTGTATAGTCAGGACATTGTGTAGCATAAATCTTTAAAAGTGTGGGATTTTATTATTTGTGCATTGCAGTAAAAGCCGCTTTGAGGAGCTCATGGAGCTGTTCAGCTGCTACCACAAGCTGTTTGAGATCCTGAAGGAGAAATCTGGAAAGGGTCGCGGGCCCTCAAACAAGACCCCCCGCAGTTTACTCTCTTTGGGCTTCATATCAACTCTTCTCACTGTGCTCTTCAGGTAAGTGCTTTCAGTGGCCTACAGGGATTACTACACTGTTCTCTCTTGAGTATGAAGGCCACATTTAATTTAATTAAATCACAATATATTTACCCAGAAACAACTTCTATAAATACAGTATTCATCTTCTTAGTTCTTACACGTCTTGACTGGAATGTATGTTTCTTGCAAGAATTTGAAGGCAGTACAAAAATATACTTTGTGTAGCATTTATTAAAAATGACAGTTACTAATTACTGGGCAAACTTGAAGAGCTAAAAGTTTGAAATACTAAATAAACACATCAGCTGGTTTCCAAAAATGTGTTAAATGTGCATTGAATCAAGAGTATTATTGACAACACTAATACATTCATAATAATTTGTAGAATTGAACATTACTGCGTCACATTATTATTATTTTTTATTTTTATTTTTTGACAGAGACAGCACTCAGTGCAGGGAGGAGGCTCTCTCAGTGCTTCGGTCAAGTGGAGAATTTGTGCGTTATGCAGTAAGTGTGGCTGTACAGAAGATCCAGCAGCTGGAGGAAACTGGACACACAGATGGCCCAGATGGACAGAACACGGACAGAACTTTCCGCTTCCTCTGTGACATGACAAGGTTGGAATCCCTTGGCCTAAATAACAGCATTTAGGTAGACTGTTTACCCTTTTTGTTTTCTTTGACCAAAGAAAAGAATACAAGAATCATCGTATAATTGTCATCCCAGTGTGCTGATGTGGCGGTACACCAACATACCCAGTGTCGTGGAGGATGCAGGGAAGAAGGAGAAGCGTTCCAGCCTGTCCCATCTGTGTCTGGAAGGGCTGCTCAGGATCTTCACAACATGCCAACAGCGCTATCCTGACAGGATGGCCCAGCTCCTCTCCACCATGGGTCAGACGTGCAGTTTTCAAACTGTAAAAGCAGTCGGTTTTACGTTTTACACCTGAACGGTACACAGGAATACATCACTTTTTGTGTTTCTCACAGACATCTCAGAGGATGATGCCGAGCCAGACGATGGCAGTGTTACAGAGATGAACTTCTTTTACATCCGACAGTTTCAGGTGCATCTGCATTATGTATTATTCTGTGTGTTAGATTAAAATCCAAACATTTATTTTCTAATGAAAAAGTGTAAGTCATGCCTATCCATTGCTTCTCTTTTAGATACAAACCTGTTTAATTATTTTTTTAATGTAGGGAGCACTGCTTCACACCATGAGCATCTACACTAAAATCCAATTGTCTTTGCCCGTCAACAGAGGGCGCTGTTCACACAGTTAAGTGGAGGCGAGGAAGATTTTAATAGCAAAGAGGCTCAGCTGCTGGTCAGCATCTTGAGTGTGCTCTCACGCCAGCTGAAGCCCTCCTCCCAACAGGTGGGTGTACTAGTAAGTGCCCTTTCTTGAACAAATTCTGTAGTATTTGTTCCACTAACACATGTCTACATCTAGTTTGTTCAGATGATCACATGGACTGTGAAAATCTGCAAGAAGACCAGTTTTGGTGAGTGTCAGTTCACTTCATCTTTGTATCCACGTTCGGTACAGTAAGGTGTGTTTTCTCAAGCCTGTTTTATTTTTATTTTTTTTAAGAGGATTCTGCTTTGTCCAAGGGCCTGCTCTCTCTTCTCTTCAACCTGCATATTCTCTATAAGAGTCCTGTCAGCTTGTTGCTGGAACTCTGCCAAGACATCCACAGCCAGCTGGGAGATATCGATCAGGTACATACAAATTCACTTTACAGTGTTCAGAGCACAAGCAATATGGTATTATACCTTTAAAACAATTGCAAGGCAACAGTTGATACCAGCAATTTATAGTTATTTAATTATGGCACATCAGTTAATTACAGTGTTATTGTATATGTCAATTTTTCAATTCCATGATTATCCCTTAAATGCAGGTATCTTTGTTGACTGCTTTGTCCATGGTTCAAATCCAACCTTTTGATAATCGTCTCATATCATCCCAAAATCTCGTAGTGTTAAAGGATTAGCAGATACTGGCCATGTTAAAAATATTTATCAGGGTTCCCACACATCCTGGAAAACAGTTGAGCAATTTTCCAGTCATGGAAAAAGAGAGAAAAAATAAAATGTCCCGAAAAATTAATTTAACATTATGTTGCGGTAGCGTTTTGAATACACCCCTGAGTCACGTCCCATGGTAGCACAGGTTTGCTGACATTAATTCAAGTGACCGAAACTTTCAATAACGTAAGTTGCATTATCCTCCACAGGTATATATTAGTCTCTTGTCTTAAACTGCTGCAAGTCGTTAAAATCAAATTTCCTCTGACAGGAACATATTACTGTATGACGTGATGTCTGTCATACCAGCTAGATCACTGAAAATGTCCTGGAAAAGTCCTGGAAGATGATTTCTAGGAAAAGAGTGGGAACACTTATTTTTTACTCTGATATTTATACTACATTTTAGAATCAAACTTTTTTTTTCCAAAAACCATCACCAAATGATTAATACTTCAACAGTAATCTACAGTTACCCTTTGGCCTTCATTTTGAAGTACTAATAATAATTTATGGCAGCAATAAATAGATGACAATAAGCTAGCAATTCAGCCAGAACAGGCCACTTTTTATTTTGCCCTTTCTGTGCTCAGGATGTGGAGGTGGAAAAACAGTCTCACTTCACCATTGTCAACATGAAGACTGCAACAACCGCAGCAGTGAGTTTTGGTTCTTAAAACTAGAATCTTCTGATTTGCATCGACACAGTCACCTAAGTATCTGTTTGCGCAGTATGCTCACCGTCTTCATCATCACTTTAATCTCTTGCTCCAGCTGCTGGTCCTGTCACAGGCTGACAGAGTGCTTGATGAGGTGGACTGGCTGATTGCCAGAAAGAAAAGCCAGACGGCCTCGGACAAACTGGGCTGTGGTAAGAAGCCTTTTCACACTGATGCGCAGTTGGATTAATGGTGGAGAGTTGAAAGGGGACAAGGGAGGAGATGTCAAGGTGTGGCACCAAAACTCCTGTGAATGTTACCTTCCTGACGTGTAGGTGAGGCCACCCAGACTGCAGGCCAGCAGGATCCAATAGAGAAAGCGGTGACGCTGCAGCTCGGGACTCTTTTGACAGCATTAAATGAGCTGGTCCAGACGGCACTGCTGCCTGGCACCTGCACCATTACACTGCTGAGAGAACTGACTCGCACATACACCATCCTCACCACCCTGGTCAAATATGTACGTATGTGTCCACTCCATGATCTCCGTATGTTTGTGGAGTTTGTCTAGTGTGACACCAATTTATTTTCTCCATGTGTCTCCATTTTAGTACATCCAGGTGTGTGCCAACCAGCACGGTGCACTGCCAGCACGCTTTGAGAAGCTGGTAAGTCTAACTTATTGTTCCTCTGTTTGAATCTTCCAGTACTTCTGGCGTCATGCTAATCTAGTGTTTTCTGTGTAGGTCAAACTGTCTGGCTCCCACCTAACACCGCAGTGCTACTCTTTCATCACATACGCACAGGTACAGCTCAGTCCCAGTTTTCAGACAAATTATCATCTGTAATTATGATGGTGCTGTTAGTTTTTCAGTTATGGATTTGATTGATGTGTTTTCTCTATTAGAGTGGAGAATTTAGTGGTGGAGGTGCGGATGACAAGAAAAAGAAAAGGAATGAAGCGAACACTGCTGCCTCTGTAAGGACCCTATCTCCTATAATCATGTAATTGTAATGACTGTCATTGATTATAACAGGTTTTTTATTATTATTTTTATTATTACACTGTACAACTAAAGACTTCTGAGCCTCAGACAACTCTGTTTTGAATGAATCCAATCAGAATAAAAATCTCCATTTTTCTCTTTACAGTCAAAACTTCTGCGTGAGACAAAGGCCATCCCTAACTTGATCTTCAGCATTGAGCAGTATGAGAAATACCTCATCACACTCTCAAAGAAATCAAAGGTATGTGTGAACTGGATTGCTTAAGACAGTTGACAAAATATGATTCTCAGAAATACATACATACTTAAACGTAAAAACAGAACACTGAGCAAAACGCAGAAAACTGTGACATCAAATAGGCCCCTCATAAACAGTGTTGCACCAACGTCTGTGTGCATGTTTCTCCAGGTTAATCTGATGCAGTACATGAAGCTGAGCACCTCAAGAGACTTCCGCATCAACCCTGCTACTCTGGACGCAGCCTTGCAGGAGCAGGACAACAGTCAGGAAGTAAGTGCAGTCTCATTCTGTAACAAGCAGCTTTACACAAGTCAGTAAATCTGCTGAGATTGAAATGCTTTTCCCATGTGTTTTGAACATTTAATTCCCTTGGACATTCCAGTAAGCTTCTGGGTGGGATCTCAGTGTCTGTTTTTCTTCTTCCATCCCTTTCAGACCACAGAGTCACAGGATGCAGAAGAGACACAAGAACCCAAACAGAAGAAGAGAAAACAGTGAGCCAAGACTCCTGTTTGATTTACACATCTCCTCGGTGATCTTCAACTCTGACAAGCTGCTCAACTTCCTCTTGGCAATTTTGTGTGTGAACTGCCGTTTTGTTTAGAGAGCCTTTAGTGATGTCGATGATTTGGTAGATGTCCAAGGCCTCGCCTGTGGAAAGTTTGCACACATTGTTGGATTGTGTTCCTGTAGTTCACTCTATTCATAAGAAATGTGTATATAAACGTATAACTAAACACGGTTAATGGTCAATTGTATAATATGCTGCTCTGTTGTTAAGATAAAGGCCAAAGTTCTTATTTTAAAGATGGTAAAGTTGTAACTTCATAAATTAGTACTTAGGATGGCCCTACTTCATTAGTCATTGGCTAGGAAGAGGGGGACCTTTGGCTTCTAATACACAGAAAAGCATCCTAAATTTCCTTTCTTATTCTGTTTATCCATTTTATTTTTGTTTAATTGTGTCTTGCATGGAATTTTAGCCTGGCAGGAGTAAAAATTCCCTGACTTTAACTGAAATGTTGGGCATACTACAGAAAAAAGAATGAATAAAGGCTGATGATGGTGTGCATGGTGTGCAGAACTCACCTGATTTTAGGCCGTATCTTCTTTCCAGACCTGTCGGGTTGGAGGGGGTTACACAGTCCATGGTGACCTCCTTCCTCAGACACTGGTCAATGTCGACTGAACTGAAGAACGCCACTGACTGGGGAAGGTCCTTCATGCCTAACGCATGTGCGAACACGCTCCTACAGGGTACAGAAGCGCACATCCGGAAAAGCTGTCAGGTTTATTGCCTATTCTACAGTGAATATTTTTTAACAGGGAAGGTTAAATACCTTGTGAGCAGGTTTGTGATCTGAAGTGCCAGCGCTGCTCTGTAACGGTCTTCGCTGCAGACCAGGTACCGCACCTCGTCGTGGATGCTGATGCAGAAACGGCCATCAATGTCGTGCTCCTCAAAGAGCCACTTCATGGCCACCAGCATCAGATGGAGGTAGTCCACTGCAGAGCTTTGGACCACCCAGTTCACTCTGCTCGTGATAAACTGACAAATGAAATAGGGCAAAATCTTACTTTAAAGCTGAAGAGATCCTTCAGAGTTTCCATTAATGGTAGCAATGGACCTCCACCAGACCGGGCTTTTGATTAACATATGTAATTCATTATTCAGGGGAAGACACAGCTACTTCTATGCAAATAATTTCTTCTTCAAAATAGTTTATAATAATTTTTAGGACTTGGCCTACCCTTAATCACAAAGTGGCCATTTGGCTATAGACAATAACAAAAAGCAATAAACATTACAGTGAATCTCCGGAATAGTACAAATGTTTTTTGGCACACAAGGCTCTTGATGTGGACTGCTCACGCTAGTTGAACCAGCATGGTGAATAGATTTGTGTTAGGAGTTTGTCCCACTGATCAGTACTGCCTCACCTCATCCTTAACTGCCTTGGGCTCCAGCGCTCTGCTAATCCTGCAGCCTAGAACAGGAGTGGCTGGCTGGGCTGAGTGAGCGATGCTCTCCAGCTTATTGAACATGTCCGACTCCGTTCCTCCAGCCCACTGACGTTTTTCCACCATGTCCCACCTCTTCCGCCGAGAGCTGAGGAGATGAGAAACACAGAGGGAAATGAAGGAATAGAGCAACTAATGGGATGTAGAAGATGTGACAAGAAAAGGCTCCAGTGAAGTGGTTGCGTGATGTTTTACTCGCTCCCTCACCACTTTGAGACCAGTCTACTGATCTTCCGCAACTCCTGCAGGGTGACGCTTCCATTTTCCTCCCTCTCCACCTTTATACCCAGTTCACTGACCAGCCACTCGCACTCCTCTGTCAGATGGTAGCTGATGAAACAAACACAAACATCCAGCACTAAAGGTAATCACCTTTTCACAAACAACTAAAAATAAAAGCTTGACTTGAACACAACTATTCAACGTGAGTGTACCTGCGTACGCCCTTTGTTAAGGCATACATCTGCCTGGCCTTACTGGCAGCTTCTGTCTGACAAAGGCGGTGGTTGAACTGCATTAGCAGCCTCTCAGCAAAGGGTTGCCCTGCACCATAAATGCGTCCATAGTTGAACACCTTGGCGTGCTCTCGGCTGATGCCCACAGTGGCAGCAGTGCGGCTGTGTAGGTCAGTGCCGTGACTCTTCTTTCCCTGAAGGGTCATCCAGCCAAATGCTGTACAACCTGAACCCAGCAGGAACATAAAATGAACATTTATCATCAGATGCTATTTGTCCAGGCTGTGACAGACATGAAAATGCGTTCAATAATGTGCCATTGAAGTAAGAACTGTACGAAGATTTAAAATAGGGACAAATCTGACCGTGCATGCCAGCAAAGTGGGCCTCCCCAAGCACAGCAGCGATCCACAACTCTTGAGAGTCCACATCTGCTCCCACCAGGTGATATCCAGGTGGTACCTGCACCATGGCCTTCAGCTCACTGCCAACTCGATCCCGCTGTGGACACAAAAAACAGACCACATAAACAAAATGTCTATACTAGCTGATAAAGGAAATTTAGTTCAAACTGGCAGCTGAGTCAGAAACTTCAGACTTGGGATGTGAAGTGAGGTTTTTCTTCCCTCTTACCCGTGCATTACTGGCAGTCAGCCAGGTTGGCTCCACAGCCCTACGTGTTACCGTTCCAGCAGTGATGACCTGAGGTAATATGGCACCATACCGGCCCTCTTTATCAAACTCTTTGTGTCTTTGGGAGACAGAAAGGTTGTTAAACACCGCAATGACCTTTCCCCACTACACGGGAGATAGATAACTACATGATAGCTATTGATATACTAGACATACCCGCTGACAATAGAAGGAAGCTCATTCTCTTGCAGCCATAGCACCATCTGCGAGCTATGAGGAGAAAGTAAAACCATGTTTTCACCATCTTCATGACTGACAAAGCTGATTGTGATCATCCAGAAAGATGAGCTACTTAATGCTGGCACCTTATGCGTTTATGGGCGTTCCTCCAGAAGGACATCATCTTGTTGATCTCCAGAGCTCGTGCAGCGTTGGCTCCACCCCGTCCTGCCCTGAGAGTGCCATCCTCCATCTTGGACAGGAAGTCTTTTGAAAAAGGACTGCCAACATTGTTGTGATTACCATCCTGAAACACACACGTATTCTGTGAGACAATGAAACTAACTTAATGAAGTGACAACACGTCAATACTAGTTATTCAGGGCTTATGAGGGCTTATTACCTTATGAGGTAATTTGAAAAACCAGCACCCTGGAATATCTACATCGTTGTAGGGGCCATTTCCATGGTGATAATGGCAGTGACTCTCCTCTGAGACATAATGTGGATCTTCAGACTGTTGATACAGAACACAAACTATGCATATGTCATACAACAAATCACAACAACTAATGTTTAAGTTCAGCACAGCGAAACAAAAAGCACATGTAGAATAAAAACCACATCACATTGCATGTTAGGGCCATTCAACATGAACAAGGCTTTAACAGGAATTGGAATATACAAATGTAACAAGACTATACAGAGTTTGTGGTCCACGTGTTTATTCTACATCATAAAAGAATCTAAACGGCCATTTCACTCACCCTGTTGTCCTTCCTCTTCCCATTTTTTGTCACTCTGACTCCATTTTCCTCTGTCAGACTTTCCAGGGAACTTAACTCCTCCACCTTGAGATGAGGTTAAGAAACACACCTCTGTCATGATACATATTCTATCATTTCAGAGCCCGTGGACATGGAAAGTCATGCTGCAGTAGCTACCAGTTGTTCCTGTTTCCCCTAGACCAGAGGTTTTCAAAGTATGTGGCAGGACTGGGGGGGGGACTGTTTTTCCCACTTTTGCCTTAGGACAGCCTTTGAAAATGTATTTGCTGTAGTCTCAAGTTATGTCAAACAGCAATAGCAATATAGACTATCTTGGCTTAATTGTTTAGTGTCTACGGGATCCAAAAATCACAATCATGATACCACAGGCATTCAGGAATTGTGCGAAACTAAGCAAGTAAACTAAGGGGGGGGTGAAGGCTTTGGCTGAGGGGAGGCACACAGTCTCAGACTTTGAAAAACCCCCCCACTAGTCTATAACAATGGACGTCAAGACCATTACCTAGATTTATTGTTTTGTGATTATGATGTCTGATCTAAAGTTAAACGAAACATCTCTTTCATATCATTTCAAACAGGGGATTTATGTATATTTGCGAAAAAGACAAGTTTTTTGTAAATGCTACAAGAATAATTGCATTATGGGTGTATGCACCTTTGCCCACACTGTGCTGTCTGTCCACATGAGGTCCTCTGAAGGGCTGCTATCCAGATATTCAGGTTGCTGTTTGCTGTTCTGCTCACAATACTCTCTGTAAACACCCTTAATAGCTCTGCGGGATAAAACAATTAATAAATGCACACACACCCTATGCTCTGAAAATCTAAAACTAAGTCATGAATAGCTGATCCCTTGATGATATAAGCACAGCGTATTACAGACCTGTGTGGGCACACAGGGCCTGTATTTTCCTCCTGAGATACCAGGTTATCCCTGCGCCCAGGTACCAGGTAGCCCCACCCATGTTTCTCTGTGTAATGCAGGGGGAAACCATCCCACGTCAGACCCATCAGCTTAGGAGTCACTCTCATCTGTAGACTGATGAGGCCGGCTCCAGGTGACCAGCTGTCCCCCTCAGACATCTTCTCGCACAGCTTACGATACCACCTGAAGGACACAGTAAGGGGGGAGAAAAACTAACTAACACAGTCAGTGGTACTAAAACTGCCTCTGTGCTGCTTGGAAGTCATCTAACCCAGGATGTCCAGGCAGATGTAGCCTTCTCTTAGGAAGTCGATTCACGGTTTCCTTCATCTTCTCCACCGCCAGCCTGCTGGGGCAAGGGCTTGCCATCTCCTCTTCAGAGGGTGGACCTGGGTCTAATATCACAGCAGCTCAACTGAATCATCTCATCTGTTATTTTTAAACACATTTTTTCAATGGTGATAAAATGTTTTAACTACAGCCATCTTAAAAAAAGAGAGAGAAATAACACTGGCTTTATGAATGTGGCCCAGGACCTGAGCTTATACCTCCCTCCCAGTCTGGAAGAGGAGTAGAAACTTGTGTTTCAGCTGCTTTTTTGGAGAGTCTCTTCTTGCTGGCTGCTACTTTCTTCAGCTTGAAATCCTGCACATCCCATTCAAGATCCCAAAGCCAGGGGTCTTCTTTGTATCTTAAGTAAATAAATAAATAAAAAACATATATTATGGATGTTTTTATACAAAGCAATTTAAAGCACATATCCCCTGAAGTTATGGAACTATAGATTATGCATAAATCTATAACCTTTTTTCCACACACATATGGCCAAAATTAAATAAGGTGCTACATTTAGAGGCATGGTGATAAATCTGTATTTTTCTCACCTGTCATCCTTCAGCAGCTGGCACGCATCATCTGCAAGAGTCATCAGAGACTTCTTCATCTCTCTCTGAAGCTCTTCATAAACGTCCTGAGAATCTTCCAGGTAACGCCCCCAGTTTTGATTGACAGGGAGGTAGCTCACACCCATCTCCAGCATTCCTGCAAACGTCACTGGATGAGGGCACCTAACAAAAGATTAAAGAACTGCTGTTATTTCACAGCATAATGAACAAAGTAACATTCTTGGATAGAGTATTCTAACGTATAACTTATGTTCATTTTTGTGGGTTGGGGTCCACGAACCTCTCCATGAAGAGAGGTAGCTGTTCTGTGAAAACTCGATGTGTGGCTTGAACATCCAGGGCGCAATACTGCATTAATTCCTGTAGAGGTCAGCAAAGCCACAATTATTTATCTGTACTTTTAGAGGACCTTGTAATATGAATACATTTGGCCTGTGATTACTGACAATCTGACACAGGATTTATCATGAACCTCTGACCTGAAAGTTGTTCCTGACATCCACCATGCTGCCCTTCACAAAAGTCTCTCTGGCCTCTTTCTGCAGTGGCGGCCCTCCCACATACAGAGCATGGACATCAGCCAGGTTATTAATGCTGCTAATATTCACCCAGTCCCAAGAGCCAATCTATACACAAACACATCATGTCACACTGAGTTTTGCTGATGACAAAAGCAACTGCCACGCCAACCAAAACATACCGACACGAGAAGCACATTGCCACCAATAATGCATACTGTAGCCGAAATACGGTGAATAAGGAACACAAACCATTGGGCCGTCCCTTTTCTGCCCAGCTTTCTTAATGTGAGCCTTGACCTCCTGAAGACCCCTCCTTTTACCCAGCTTATTGGCCATCCACAGCGTGCGCTGGAACCCAGTCAACCCAGAGATGGCCATGTGAAGGCTCATGGTATCCATGAAGCGTACCTTTGAACCCTTCAGGAAAGAAAACACATTTTTGTACTGTACATAAACTTTTATGTCATGCCCAGGCAGGTACCTGCTACTTTTACATTTAGTCATGTGACTCATAAGGAGGATCATAAAACCATACAATAAAGATGCAAACAAAAAGAAGAGTGCTAAAAAGCTGAGTTGGTAAAGAGGCAAATAAGGACAAAACACACCACCCCTTGAATACTGACCTTTAGTAAGTATTGCTCCTTAATGTAAGATCGGTCAAAACTGACATTATGGCCAACTATGAGCCTCTCCTTCCACTGAGACTCTGGTGGGTGGACAGGGTTGATAGGTGTCTCCAGTGGGATGAGATCAGCAAGGGTCAACTGGTTTGACCAGGAGTACCGCTCTTCAATCAGACGCTTACTGCACCAGGAGTACCTAGCAAGGGAGAAATATACACATCGGGAAAATTTTAATCCAACTGACATTTTACATCCACATATGATTTTCATAAAACATGTACATCTTTTGGTAGCATTAGTGGGACTATGGAAACACATTCTCTGCTTATTAAGCAAAACAACCTGACCCGTAACACCACAATGAAGTCAATCAATCTGTCCAATAAACAGTTTAATGGTATTTCTCTTACACAATCTTTATAATTCTTTCTTGTTCCTCACCAGTTCGTGGGAGACACAGCAACAGCCAGTGTGGGACACTGCCCCTCCGTCATGCACACCTCCACATCAAACACCAGTGCTGACTCCTCTGGGAAATCAACTTTCTGACTCTCCCCATTGGGCCCATAGCGTGTCCAGCCAACCTCCCAGATCCACTTCGCTGGCATGGGAGGGAGCTCAGCCTGCTGTAGCTTGGATGCAGCCTCAAGGTAGGGAAGACTCTGCTTCTCGGCCAAGATACGAAAGTGCTCATCAATATTTTTGCCATACATGTGGGGAAGCTTCAGCTCCACATCAGGCAACAGTGACGTTTCCTTCCCCCACAGCTGGTGTTTCTGCAGGTGCCTGATGCTGCGCTCCACATCGTCCTCTCTGTACTCTGGTTCCAGCCCTCGAAAGATCTGCCTGTGGAGGTTCTCTGACAGCATCTGAATCTTAAGGGGGTTCAGGCGGATCTCTGTGGAGTCCTCGCCCTGAAAAGAGCGAGGCTTGGTGGAGCAGAGAGAGCGTAAACATGTCCATTGAAGAGAAATGAGAGTCCTCTGCAGAGGACAGCGCAACACATGCAGCATCACCTCATGAGGACATCACTCTTGAGCTGGAAGACATAGATAGATCAACCTTATGACATGATACCACACAGTTTGCCTCTCATTACAAACTGGGGCCAGTTACAGCTAGCTATATCTAGGTAGAACCTAGATATAGAATGTTTGATTTTATCTTATGATGTGTGATTTTGGTAGAATGATATTGTTATGTAGTCTTAAAGGGTTCATTAAATGGTATCTTGGTGATTTTCTGATCTTATTGCTTGATGAGTAAAACAACAGCTTGGTCTTATTCACTCATCCCTACCTACTTTAAATTACATAACTTACTGGAACATAATTCAGTCACACTTTTGAGGACGAGAAACACACCTTTATATTTTCCTCAGATAAGGTTAACTTCCTCAAAAAGTTATAACCCAACTTTAACATTAACGCTAGATATGTCAGATGAAAACAAGTGCGGTAGCATAGTACAGCTAGGTAAGTTACACTCGCAGAAAAATACTCACCTGTTTGGTTAAATTACTATAGTATACCACCAACCTGCCAACGTATGTTCACTAACATCTGACCCATGCCAAAGGGACTGTTGCTAATTTGTGAGCAACCAAACAAAATAATAACTGTTTAATCCTGTCCTCACCAAATGTGTTAGCTAGAGTTTCACTCAAAGCAAACAAAACAACTCACCTGCTCTGTGTTATCGGGTTTAACGTTAATGTTATCAACTAAAATATGTTTAAAAAGCGCTACACATCAAATGTGGTTGTTGCCTTAGCATGCCTAACGTTACCCACGGGGTAGAAGGACCAAACCAAGACAAAGCGTTAGCGACCCCACGCGGTCCGGATGACTGCAACATTTTTAACAAACACAAAAGAATGATTGGCTGAACACCACGGTGGGTAACGTA
The DNA here is from genome assembly GCF_014851395.1 of Micropterus salmoides. NCBI lineage: Eukaryota > Metazoa > Chordata > Actinopteri > Centrarchiformes > Centrarchidae > Micropterus > Micropterus salmoides. Next base: position 23,014,697 of record NW_024044570.1, read on the forward strand.
CAATTGGGAAAACGTGAATTATCCACAATTCGTGATTTATATCACACATCAGCACAGCACACATAACAAATGACTTTCACCCGAAATATATTAAACTTGTATGGAGCTGTTATTCGTTCACATCGTGGCCGCGTGGCCTAATGGATAAGGCGTCTGACTTCGGATCAGAAGATTGCAGGTTCGAGTCCTGCCGCGGTCGCTCTTTTGAGTCCAAATTATGTTGATGTCTGGATTTGCTGCATTGTGTCTTTCAGCGAAATGTGTACCAGCTATCAACATTTCACTGACTTCTTTGCTAATCGACAATGGTTTTTATTATAGTGGCAAATAAAAGGAGTCCTCGTTACCTTGAAACGGTTTTAAAGCCCAACATCCTGATGTGGATGTGAATAGTATAGTGCCTGAGGAGGTCGGTCTCATTTCACTGCAACACCTGCCTTATTGCATCCCAATAGGCTACAGCTACGCTTGCTTTCCTCAAATGGTATTTCGCCTTGCTTTAGCTTTACACATCTACGATCATGAAAACAATGGGTAGCCTGTATTCTGTCTGGCTGTACTTGTAATGTGTTTGCCTTTGTTGTATTAGCGAGGATGGTCTGGCATGATTAATGCTGTTGTGTTTTGTCTTTGCCTCTTGATAGACGATGGCGGATGACACGGAGGATGTGGAGCTGGACTTTGCTGCTGACGAGCAGGAGAGGGCGCGGAGAAGCGCAGTCATAAGGTACACTGCAGGAGATGTTTATTATTATATAAACTCATTCGTATTGCACAGTCGCTTGCTTTTATCAATATAAAATACATATAATTAGTCATTTAAATCACATGAAACGTCTTAAACAAATCTCAACAACCACATTGCACACGGTATGCTCTCTCAAATGCAGCAGTTTCAGTTATATAGGGCTATGTATGATGTTATGTTTACATAGGCTACATCATCAGAGTAGGTCTGACTGGACATCTGTAGATTTGCTGTACAACAAAGTTGTCTCTGCCTGCTTTATCTCTATGTGCCTCATTTGTATTTTTAGGCTCTTCATCATTTCTAATCTTATTTGATTTCAGACACCCCCTCGCCTCCTTTTTCCACCTTTTCTTCCGGGTGGTTGCTATTATTACCTATTTGCTCTGTGACTGGATCAGCGAGAACTTTGCATCATGTTTTGTCCTGATCATCACTCTGCTCTCTTTTGACTTCTGGTCTGTCAAGGTGAGAAGTCAAATAGGTAATACTTTACTAAATGTGTGGCCCCTTTCTTGTCCTCTTGTGCACTTCATTCACGTTTGTCCTGTGTTTCAGAATGTGACTGGCAGGCTGTTGGTGGGGCTGCGTTGGTGGAATCAGGTTGACGAGGATGGAAAGAGCCTCTGGGTGTTTGAGGCCAAAAAAGTAAGATACTGTCATTATTGTGTGCCATTGTGAGTGAAGGAACAGCATTTTGGGGGGTATTAAACAGTAAGCTATTGCTGTGTGTGTGTGTGTGTGTGTGTGTGTGTGTGTGTGTGTGTGTGTGTGTGTGTGTGTGTGTGTGTGTGTGTGCGTGCGTGCAGACCTGCCGAGGCAACAACATTGGGACAGAGGCAGAGGCAAGGATATTTTGGCTGGGTCTCATCATCTGTCCTCTCATTTGGACATTCTTCTTCTTCACCTCCCTCTTCTCCCTGAAGATTAAATGGCTGGTGAGACATGTTACTTGTGTGCATGCTCTGCATATAGAGGTATGTACACATACAAGGAATTTGCTTTGTTGACGTTTAACAATAAACATAAACCTATATAAATTAAAAAATGTATCTGTCTGCCTTCCCCAGTCACTTGTGGTAGCTAGTATTTCCCTCCAAGTGGCTAATCTCTATGGGTACCTACGCTGCAAGGCAGTGGGAGACGATGGCCAGCCTCCAGACACCCGCTCTTTCACTGGACAGCACCTCCTGCAGCGTGTGAGTGACTGACTGCAGCATTTAGCATGTACAGTTGTCCCGTTAACATGTCAGTGTTCATTAAAAGGGAACATATTAAGCTCACTAATGATTTCTCCTCCTCCAGCCAGACATCATCTTTGGAATACTATGAAGATGACCTCCTGTACCTGTACAGCCACACCGCTGTGTGTGTGTGTGTGTGTGTGTGTGTGCGTGTGTGAGCGAGAGAGAAGGAGGGAGATAGATGAGCGCTGCGTCTTCTCCAAAGCTCCGACAAACTGCATCTACTTGAATGGCTGTGTGCCTTCCTTGTGCATGCCTCATGCTGCTGACTGTTCACTTCCCATGTTGCCCATGGATTGATCTGGCTATTATGTCAATAAAAGATAAGTGCATTTTACAGTTGTTACTCAGTGAATTATTGTTGTTGGTTGAACACCACATATCTGCAAATTAATTTATTATGAAAGAATTTAAATGCATATAGTTTTCAAAGAGCTCATACAAGACATATTTCTAGATAGTCATAAACATGTTCTTTGTCTTCTTGTCCAGTAAACGTTTGGTCCACGTACATATTTGACAGACGATAGAAAACACAGGGCTAAATCTGATGTGAGGACCCCTAAACTTGCATTAGTTCAACAATGTGGATTCACTGAAGGAAGAAAAGAGAGTTAGTGTGTATGAAATGGAGTGATTGTGTGTCTCCAGTGTTTGATTGAAATTGTTCCACTGCTCCACTAAAAGTTTCAACAAGAAATGCTGATGGCACCTCAGACACAGTGTTAAGCACTAATGATACGTGAACAAACAAATGACCATTAAAGTCTGATGAAAATGTAGACAGTTGCAATCTGCAGTAGGCTAAGTGGCAGGCAGATTTTCTGTGCTTCAACGCACCACACGATGAATAAATGAGCATAAGCACACAAAGCACACAAAAGAATGGGAATCAGGCTTGTCTTGTCCAGTCAAAATGATTTAAACATTATTCAAGCATAACTTAAAATCCATAGAGACCAGTTAATATAAAATGTTTTGGATTATGAAGCATTCAGTACGAAATTTTCTCCCATGACAATATTAATTTGTGTACCAGAGGTTAAAATCTAACTCAAATGTATTTTTCATTCCTCCCCATAATCTGGGGGAAAATTGGATATTTTACATTGGCCACATTGAGCTAGTCCAATTTTAATACCTCCAGAAATTTATCTGCTTAGTGGTCAAACCATTCATTTTGAAAATAAATGGTCATTAAGATAGTATTGCAGCCTACTCCTAAACAGGAATGCAGAGGGAGTTTTTTTAAAGCATACAATTTAAAGGCTATGATTAAATTACCAAGCACTGAAAGCTCTTTTAGGCCAATGAAATTCATTTCACATTCATTGTGTCAGTCTTACATTCTGCCATTATTTCCTATAGCCTACATGTGGCTAAAAGACATAATGAGAATGACCCTATGTATCATTTGGGTCCAGTGTAGTTTAAAACCGTTCAGAATACATTTTCTTCTGATCATACAGATTTGGAGGGAGTTGTTCATACTAGTCTTGGCATTGGCCCCTGTGCTCCCAAGCCATAACTTGCCAAATACAAAAGCCTCAAGACCGCAAAGATCTTTTATTCATCAAGAATGTTCACGTCTTTTTCCAGCCTGTAAAACTGCGTGAAAAGGGAAGGGTGGGAAATCAATTTCTTGTTCTCACTTGTCTAAACTTACAATAGCCTATGGGTATGCTGTGTCCAGGAGATAGTCCAGTGAATGAATAAAATATTTACCCATATGTAGCACCATTTGGCTGCCTGTGGTCACCAGAATTGCGTCATTCTGGCTTGGGCCAGTGGAGCTGGATTTTCACAGAATACAAGACTGAATACCTCTCAAAAAGGGTTGCAAGACCTATGAAATTCTGATGATTTGTTTGTGTCTGAGGTTATAGTAGTGTAATGTATTATAGGCTAAAAGGAATAATATATATATAAAAGGAATATATAGGCCTATATATATATATATATATATATATATATATAGCTTATATACCAACCCGATCATTGACCTTGAGGTGTTGTTTGTCAACTGCTGTTTCTTAGGTGGACTTTCAAGTCATCATGGATGAAATTCCTAAAAGTTCTCAAATAAAAATGGAAGTTTGAACATAATGCAAGTTTCATGACAACTTGGCTTAGGTAGGTAACTCCTTAGGTAGTATTGAAAAGGCTTGTCATTGGCTATTACTAGGCTATATTAGTACGCCTACTAGTAGTATGCTTAGTAGTAATAGTAGTAGCTAGTAGTAGTAATATTAGTAGTAGTAGTTGTGGTAGAGAAATCATCAAAAAACATGAAGAGGAGTGAGATGTCTTGCCGAGCCCGTACTCTTCGGTGCCGGCGGACTCTATGATTGGTCAACACGCCGCTCTTGTCCTAGAATGACGTCAGTGCGGGAGCGAGTAGAGGAAGCGCGCAGCCTGGAGGAGACGCAGAAGCTGGAGGACTGAGGATGAAACTGGACTCACCTGGAGGCAGCAGCGCCGACGCTCTTCAAGGGCCCGATGTAAACGCAGAACAAAAAACATCTGGAAAATTCATTACGGCCTGAAGTTGAGGACATTTCTCTCCAGAGTCTGCTTTGCTTCTGAAACGGGTAAGAAACGCATCTGAATTTGCACGTATACATTTTACCAGCTTTGAGTCTGTTCTGGCATGTCCATGTCTCTTCTGCAGATAAATATAGGGACACAGAAGATGCATGTAAAGTTTACCGTAGAGTTGTTGTTTTTTTTACGCGAGGTAACATAGGCAGAGCCTATTTAATCATCAGAAACGCCCTTCCGTTTTATTTGAAATGAGGAAAAAGCATAGGTCTTTGGTCCCTAAACAGACAAAAACCCTTGTCCTTTGAAGTGCAACAATATACCACCATGCACCTCGGCCTGTTACTATGATCAGTAACAGCTTTTTGTAATAGCTTATGTGGATGATCCTTGTGGTGTGAAATATTCTAGTTTAAGAAGAAGTAGGCCAATCGCAACTCTCATTAAAAGTAGGGATTCGTTGCCCCCAGGAGCACTAAAGAGCCAATAGCAAATTAAAACATATTAAAATCCAGCTCATTTCAGATTTAGTGACCTAGATTTTTTTTTTTAAGAGTCAGCTGTTGATCTAGGAGTAGGCTACCATTTGAACCTTCTTCACCAAAGAGCCCTTTCTCTTGACCTAAGTCTCAGGTTCGTGGTCATGGTCATGCCTTCAGGTCGCCCCTGTTTGATCACACGTTTCAGTAGCATCCACAGAGACAAAATAGGCTTCTTAGTACATTTAGCTTCTTAGCATTATACCAACTTACACGTACATGCAGACTTTAAGTTCTAAAGCTGAAATGTATTTTTGTGAATTTACAACAGAGTGTCAGGTAAAATACCAGCTATGGATTGTGTTAAGATAGCCTGTACAATCGCAAAGCAGGTCAGCGTTAGGTTTTAATGGAGCCCTAAATGAAAAATACCTAGTGTAAAAGAAAAGGATATATAGCCTATATCTGCAGAACACAGGACTGTCTTATATAAAATAACTGTGTATTTTCTAAATATTTTTCAGCGTCCAGGTGGATATTTTGAATGTATCTGAACATGTGGCATGTGAGTGCCACCATATATTTCAAATTGGCAGCTTAAACTTGATTTCTCATTTGACGAGTTCTGCTTGGTAGATGATTAAAAAATGTCTGATTCCATATAGAAATATTGTGCAAGAGATGCTAATGCACTATCATACTCCCGCACACACACATAGGCCTATAGGCTATATATTTACGTATAAATGCAAAATAACAATTTACTTGTCTTATTTAATTGTCTTTACGAAAACCTACAGTAGGCTAATCCTATAATGTTTTTGAAGGAGGCTTCTCAAAGCTAACTACAATATAAAATGGAATTTACAGTAGGCTATAGTTAGGTCGCTTTAATCTCAGCACTGAGTAGGCCTTCAACCAGACAGCTCATGTATAACGACAGGAATATTTGACGGCTTTAGTTTGTAACTTCTCTAACCCACAAAATTTGTGTTCAAATTTAACACATTTGAACACACTGTTCCGTATCCTGTTATTGAGCTAGGCTGCAGTTGTTGTCCGTGGCCTCACTTCTTGGACTGTAATTTATTTTCTTTGTTTTAAACAGTGTAAATGAGCTGAGGATGTCTTTTTAAATATTACAGGCCTAGTAATGCATCTTCACCTCCTCCTGGATGACGCCAGCATCACGTCGGGCTGCAGCACGAGAGAGCGAGAGGGGCTCTGTTTCTGTCTTTGGTTATCTAGCTGTATGAGTGTTAAATACCTGTCATAAAGCTAGATAACCGAAAGTAGAAATGACTTCCGTTAACGTTGTGTTCATTCCCGAAAGAGAAGGGACTTCTTTAAACTCACCAACGCAGATTTTGACTGTCACCTGTAAGGGGTAAGAAGATAGTTTTGCTTTGTGGTTTGGGATTTTCTTAGCTTGTTATTGGCATGCAGATAACCCCAAATGGCTAGGGCTAATGCTGTAAAATAATATGTGAGTTTTGAATTCAACATGATAGGTTAGTTTTTCTTTTATAAAAAGATTTTGATATTACCATTTATTTGCAAAATAATGTTCATCTGTTATCTTTTGTATATATCACCCTGACATCAGCCATGTGATGATAAGGAAAACAAAAATCCCTTTCACACAATGTGTTGATTCTTTTTAAAAGACAAAAGCCCAAAGTTCAAACAGCTTATCCTCGATCACTATGTTAACAGAGTTTGATGTAGGCCCAGAAATCTTTTTTTTTTCTTATCTCACTTTATTTTGAGTATTCACTATATGAGTGGTGTGAATTGACTCTGCGCCTGCAGGCAGTAACTGTGCCTGTTTTAGTTGGTTGCCATCCATACAGGTCCTCTGCAACATGGTGCTCAGTGTTAAACAGGTCGTCCAGTGGTGTGAACTAAAATGTATATGCATGACACCTGAGATTTAGTACCATCATCTGAGAAGAAGTTTGATTTCATTGTGCAAATAAAATAAAATAATGTAGGCCGGGAGGTAATATTCAGCAGACAGCAGACATTTTGACTTTTCATAGTAGGAAAAGAACAGGTGTTATTAATAACATTAACAATGGATCTTTTCTATTCAAATTTCCCAGTAAGCCATGCCAGGGTGACAGTGAGCCAGCATGCACAATACCAGGTCTCTGAAACTGAAACAGCTAAGTAGAATTCAGTCATCATTCATTTTTATTTACAAATGTCGCCTGTGAAGACATTCTTAGAGCGTTTAATCTGATCCCTCCTGCTCTCCTTATTTAGTTGAGGTCCTCCAGAGTTTATCTCAAAGATTCCTAGATGCACCTGCTTTGGGACACACTGGTGTGCTGCACTGCCATCCCTAGTTAAAGTTCAAATTTTACCAAAGCAGCCTCTTATATTTATCTTTTGCATTTCACACAACACTGTTGAATTCATTTACTTTCATCTTTTGATGTGTGTTTTCAAGTTATTAAAAAAAAACAGCATCGTAGTTTTCACCTGTTAGACTTTGTTTATAGAAGAATGAAAAGGGAGGACACTGCTTTGTCCAGACACTAATGTTTCCAGGACTACTAATAATGCAGTTGAGTGGTGTAGCACCCTACACATCCAGGGTTTAAAAAAACCCACTTGGCGTCTGTGTTTAAAGCTGTACTGAATCTTGGAGCCTTTGGGATACATTGTGTCTTGCCTCAATGAGAAGGCCATGGTCATCCTGTAGACAGGAGCTGAACTTTTTAACTTGGTACTTCAGCGCTGTGCGGCGCATACGCTGAGCCCGGAGAATGCCACTGAAGCCTAAAGAGCACCAAAGTGAGATGAGTTTTCATTCACTCCGTTAACTACCTATTGCAGTAGAGCTTGCTGTCAAACCGGGCTAATTGCTTCGTTTCACAGCGAGATATTGGATATGTGAAAAGGCCTTGGTCCAAGTCTTTTCCTGAGCTTTGCCTGTTATAGGTAGAAAATCAACTTGGCGTGCCTCCCTTAATGAATGGGAATAAAAACACTTGAGGCTTTATTCATAGGATGGTCCAATGCATCCTTGTTTCAACCCGTGTATACATGTATTATGCAAATGGTTCTTTTTGTGCTGTTATTCTAGCAAAAATACACACTTATGCACACAAATATCACAACAAGGTAATTGCTTTTTGAGTGATCAAAGCCAGGCCAGAGATTTAAAAGTTTTCATAACTGGTAAAGTGCTGCTGGTCAGTTCTTTAATGAAGAACCTATAATGAAAAGGCTGTATTTAGCTTTATTGCGTTCAAAATGTGCTTTTCATGTTTTATTTCTTCTGTTTTCTCTCTTCCATCTGCTCGTTACAGGCTTCCCATTAACAACACTGAATGATTGGGGGTTCCTGAAAAGAGGGTTGAACCATCATTAAAAGAAAACATGGAGAGACGGGGGGGAAAGCGCTCCATCCGGAATTGCCACCTCCTCCTCCCACTCCTCACCCTTTTTACCCAAGAGCCTCTAGTGCCATCTGTACTGCCAACGGGGAACAGTTTGCCCGTGCCAGGAAGCAGACAAAGACTCCTTGTAGTGTGGGCGCGCTCAGAGGAGCCATCTTGGGAGATGTTGCTGCGACACCTAAAATGGCTGGACTGGCATATGAGGTGAGCTGCATCATGGTTTTCCGTTGGGTACCAGTGGAGGTAGTGGGCAGGAGGTGGCGGGGGTGTGTGTGTGAGATTGTGTGTGTGTGTGTGCGTGTGTGTGATGGGGGATGGTGGCAGAAGGAAAGACAAGGGATAGAAGAAGAGTTTCCCATTTCCTCAGTCACACAGGGCCTCTCCCTTTTCTCCTCTATCTTCTGCCCCTGCTAATTAGCAGTTAAGGGGTGATGTGAGGGGGGTTGGTGGGTGATGAAGGGTGGTGGTGCTTAGTGATGGTTGATGGTGGTGGGGGGGGGGGGGGGGGGAGCAAACAAAATTAATGAGCTGGCACTGGTTGAAGGAAACCTGCCATCGTCTCTTGTCATGGTGCTTCTTTACTCCCTGATGCACACCGTCGTGTTTCCACCCGACAAAGCCCATAGATGAATCTATGCAAAACTGCTTTTGTCATGGAATTCACATTGTGATATTTATTACAGTATCTTAACTATGTGCTGAACCCCTCACGTGAATCTTGTTGAGGAGGGGGTCATAGGGGAAACTCAGATAATTTCCTGTTTGTTAAATCACATTATTGTTTTTAAAAGTAGAACAGTTACAATCTCTCACAATTTCATTTACTATATGAGCAAAGGTATTTATGTGTAACAATATCAGCACTGAATATTAACAGTTTTTGTATTTCGAAACATTTATGTAATGATGCTCATCAGAACATTTTAAGTGTTTAAAGTGGCATTTTTTGAAACACGTCACAGACAGCTTACTTGTTGGATCTCAAACATCATATTATATTGATTGCACTTGCTGCTATAATGATGCACACATGGTGAAGAACTTTAGTTGATACACAGACTAAAAATGTCAGACTTCGCTGATGTAAAAATGTTGCAGTCTTAGACAGATTGCGACATTTTGAGGCAGCGGCCGACAAATATCACCCCTTTACCACTTCCATCTCTGTAACCTCGCATACACTCATACAGACCCTGCAAATGCTTCTTATCGTGGCGTAGAGCTGCTCTGTACCCCTGGTGGTTCTGGCAGCAACCTGAAGCAGAGACACGTGAGCGTGTGTGTCCAGGGCCAACATGTGCAGCTGCAGTGCTTGTGTGTTAATGAACAGCGCCGTGCATTTTCACATTATCATTCAGCTCCGCTCTCTCTCTCTCCCCACTCAATAGCTGTTAGTCCTCCCCCCTCCCCACTCTCCGTAAAGGCCTGCTTTCCCACCATTGTGGGAGCCGGTGCTGCGGCCGGCCTGGGCTTGGGGGGCAGGGTGGGAAAGACCCTCTAGACTAGACATGAGCAGATGCCTGAGACATTAGACTGTCGTGCGGATCACCGGGGTCGGGTGAGCTGCTGAGTTTTAATGTGCGAGCAAGTGTATGCGTGTTTGATATGTGTGTGATGGGGGGTAGTCATCCAGGCCCTGGAGTGCCACCTGACTGTTCATTAGCCTTTTCAGCCTCCTCTGCATGTCTGAAAGGCATGGAGATGCTGTTTTTTTCCTGCTAAATGAGAAGGATTTCACTGGCATTAGTGGTGCATTCACAGACCTGCAACCCCTCACACACCAGATCACAGTTTGCCATTGGAGTGCATCAGAGGTGTAATGCAATGATATTTCAACAGCACAAAGATGCATTTTCATGTATTTAACGTTGAAATTTTATGCAGCGTGCCTGTCATCAACCATGCACTCCTTTATCTTTGCTCAATTACCAGCTTGATATGGTTTGTCCCTCATGCAAACAGAATCTATATATTTGTTTCGCTCTCAGGTGATAAAAAGACAGACATCATGAACATCTCACAAGACAGTTAGTGGCATTGTGCATCACTGAGAATGACTCAGCTAAGGCGATGGGTGTGCCTAACAAGCAGAATGATGTAACCCGCGGATTATTAATGAGCCTCATACTGTACGTGTGTCTGCACAAGATATTTAAGGCATGTGCAGCCCACGTGTCAAAAGATTATTCCCTCTCTTTATTCATATAAAAGACTCAGAGCTGTCTTTATAATTGCATTTGTGCTGCTCATCTGTGATATACGGCGCATTGCTTCAGGCAGGTTTGACAGAAGAGAGAAAGCAAGGTGAAGACGAGAAATTAATCTTGGAGATACTGTGTCTTGCTCCATGCTACGTCTCTGTAGCAGATCTCCACAGTGAGTTAGAGAAAACAGAGTAGCAGGAGCGGGGGAGTGATAACATTGTTGCTTTCGAAAAGTAAAACAAAAGATTAGCTTATCAAGAAAGGGTTAAAGATAGTGGAGGAAACAGAGGCAGGTGTAGCACATGGGCAGCCATGTTTGAGCCACCAGTGTTACCTCTGGATCTGCTGATGAAGTTAGCTTGTGTTAGCATGTGCAGTGCCTTGCTAAATCAATTCGCAGGCACAAGGAGCTGGGCACAGAGGGCTGGTGTGTGTGTGTGCATTTGAAAAGAGTAAAGGGGGGGGGGGGATTGGCCTGCCAATGTGTGTGATAACTGCTGCAGTCGAAAGAGAAAGCATAGTCAAAGAGAGGCGGTGACTGAAGCAAATTCATCCTTACTATTCCTGCAAGAAGATCAACTTTTCTACTATTTGGAAGCACACAGAATAATTATTTTGTTTTTATGATGTGTAATTCTGACTAATTGCAATACACAGGTTGAAATAACTTGGCATGAGTGTTAGTGAGTGAACACAGAATGAAAATACGCTATCAAGGTGAGCTCAACTTGATTGTAATATTATGTGATGCCTTCTAAACACTTTGGTGAAACTGCTTAAGAGTCTGGTTTTAATCCACTCACAAACAAAGAGAGTTTCCAATCAAGATTGTCTGAAACCAGAGCGAGGTCAACGGCTTTGACACCGTGTCAGGAGGATTTAGGAGCTGAACATCCTTGAATCTTCCTCTTTGCACTGTAGTTGCAGTGACTTGAATATTCATTAATTAATTATGTCTTGTACAGTACCTAAAAAAATTACAGAAAAATGTATTTCCCAACCAGAAAATGGCAGAATATAGATGATTACATTTCCTTTCTTGCTTCTCTCTTTCCTCTGTTATTCATTATTAATGGTGTATTTCTTTTTGCTATGTGAGATATTCAGAGCCACCAAATTATAATGTGTGACATGATGAAGTGACAGTAGCCGGCGCTCACTTCCAATTCTGTGTGGGTGAAGCAGCGTAGCCATAGTAGCGATAAAATGTTAATACCATATAGCTCCTGGGTTACCTCTTCGGATTCTCCTCACTATGTGTGGACACTATTAATGTTTTAACGGCTCTACTGTGATATATAAAGCCCAGTTCACGGGCCGCCCATAGTTTTGGATGAGGTCCAATGTGGGTCAAGCGAGGCTCATCTGGGGTTTTTTAATGTAACTTTGGCCGAGACTAATCTAGCACAAAGCCTGACATTAAGTATCTTAGAGGAAGATGGAGAGAAGTTTCTACATCCCAGGCTTTTCAGATTACGTCTGTTGGCTGCGGCGTCCCTGAGTAGGGGTCCTGTATGCTCCAATGAAAGTGGAAGAGAATTAGGTGACTGAGCCTTTAATACAGCAGCCCTTTGTAATTATATCAAGAGGAGATGAGGCTCTAGGGTGATGAGAAATAGGTGGTGTGACCTCATTTTTACATGTTTCCTATTCTATTGGTATAGTACGTGAATTTGATAGCAGGACAAAGGGTGAAAAAGGGAGTAAAAGAGGAAATGGTCATAAAAAAAGAGCAAGAAGTCCAGAGTATAGACTTCTCCTTGTGTCTCTATTCCTGCATCAGATGGATATGTGGATCCATCAGTCAGAAATCAAGTTAAGTTCAAGTTCATGGATGCAGCCGCTCTGTCTGCGGCCAGTCGGGGAGTTAAGAAAATCTGTGACCACCCTGGAATACAAGGAGGAGGGTGGTGGTGATGGTGGTGATGGGTGGGTGGATGGCGGGTACATAGCCTTTGACCTCTGTTAGGGTTGCTATGGGAAAGAGGCCGGTCGGCTCAGTAATGTACAACTGAAAAGGCCGAACTGTCAGAGCTGTCCAGCAGACGTCAACCCCCCACCACACACACACACACACACATACATTAGCTCCAACACGTTCACACACATTCACAGATGGCACGGGCCAGCTTGGGAATGTTGGCTGCAAGAGAACGCTTTATGTTCATCAGACACTGTTATAATTCATCCAGCCTTTAGAGTTACACAGTCTACACCTCTCCCTCAGAGCATCCCCACTATTGTATTGGTCTACCTCTGTCTCATTTTTCAGGCTCATCCTACACATCTAAATGCCCATTATGTGTGTGCATGTGTGTATGCTGTGGACATATGGGCTTAGAAGACACCAAATATATCATTACTGTGGTGAAACCACCCTTATTACTTCTTACATTGCAAAACTTGGAGAGCTCTGTCTCCTTCCCCAAGTTCTACAAATTCAATTGACCACAAAAAAGGCTTCCCAACTGAAACATAACTCAAGTCTTTTCAATCAGAAACAAGCAGAGATGAAAAAGTTTTTGCTAAAAGGTGTAGCCCTTACATCATCATCTACAGAGCAATAAACATACATTTGACTTTGTATTCAATTTCTTTGTAGCCAATCTCTATAAACTGTATAATGTACAAAGCCTCTTTCCTCTTTAAGAAACCAAGAAAATAGAAGTTTCTCTGGCACATAAAGATCTTTTACTTTTGTTTAAATTCAGCTTCAAATGAGATTCTACAGTTCTTTTTATGAGACCATATGTGTGCTGTCTTCAGGAACAGATTGCACATTTTACACGGTAACCTGTTTTGAATTTAAAAAAAAAGTAAATGTATGTGCCATCCTCTCTGGCCCACACCTCTTGCTTTATTGTCTCTGTTATTCATGGTTAAACCACATGTACAGACATATACATGAAACAATCTGTGACATCAGCTAACTACATATTTCTGTCAGCTCATTTTTTAAAAATGGTTGGTGCTCGATGTTTGAGTGACTGCGTGTCAGAGAGGCCATGCAGATCCGCTGATTGGAATATGTACATGTTTTCATGAACCCCCCCCCTCTGCAAATGTGTGCAAGTGTGTCCTCATTTAAGGTTGCATTCATTCAGGGGAGGGGTCTCAGGAATAAAAGAGTGTGTATTTGCATACGCTGCATGCTGTCTGCAGAGAGGGAGCAGTCAAAAAAAAGATGTCAGAGGTGGACAAAGAGAACGAGGACAAATCCTTCATTGTGGGGTTGGTGGGAGAAAGGCCCTGTCTGAATTAGGGAGTGGGTGAAAATTGACAGAGAAAGAGTTCGGGCTGGTTCCCTGTGGGGATAAAAGCCTTAAGATCCCTCCATGCATACAGCCTGAAAATGGGAGAGAAGAACAACATGCAGAGGGAAGGGGCCTATTTTTTTTATACATGGCATGAAAAGGAAGTTTTATTTTCTGAAACACTGCCGGCAGTTTCTGATGCCCAAAACTAAAAATCATGAGCACCAACAAATTCAGGATTGTCAAAACAAACTCATCAGTTCTAATCCTAAAACAGTATTTATTGTAGTGAAAAAAAATTCTTTCTTCTGTATTTTTTTCTTTCTGGCCCAAAATGTGAAATATGATTACTGTCTATGCAGAGTGGAAGAGTTTGATTGTCATGCTAATGATTCCCTCCATCATTTGTCCTCAGGATGTGAGAGGATCTGCAAGGCCTTCTACACTCTCTAGGAACCTGTTTTGGCACAGGAGATCGTGGACCAAGCTCAATGAAATGTTGTCATCGGAGGCTCTCACCAGAACATGAGGAATATCAGTCACCCACACACTGCAAGAAGATTTTTATAAAGGACTGTAGAAGCAAAACCGATATTCTGTAAGCCTGAAATGTAAAACTTGAGGTATGCCTATTTTCCATGAAAATACCAAGTTATTTTAAGATATTGTATTAATGATAAAGTGTGTGCGATTAAACATGTTTACACAAATGTGTTATTTTAAAATTGTGCAAACAAAAAAGACTTAAATGTTCCAAGGTTTAATTAATTCAATTATTGATTCATGTATCTCATGTCTAGATTGAAATAGTAATTAATAGGATATAAATGCATTACTGATTAAGTTTGTTGTTTTAATTTACTGTTGTCAGTGACATTTCTTTAAAATAAAAATAATGAAAATATGGCCATCTCCTCTCTCTTGATTTTGGTAATCAGTTAGGCAGGGAAACACTAGATTGTCATTCTGGATGCTGGACTGTCACATTGCTGACATGGGGATTTGTGTTTTTACAGAATTTTTTACAAAACAACCTTTTGTCTTTAATCTTCAAAAAAAAAAAAAGACATTTAAAAAGTGGAAAAATAAATCAACGTGTTTAGGAGTCAAACCTGCAGGACTCTCTCTCTCTCTCTTACTCTATCCCTTTTCCTTCTTTTTTTAGATTCACATGGTGAATGTGTGTGCGTGCGTGTGTGTGAGGATTGTGTGAGAAAGTGTTTGAGTGACCCCGCATTAAGTTTTAATTAGGAGGAGCAGACAGAGGGACGTGTGTTGAATCAGTGTGAGAAAGAAAAGTTCATCAGCCACAAAACTCAATGGACCCTGCCCGCTATTAAAATATATAACACGGTTTTGTTCATTCCCCTCATATTTTATTTGTCAGGAAAACGTAGACCTGCTGCACGCTGCGAAAAAAGTCCTAAACTAATGACGCAGGCTAAAAAGATTATGTTATATACGATGGATAAAAAATACGTGTGCGTTGTTTACTTTAAATCCAAATGTATTACTACTCACTAGGCCCCAGTTTAGACGATTAATCAGGTTTTGGGATTACAGACCGTTCTGGTGTCAGTCGGACCTCAATCAGTGTCAGACTGATCCGTGTCCGGAGTCAAACAACAGATGGACACGCGCCGAGCCAACGGGGGATTATTTCCGTCTCTTGATGGGGAAACAAGTAAAAACGCCTAAAAGTGACAGAAAAAAGAATTTTGTCATTTCCTCTCTTTTAAAATGAATAAGGTTTTATTAAGTAGCAATGGTAGACAGAAAAATATTGTGACAGTTGATTTAAGTTGTTAAATGTTTTTAAACAATTAAACGGTATTTCATTAATGGAATCCCTTAAATGAAATCGCGTTTTATTCAGTGTAGCCTAATAATAAAAACATAAGAAGGTATTTAAAAATAGCAAAATTTTATAGCATTAAAGTGCATGGCTGCTGAATGTGTTAGTTAGATATACATATAGGCTACATAATACATAAATATATTTTATTTTGAAGTCAGTGATTTAAATTTACAGCAACCATTTTTTCACTATTGCATTTGATTTGAAAACAGTGTGAAAACATCACCATCTCCTGAGAGAAAAATTTAGATTAAAAAAAAACAACCATTGATCCCAGACAGGGGAAATGAAGAGTCACAGCAGCAGGAGAACATGTGCATGAAGATAAGTAACTTAAAAAACTAAAATACTATATACATTAAGAGCATCTACTATATTGATCATCTAGAAAACAATGGCTTCTGAATACAACATATAGTAAATAGTAACTAAAGAGACAATAATAGTCACAAATAAAATGAGAAGAAAGTTACAATTAATAAATGCAATTAAATAAGTCACTTAAGTGTGAACAGCATTTAAAAACACTTTGTTTTCATATCTGCTTAAATCTAAAATCCCAGTCTACTGTAGCAGTGGAGATCTCAGTCATGGAGGCCCATACAGGAGTCAGCATGTTTTCAATCCATCCACTACAGTGGCTGATTTCGGTGATTAGTTCCCCTCTCTGGATGAATGGAAACCAATTAGTGAAATCAGCCTCTGTAGAGTTTGGATGGAACGAAGTCCCAAATGTTCAAATGATTTTGTAAAAACTGTGACGCTGATGTGATTTTCATCATTAAAACATGTTTCATTTTGTGTTGACTTTACCCTCTGCAAATGTGTGTTTTTATGTTTCATAACATAAAAGAGCTCCAGTAAATAATCCTGACAGCTTCAACACCCTGTCATCTTTCTGGAGACGTAATTGCTTGAATTAGCTACTTGGTTATATGTTGCTTTTTGATGAGTGTCTTGTAATGCTGGGCCGCTGGACAGGGACCTGTTGGTGAAGTCCCTACAGGTCAGCAAGGGTCAGGGGTCATGATGTGGACAGTCCCCCAGAGGACAATAAACAGGCTGGAGAGAGGCTGAGGTCAGGAGCCAGAGCCAAAGGTCAAGGGCCACTAATTAAGTGGCTATTTCCTGCTATTCCCCAGTGACTGCTGGACAGAGACAGACAAGAAAATGCATGAAGAACCCTATTTACAGGAAGTTAATAAAACCTGGTTACTAGGGAAAATTAGTGACTGGAACCGCGGATAATATAAGGGGGAAACAACAACAAGTTCACCTCCTAGGAGATTTTTACAACAGGAAATAAAAATTTTATCCACTTTCAAATTACAATTTAGCTCGTTTGCAGATATAGAAAAAAAATAATGCCACATACTCTAGATAGGTTTATATAATTTTCAACACCAAGGACTTTTATACAAGAGTATAGATGCAAATAAACATTGCTGGAGGACTCAGCCCAATAATGTCACATCACAACTTTCACAAACAGCTCAAGTTGAGGAATCCAAACATTTTGGAGGGAAAGTCGGTGGAAGCTGTTTATGCCTTTGCAGCCACTGAATGAGGCTATGTGCATGATTCTTTAGCATAAGAATGGAGATGGGGCCTGTGAACTCCCTTGACACTGACCTTTCTCCCAGGATGTGAATAGTATCACTCAAGGGCTGCCCGGCAGCCTTTCAGCCAGACCTGAGCCGTGCCCTTGCCTAAACTCCTAATCAGGCTGATTTAATGTATCCTACAAGTCCTTCCCCACCACCCACCCCACTGCTGCTTCAGAAGAGTCGCTCTGTAGCCATTTACTGGAGGCACACACACTCCACTCAGCCCTGCCTCTGGGCCCCTGCACTTTGGGAAGTTAGAGGAGCTGGTTTGAAACAACAGGGGGCCCTTTTCCTTCCATAGAGTCTGGATCTCTTAATAATCAATTGGTTCCTCCCCTAAGGAGCTGATGCTTAATCCAAACTACTTCAGGTTTCTCAAACAGTTAAAGTGTGGAGAATGGAAATATGTAAAAAGAAAACATATCTCACTTTTGAAAGGATCCAGTAGTGTGTATAATTTTTTGCTATCAGCTGAAATTGACTGAACAACCAAAGATAAATACAGGTCTACATCTAGCAAATTGTTTACACGTATTTCCACTGTAATAAGTCATTTTGGAGCATATATGTAGCTCTGTCAAGGGTAGAGACCAATACGATTTTTTAAAGCCTGTAGTGCTGAAAGGACAGCGCCAAGTAGAATCTGATCCTGGAACAGATCAACACACTCATTTGCCAAAAAACCCACACATCTCAAAATGAAAGTTTACACACAATTCAAGGACCTTAAACCTCATGTGAAATCTCCACAAAATGCTAAATAATAGCAAAAGTGGAAAAACTAGTTAATATTGCTAAAATAATCCTATCAAAATTGTAGTGATTCTCAGGTTTGGGATGATAATTCTCTATTAAGGAACTGCAAAAGTATACCTTATAGGTGTCTCTATTATATAGCCAAGCTTTAGGTATTGCTAGTTTGTAAATTTACTATATCTGATAGCAAATCAATAAACCTTTAATTATCTTTAAAAAGGATAGCCTATTCAATAATAAAATTTATTTATTGTCCTTTTGAATGGGACATATGAATAAGTCTTTATTTAAAAAAAGCACATTTATGTTTCGTTCTTGTAAGTGGTTGTTTTAGTTGACTGGATGTTAATTTGCACCTATTTATTAAAGACTTTCCGTCAGCGTTTGCCGCCAAAGTGCCTCCCTTGATTGGTGCGTAATACAATCAGAGCAGCGTGGACCGCCTCTTGCTGCAGCTCACTCCCGGCCTGTAATACAGTTAAAGGACAGCCGGTGTAATGTAGTGCAGTTCCTCTGAGAGCTAACCTGTACAAGCTCTGCGTACCGTATCAGTCTTCTGTTTCAGGCCGCATGCCAACATTAATGATTGTCCGCTGGGATTTTAAATGGTATAGGTCATAACTGAATCCTAAATAAAAAGACAGAGGTAAATATGATGTTTATGAAGTTTTCACTTTGACGGCTCGCCGTGCAGTAAAGTTTGGCTTGGGTTGTTCACAACTAATAATGCAAAATAATGCGAAACTCACCTTGGTATGTATAACCAGACATTCGAGCATTAATGTTTTTTATGTAAGACAGGCCTGTGTGATTAAGAAAAAATAATCGCAAATAAACGAGCACCTTGCGCGCAGGCTTTCAAGACAACCATCTTAAGAAAAATAAAATTCCAAACATCTTTTTTTTTTATTTAAGATGTTTTCTTAAATCTGATGCAGGCTTGTAGACGTCATGATTCAACACAATGCCAATATCAAATGTAAAAAAGCAAATCAATTATCTCTCAAATTGGCGAATATTAAGGTAAAGGGTTGTTGAACAATTTACGTTTCAAAATAAAAGTAACTAATACCTTATTTTATCATTAGTCTATATTAACTTTACTAACACTAATACTTTTGTGCTTATTGCCCTTCCATGATATATATTTCAGTTATTGCTAATTTAAAGAGGACAAAAACAAACATTTACATTCAAAATGTCATCTACACACTCGCCTACATCTGGCACAACCAGAGGCTTTCTTCCTCTTTAGAAGAAACTGCTGGAATCAGTTAATAATAAGCATGTTTGGTGCTGCACAGGCAAAGAAACGTGGTATCTGAACTGCTACAGGCTTTTACTTGTTTGGACTGTGTCCAGTATAAAACTAAGCCTCCTGAGTGTGTGAGTAAGAGGCACTTTGTGTGTATCTGATCCTTTACATGCTATTTTTCACCCTGCTCATGTTTGCAAGGGTGCACTGTCCATGTGTACTGTATATGTGGACAACTGTGAGATAAACTCCTCTGTTTGTGACCGCTGGCTTTGTCCTGTATGGTGGACTTACATCCAGACCATCACAGGAAACACTACACAGATTGGCTTGTTTTAAATTTAAAATGTTTTCCAAAAAATTGAGCTGACACATTTACATCTGAGCAAAGGGAAAACAATGGGGGATCTTAAATTTGGCAAGCTAAGAAAAAAATGTTGTGATAAAGAAAACAGAAATGCTGTTTCAAAAAGAAAAGGGGGGTGGGAGGTGGAGTGAAGAGACTGATAGCACGTGAGAGAAAGAGAGACGAGCCCATGTTGAGACACAGTCAGCACAGTGCGCATGCTCACATGAGGTGTGGAGAGCCTCACACTGTGTGGGTTGGCATTTTTCAAAAAGCCACGTGAGGATGTTGCCGTTCCCTTCTCTCACAAATCTGTCATGACATACCAATAGCTCGGCTGTGATTGGCTGAAGATGATGTGAATCAGCAGTCAAAGGTGAAAGGTAAAATGTGACATGGCTGCTTGGAAACGGTATTTACTGCAGCTGAAGCCTGATTGTCTTTTTATGAAAAAAGTGCAATTATAGATGTGCATTTTCGACCACTGTTTAAATACTTGCAAAATATTTATTTGCACTACAAATATTATTTATTTTACTTTAAATACATATTTCTGCAGGACACAGAGAAGAAATAAATGCAAAAAAACTAGCCATTTTTTTATGCTCTTCATATCTTGTCACGATAATTTTAACGGCCTCCCTGAGGTCTATGGGTGCATCTCTGCAGGAATTCAAAGCCACATTCCAACAGGCTGATTTTAGGGTGACATACCATTCAGCATTCATAGACACAGGGGACTTGAACCGTGTCTGATGTGTGGCCGCTGTGTTAGCCTTTGACCCCAGACTGTCTGGAGGGCCATGGTGACAGAGAGTCAAGGTCAAGGCGAAGGGGGATGGGGATGGGGATGGGCGTGGGGAACATCTGACGAGTGGAAGGGCTCCCTGTCTGGGAGTGAAGAACCCAGACACTCCCAGATGTCTATCTGAGGGGAGACCGTGTCGTGTGTGAACCCCTTTAGATCCTCACGTCCTGCCCTGTCTGTTCCCACTCACCTCCGTGGCCCTGGAGGGGGAAACAGGGGCCGCTAATGTCTAGAGACCGGCGGGGTAATGGTTCCCAGGCTGGAGGAGGAGAGACGCAAATCTGAATGTCACTAATCCTTTTGATGGTGATAAACAAACCCACAGCCTTAAATTTCCCTTTTGATTAACAACGTCTGTCTCACTTGCACAAAAGCTTTTATCTTTAGCTCCGACAGCGAAGCTCTTCTTTTTTACTTAAACAAGGACGAATTGTATGTCTCTGTTAGTCTCTGCTCATTCAGTAATGTTTGTTGTACTTTTGCACTTTCAAACCATAACCACAACTGTAATGTTTTGTTCAATATTGTTATTATTATCCAACATCTTACTACTGATTTCTGCAGTATGCTCACTTGTATAACATACTTGTACATACACTACTGTATTTTATTATGTGTATATAGATTTTCTGTACACTTATTATCAATATTCATCTCTGCAGTTCCAAAGACGCACCAAAACAAGACAATATTCAGTATACAGTGGACTTGTACTAACCATGTACAGCCCATTACTAGGCCCTATAGCTGTTTTCTTTTGACTTTTTAATAAATCTTTTAACTTCTATCTTTTTATTGACTGATGTTCATTGAAAAATACCAAATGACCAATATGGCTAATTCACTAAACTTTGTTTGGAAAATGTTGAATGATAGATTCTGCATTTAGGCTTCTGGCTTGTGACCCCTTACCAAAACTAAAGTGTCCAACTGGGAGCCCCTGTCACATTTTCAGGTATCTTTGAATTGTTAGCCGTTCATTTCCACCAAACTATATGATGTGGTTAAAACTAGATCCACCAGTAAAATGCTGCTCATGCACTAATGCATAACTATTAAGAATCTAATACTGTCATATAATATCAGGCCATTCTTCTGCAGAACTACTTTTACTTTTGATACTTTGAGTACATTTTGATGATAATGCTTCTGTACTTTTACCTAAGATGGTGTTTTACAGGACTTGTACTTTATTTTTACATTGATGTACTGGTGCTCTAATGGCTTCCACCACTGCCAGCCAGGCTCATGGGCAAGAACAGGAGCACAGTAGATTATTAAAGAGGGATATGGATCTATTTGAAGCAGAAGGAGCTCCCTCTACAGGTACCGAATGGTGCCACTTTCATAATGGCAGAAACCTACCAGACTACGCCTCCAACTCTCTGTTCACTCTGCCAAACCAACATATCCTGCCTGAGACACATAT
This sequence comes from Micropterus salmoides, assembly GCF_014851395.1. NCBI lineage: Eukaryota > Metazoa > Chordata > Actinopteri > Centrarchiformes > Centrarchidae > Micropterus > Micropterus salmoides. The sequence goes on from NW_024044570.1 coordinate 23,036,636, forward strand.
ACACACTGATACACACACACACACACACACACACACACACACACACACACACACACAGACACACACACACACAGACAGACAGAGTCACACATGTAAGGCCCCCTAGACCTCCCGGTTGAGCCGCAGTGGAGCGTGTAGCCACCTGTCAATCACCTGATCTCGTCCGCCATAAGAGAGACATTTCGTGTGGGACAACGGCAGCCCGTCCCTCCCCATACATTCTACCTCCCCTAGCAACCATCACCGGATGACTGAGGGGCTTTGTCCCCTCACAACGGGAGTCCACCATTGAACCCAGAAGCCCGTAGCAACCAGAATTAGAGGGTGCCAGAAAGGGGTATTTTCTGTGAAACAGGGGTGAAAGCTCTGTTCTTGTCCCTGCGTCTGGGATTCATATCAGGGGCCTGAATGGCGTCCCCTCCTCCCTTTAAATGCTGGTGTAACGGAGCGTATGAAGGGGCTAGCGGTGAGCGGATAGGATCATGGTTAATCTGCTGTTCCTCTCCACTGTGGTCCGATAGGGACACTTAAGCAGCCTCTGTGGACAGTCAGTTGGTGTAGGGAGGCCTGTGGATACCTGGGGCGGGCAGAGCTGGGAGGCTCAACAGTAGGTTGCAAACAGAAGGGGGGAAAATGTTGGGCAGTGGAGGAAGAAGTATTCAGATCATTTACTCAAGTGCATGAACCAGTACAACAATATAAAAATACTCCACTACAAGTAGAAATCCTTCATTTAAAAGCCTAGTTAAGGAAAAGTACATCAGCAAAGTATTATCAGTAAACCTTACTGGTTCTGCAGAAAATGCCTTCTTATGTTATATTATATAGATATAGATTGTTAATACTGATGCATTGGTGTTAGCAGTATTGTGCTAGTGTAGTTGGCCAAGATGAAGCTGATCTTAACTATTTTGTAGAAGCATACATTCAAGTATCAGTGGTTCTCACCTTAAGAGTTGGGTCCAGTGGTGGAAGAAGTATTCAGAGCTTTTAATTAAAAGTATATAATATAGTGTAAATACACTCCATTGAAAGTAAAAGTCTGCACTCAAATTGTTACTTAAGAGTATCAAAGTATCAAAGTTGTTATCAAAGTTAACAGTGTATCATGTTTCAAGAACTGATTAGATCTTTTGCAGGAAAAATGTTAACCTGTAAAGTTATAGCTGTCAAATAAATGTGATGCATAAAAAGTTAAAATATGTGTGTGCACTGGTGCAGTGCTTGAGTAAATACAACCAACAAATCTGAGAGTTCGTCAGATTATTAAAGGATTAGAAAAGAAGTTTTTTCTTCTTTTCTAATCCTTTAATAATCTGACAGTGTTTAGCTTCAAAAATTTGTATTATTTTTTTGCAACGTTTCTCTTATCTTTGATTATATTTGTGAAATAATTGATCGTTTGACCTCTTTGGGCTCAAACAATAGTTTAAATGAAATGATTTGAGAAGTTCAGAAGGGAAACCACTCTGGTGGAACTGCTAACAAGTCGTGAAACGTGACGAAGGGCCTCAACTGGGCCATGCTGAGCCAAAAAGATTAGGAGCCAATACACTGTATTATACATGTGTATCGTATGTTTGTTTTTTAATGTAAAATCTTTACTCTCATCTTGACCTTGGTTACTTTCCAGCACTGGTGATGAGGGCAGGACTGATGAAATTAAGGCACTCAATAAGTGTCACGATTGGGTGTCAAGATCCAAATGATCAGAGAGGCTTTGGAAGTCAGATGCACCTGCTGAGAAGTAACCTTTAGGGGACACTGAAGCCGTACAGAGAGAAAGTATTGAGAGAAAGGAGAAAGCGCTTGAATAGTTTATGAACAGTTCTATGGACTTGTGGTTGCTTTCAATGGGGGCTTTAACTGCTCTCTTTATAAGGGAGTGAACATGGATCCCTGAATACCTCGCTAACCGCTGTAAATCCTGTAAAGTGAGTTCAGTGGAGTTTTACCACAGAGTGACTGACACATATCCATAAACTGCAGAATTAAAACAGTCAGATGAATATGTTGGCAGGCAGAATAATCACTATCAGACATATCATGCTGTTTTCTTAGAATAATGACAAATAAGAAAACAAAAAGCCAAATAGCCACAACCAGGTGCTCTGACGCGACCTCCCACGTTGTGCTTATCCCTGTAGTGTTCTGTACATTTTACATCACCATGCATAGAAAAGGTTACAAACTAATCTCGACCTACAAACAACATCGCTGGCGTGCAGAAAAAACATGCCTTTCCTGGTATGTTCTTTATCATTAATGAGCGTCTCCGCAGGCCCCTGTATGGGAGTATGTTTTGTGCTCGCGTCCTAAGCTCTCGTCCTGCACACTCTTTCCCACCCTCTCCTTCCCTCCACCTGTCAATCAAAGATCATGATTGAGCCCGGATGGCAGGCGGTCAGCCATCAGTAGTGAAAGTGAGGCCTCATTCTCTGTCTGTCCCTCCCCCCTTTTCATGCCCCCTTGCCTCCTGAAGTTTTTCCATCTCACCTTCTCTGTGGCCTCTCTGTCCCCCCCCCCCCTTACCCCCCTGCCATCCCAGTACAGTTTGTGTTGTCTCCTGTGGAAGTCACATCTGTGGTCAGTATCTGTCCAAAGGAGGGTAAACATCTTCAAACTTGGCTGCCATGATGTCATAAGGCATGGCTCCCTCAACCCCAGAGGGGAAGCCGTGGTATCATTAATATATAAGTCTGATTTAGTTTTAACAGGCCTCTGCTTTTGCCCTTTAAGTGGCTGATGAATAAACATGAGTAGAGTAGGGGCGGGAACTGCATGGGGGTGGGTGAGAAGAGGCCCGGTTTGTGTGTGTGCGTGTACATGTGTGTGTATGTATTAGGGGGGTATCGAAGGCAATGGGGGACCCTTTCTTCCCAGCAGGGCTGCATCTCGTTTAATTGGAGCACTTGTGGCACCATTACCTCCTTTACTCAAACACGTTACTGATGACAAAAGAAAACAGCACTAAGCCTGCCTTTGTTAGCAGGGAGACTGAACGAGGAGACGGATTCCTCGCTGCTACTCATGTGTGGGAATCATTCACACTCCCACCGTGGGCTGCGGCTGCTGCTGCTGCTGCTGCTGCTGCTGCCTTCGACCAATGAAACACCGCAGCCAGGTGGACAGAACAAGGAGCACATGGAATTTACAGCCTTCATCACAAAATGATGCACAGAAAGACTGATTATCAAATAAACTGCGTAGTGAAATGACATTCACTATTTCCATTCCATTCAATGAAAGATTGCATCTCTTGAAATTAATCTACTCCTTCACATTTATACTCAATTCAAACATTAGCACCCGATCAGTTTAAAATGATTGACTCCAGCATATGTGCGCAGCCCTGTCAGTGACCTTTCCCTCTAGCTTCTCTTGCACCCAAGGTGACGATGATGAAGCTGGTCTCTAGTTTGTTTGTGGTCACCACAGTGTCCCGAGAGAGCAATAAGGGTGTGACCTTTACCCTCAGTTTGAACCCACTTGAGAGGGGAGACCGAAGGCTCTTAAATGACGGGAACAGAAGACCTTTTTGACTTTTTTTATTGGTAAATCTTGATTTTTTTAATCCATTATTTTCTAAAAGTGGTTAAAGGTTGTCAATTGCTAAAAAATACACTTTATTTGTTAAATTCAAATCAAGTGGGCACAACACGTCATGCAATAATGATGCTTTAGTAATAAATCTTTTTTCATTTTTTCATTACCATTGCAAAATCATTTGAGTTCTGTTTTTAATGGCAATAATAAAGGATAAGATGCAATTGTGCAAATAAACATATTACAAGTGAAGCTGACAGCAAAAATGTCCCTAAAAGTCTGTGTATTCTCTTAAAATTTTACCAGATTTTACCTTGAATATTCATTGATTTTGATAAATATCTTGAAAAAATTGAAAATATCTACCACCTGAAGATTTGTCAATTCAAACAAGATTTTAAAAACTCAATTCTAGGCTACACAACAGACATTCAGCAATCAGCCATAACATTACGACCACCTGCTCGTCACAATGTAGGTCTTTCTTTAGCCGCCAAAAAAATGCCCTGACCCTTTGAGGCATGGACTCTGACACATTTCTATCAAAGCCAACATCAGCTTTTTCAACAATTTGACCTACAGTAGCTTGTCTGTTAGGTCGGTTCACCGCTTTTCCTTCCTTAGACCACTTTTAATTGGTACTGACCACTTCAGACCGTTTTAGAGTTGCTCTGACCCAGACATCTAGCCATCAAAGTTGAGCCCTTTTTAAAGTCACTCAAATCCTTACCCATTTTTCCTGTTTCTAACACGTCAGCTATGAGGACACAGTGTTCACTTGCTTCCTGATGTATCCCACCCATTGACCTTGCTAATGAGATCATCAGTGCTATTCACTTCCCCTGTCAGTGGTCATAATGTTATACCTGATTGGTGTACTTTCCCTGTATAAAAAATAACTGTTTTTGATTGGTGGGGAATAATTGTATCAAATAAGTATTTCTGTCCAGCAGGAGAACAAAAGAAACAAATGGGCCATGTATGATAAAGACAGAGAGCTCCATCAGGATCAAGGTCTGCTCCTCTCCATGGAGAAATCTGACTCCGCTCTGAAACAAAAAGGCATTACATAAGGAGTGAGCAGCGACACCTTATATACTCACAAATCAGTTTTTATCTTAAAGTATCATATTAATTTCCACAGTAAACATGACTTCTGTTGTACTATTTCAAGGTCACTTTGAAGAGCATAGGAGCTCTGCTGTGAAAAATCCCCTATCAACAAACAGACTAGAACACAGGGTCCACCTCAGCATTTCATAATCTAGTTCACACTGAGTTACAGGGAAGGCACAGGCCTCTGTGGCAGTGGTGCCATGTTGTCTATACCTGCATCCTGATTTTGCAATGAGTCACATGTAGTTTTCACAAATTCATTGTCCTCTGCTGCCACCAAGAGGACAATGAATGAGAGGAAGAGGAAACACATTTCATGACAACAAGGGCACTACTCGCATTATTTGTTTGGTGTAAGCACATCTCCAGTTCCAGAAAATTATTGTCAGATAAACTAAAGGAACCCTTACACATTTTTGTTCCGCATGTGGTTGTTGTACGGAGGGACTGGTGCATCCTCTTCATCCTCAGGAACCTGTGAACCATTTAGAGAACATAATGACTCAGGGGGAATGATAACCACATGATTGACCAACAACAAACATATGATTCTATTAAGTGCTCATAGAGGTGGCAGAATGACAGTAGCCCCTTCACTAACTTACATAATGAGTGGAAGAACAGCCTCAGGGTAAAAAATGTTTCTGGTTTGTCAAGACTGCAAATCACAGTCTGTTTTCATGTAACATACACATAGGATCTTTGGATCTTTCTTATGTAATGCATCACAGCTGGACTTTTGTTCAATTTTCTCGCAAAGTAAAGAATTACTCAAACATCTTCCAGTCAGATCAAACTGGATGAAATGAAAAGCCTCCAATCAACATTGGTGCTGCTGATTAATCAAGGTTGTTTCCCAAAAAGGATGAGTCTCCAAACTCATTCACTTAACTGTATTTTAATTGAACTACAGTTGTCAAACATTATAAAAACATGTGATCTTTGAGATATCTGGTATTCATTTTATGCAACTTCACAAATCCTGCGGGATGAACTGAATTGTGATTTGACATGGATATTTCTGTTTCAAACTGTAAAAACCTCCTTAGGGCTGTAAAGAGTTGTCACTCACCTCCCAGTAGACCTCATCATCGAAACAATTGTCATCTGCAGGATCTCCCCAGATAGGTAATCTTAAGATACAACCTGAGAAAAAGAACAATAATTAAGTAGTCATCCCAACACATGCACTCCTTCATCCATGGTGTGTAAACACTCCCATCTTTTTCAAACAAAGTAATATCCCAGATATTGTGTTGTTATTTACATACATTCTGTACATTTCCACTTACATGGTCAAACTGAAGGGTGTGTGCAGTGGTTATTCCTTACCCACAATGATGCCTCCGCCTACAGCAAAGCAGAGAGCCACACAGAGGGCTGCAGCCTGGTGGCCACCCTGCACTGCGGGTGTCCTGTGTTTGAAACCATCTTTAAAGCCAAAGGTTTCAATCAGCCTTTAACACAAAAAAGGAGCAACTTACAATGTTGTTCTTTCAGAACAAAAGACCATATTTGACCACAAGAATACAAATACTTCTTTTTGTGGCCCTTTACTGGTTGATACGTATCCATCCATTTAGTTAAAAAGGCTACCATGACATCTGGCTGTTGGTTTCCTGTTTGTAAGAAAGGACCACTCACCCTTCATGGCCATAAACGGACTCTGTTGCAGCTGCAGCAGTAATGGCTCCCACAATCCCACCTACGACTCCTGGCATGGCATGCAGGTTATGGATTCCACACGTGTCCTGGATCTTCAGGTGCTTCTCCATAAAAGGCTGAGATAGATGCGAAAAGAAATCAGACAGCTGAGCATTAAAAAATTCCCCTTATTGATTATTGAAGACTTTCAGAGGCTAAACTGAAGCTTATCTCATAATAGCTAGACAAGACAAGACAAGACACAGAATACCGAGAGGTGGATGTATCCCAGTGTGGAGATGATACCACAGCAGAACCCTACTATCAGAGACCCGTAGGGCATCAGCATGAACTCTGCTGCAGTTCCCACTGCAACGCCTCCAGCAAGGGTGGAGTTCTGGATGTGAACCTGAGAAATAAGCAACAAAGAAATGTGCCTGCTAGTCACAGAAGAAACTGTCAGCTTGACCTGTCTTTACTGAATGATGTGGCCACTGTGCAGGTCAAAAGTTAGCACCCCATCAAAGTTTCGGTTTGTTCAGGTGGGGTGCAAGTCATGCGCGTCATGTTTTACAATTAGACAAAGGGATTCATTTCACGTAAATAATGTCCATTTGACAAATCCACACAGATTGTATTATCTTAATCATGTCCATCAAAAATAATAGCTTAATTTTATGTGTGTTTGTGACTGACGAAAAAACAAAAAGTGCTGGTCATTACCATGTCTAGTTTTCCATGCTTCTGGGTGAGGCTCGAGATGGTCACAGTAGTGAGCACAGTTGAAGCCAATGCCAGGTAGGTGTTGATGACTGCTCTGTGCTGCCCGTCCCCGTGGCCTGTGATGGCTGAGTTGAAGCTGGGCCAAAACATCCACAGGAAGAGAGTGCCTATGCAGAGAGCAGGGTGGAGATAGAGATGAAAGGACCAGAAAAATCTAGCAGACCCAGAGTACCTCCTGAATAATGGGAAGTATTGAGAAAGTAAAAACAAAAATCATTATGTAATTAAATCATGCCCACCAATCATAGCAAAGACATCTGAGTGGTAAACGGAGCCCTGCAGACGCTTGCTGTGGTTCAAATTTGGCCGATAGAGCATCCACGATATAGAAAGACCATAATATCCTCCAAATGTGTGGATCACCATGGAGCCTCCAGCATCTCTGGCCTTCAGGTGAGAAAATTAGCCTTTGTAGTAGTTGAAGTAGCAGTGGATAAATTTGTTACAGTTACAAGGATGTTATGAGGTGCTTGCTAGTACTTCATGTGTTTTATTGTAGTAGATTCATTACCAAAGGTTATACTTGGAGAACTGACACTACTTTCTGATTTATATTCTTTATATAAAATGTATCAAATTGGATTTTGAATCTTGAAAGTAAAATCTGATTGAAAAATTACATAACGCAAACAATAGTTGGGGGGCAAAAAATGCTGTAGTTTCTCTTGAGATTGTTTTGTTGATTACTTTAATGATTTCATTTGATCTGCAGTATAATCAACAGCTATTTTGTGTTTGTCTCTGATGTCTGGGAAGATTCTCAGTCATCCAGGTCATAGTTATCCACAGAAGGTCAAAGTCAAGGGCAACTGGACTTGGTTGAAGATACTAGAAATCTTTCGTCCCCCATCCAAAGGACTTCTTCAGTTCTGACCTCAATGGGGTCGTTTGCCAGGATCTCTCTGATGTGTTCTCTCAATCAGGTCTTTCACTGATGCAGCTGATTGAAAAATTGTTTCAACTTACATGTATGAGATTCAGGATAATATATTCCTCCACAGCAAACAATGTGATCCCAAACAGAGTCAGAACCATCAGCTGGACTGGACTGACTTTACCAAGCACTGCCCCGTAGGCAATTAAGCAGCCCGCCACACAGAAGTCAGCATTGATCAGGCTGAGGAGGGAAGAATGTCAAAATGTAGTGGCCAAACATGAGACATTTTATTCATTTATTTTGGCTAAGGATGAACTTATTCAAGAACAGTTACGTTAGTTTGAGCATTGAACTATCTTGTTATCCTATCCTACTAAAACTGAACAATTACTTTTCAATTCCAATTTTGATCTTTCCATCAGTGTAGTCCAGGGAGTGGAACCAGCCTTGCATTAGCAGCGCCCATTGGAGGCCAAAGGCTGCGATGAGGAAGTTGAAACCCACTCCTCCGAAGCTGTACCGCTTGAGAAATGTCATCAGGAAGCCAAATCCAACAAAGATCATCACATGGACATCCTGGAAACCTTTCGCGAAGAGAAGAAAAGGAGAGATGAATAGCATGATAAGAATGGGCACAATGAATATAAAAGGAGATGAAATGGTAGGAACAATATGGTGGCCCACTGGTCAGAATTACTGTATTTTATTAGAGATTCAGTCTTTCACAAAAACAAACGTTATATACAAAAATTATATTGTAGATGGATAAATAACAAGTCATATAGATAAAATTGTTTTACATTGTGCAGTGCTGAGATTGAATAAGGAGTCTCAAAGCCTGGTTAAAGAAGCTGCTCTGAAGTCTGGCAGTATGATAGCGGATACTTCTGTATCTCTTGCCAGACAGCAGCAGGGAGAACAGAAGTGGCTGGGGAGGGTGATGTCTTTAGTATGGTGTCATTATTACATTGTTGATTCAACAATCAGGGTTATTATGACATATTAACTTTTATCAAACCACTAATTTAATAGCACATACTAATACATTAATTGATATGCCAGTGGATATACTGTATATAAACAGTTCGCTTTCATAACACGTCACTGCAGTTGAGGGACACATAAGGGCATATTTGATAATGAGGGGAAATCACGTGAAGATGACTCAAGGACATAATGTATTTACTGTTACCTGCTGATTAGATGTTGGCATCTTAAAATACAGAGATATCTCAAAGTACTTTTATGCGTACATTTCTCTGTGGCTTCCATGAACTACAAAAATCTGTGAAAAAATATTTAGAGCATATACACATAATAATAATGTAATGTTATAATAATATATAACTGCCTACTAGAAGGCAAAATTATTATAAATTAAAAAATAAATATAATGCCTTGATGATAACTGACTACTCCATCTGCTGAGGAAGTCCACAAGGTGTGGTTGAAAGCTTAAAAAAAAGAAGTAAGCGAGCTTGTACTGAGAAGTTTCTTGTAAAGGTGCTGTTTCCATGGTCAAGAATGAGTAATCAATCTCCAATAATATCATTATAATAAACACACACACAAAATAGAGGGGTAACAACGAGTTTGGTCTAATTAAAAACACGTGAACCATTTGTTAAAGAAGTGTCTCATCATTGCAAGACCGCTAATCTCTGCTATAACCCACAGACAACATGTGGATACCAGCACAAACCTGCCAGTATTGTTTACAACAGAAACTGACTGCCTGACACACATTATGTCACAATAGTCATCTTTCCATTCAAACTGTACAGTAGGTTCCTACAGTTGCATAGAAAAAATGCAAATTTCTTTACAGCCAAACAAACAACAAAGTGTGATTGGGCTATCTTGTGCGAGCAAGTTTATTGTATTGTGCGCACAAGATTATAACTTGTTCCCACAAGAAGATTAAAAATATCACCTTTTGGGATTTTAGGGGCTCCGTCGGCTAGGGATGGGTATTTAAAGCTAAAATAATATTCAGTAGTCTGGGAAGTCCCGACTCTTCCTCTGTGAATAGCTGTTACTTGTAAACCGATGGCTTTACTTATGTTACTACTATGTTTACTTATATACATTTTTCAGATTTTTGGCCCTAAACCGTAAATGGGAATGCACTGGTTTTTCAGACTAATGTAGCTTGGCCCGTAGCTGGTAACTTATAGCCAAATCTCCACAGTAAGTTTTAGCTCTTGCTGGGCTCCTAGAACAAATTGTCTCAGGAAGTATATTTAGCATCTGACATCCAGCACCGCATCTGAGATTCTGAGATGACTTCACTATACTAACACTGTGGGATGTTGGGGAAGCGAAGCATACAGTACAACCACATCCATAGACTGCAGGCACACACACATCCCCCAAATTGCCCCTAATTTTATCAAAATAAAATGCATTTTTATTTGTACAAAGAGGTAAGCGTGTCAGCCACAGTTAAACTGGGAAAAAGTCTGATTGGTGTCATACCCCAGGAGAAATATCTTTGTTAGCAATGTAGGAATAATCTGAGTTTGACACAGCCTGACTATCATCAATTTGGTTACTCAGGTAAAAACATGTTTTATTACAATGAAAACCAACAATTTATACCCAAAAATTAATAAATGATAAAACCAAAAGCTAAATGTGCAGAAATGTGGGTGCATAAAGACATAGAGTTTAGTTTATAATAGAAAGACAGATGTGTAAAGATTAAGGATTAAAGGATTGTTAGACAATATAAAGAAATAAAAGTGATAATTGAGATTTTAGACATTTGGAAAAGACAATATTTTGGAAAAAGAATAAAAGAAGAACATCAAACATCAAAATGAAGACACTTACTTGGATATCTGTAGTAGAAGTCGTTCTCAATGTCACTTGATATATTGTTAGCTTTTTTGTGCTCTGCCCAGTGTGGATCTGATTCTTCATTGTAACGAATAAAAATCCCAAACAAGATGATCATGGCTGTTTGCCACACAATGCAAACTGCTGGAAGACTGATACGAATATTTGTATTTTTTGGATGGTCACACAGGTCCCTGAAGCTTTGAACACAGCCCATTGTGTTTGGTTAGTATTGATCCTGAGCAAATAAATCAAAACAAAATTTGAATTAAATGATCTTTTGGAGTTATGAGAGCAGCTAAACAGCTGAAATGTTTTATTGAGCTGTCTTCTGTAAAAGTAAGATACACTTTAAAGGGCCTGAGCATCTTAAGCACAAGTGAAGATGAGCAAAGATGGGTGTTAATATGAGGACACTCCCACTGTCACTCCCTCTAGTTTTGCACCTGGAATGTACTAGAATTACTTTTCAGGTGTTACACATCTTAAATTGGAGAAAAGCTCCATTAAGTGACTCTTATTGTTTGATAATAATCTAATATTTTTTCCAAGCATTTTGTATGTGTATAAATCAACACCTAAAGTAAAAATATTTTTGTTGTAAAGGAAACATGCATTATATAAAAGTATATTCCTTTTGGGATATTCTGTGAACAGTTTGTGTTGGTTATACGAGTGTGGTTGGGGAGGTAATCCAGTTAAGAACAAGATGGGTTACGTATTTAAACTTTCTTGGGACCTTCTCTCTCAAAGGTGGGGTGTGAGATTCTGCAGAAAACCACTACAATGACAAGTAGAGCAAACAACTACAGGTGTTAATGTTGTCCAAATACCTCTAAATTAAGTCTTTCTCAGAATTAGTTTTCCATTCTAAAGTGAGATCTTGTAGTTTGACACTTATTAACCCACACAGGTTTCCTATTCTAGTTGCCTCCTGTTCACACCTAGTAAATCCATTATAAGGACCTAGGACCTAGGCCCTAGGGCCCTATAATGGAATTTGCTATACCATTCATCGTTAATCATTTCCACTACTTCCAAAAAAACTAAAACAAAAAAACACTGACAAAGCTGCCACATTCCAAGTTTGGACGCTACAGTGTCACATGACAGGGGGCATAGGGCATCGCTATTATTATTTATAGCTGTGATAAGTTTGGATGATATGGCAATTTAATTTAGTGTAACTTTAGGAATTATTAGCTTCTTGTATTAATGTAGTCACAACAGCAAAAATAGGGGGCATCTCAGTCAGTCTTTGCAGTTTTATGTGAAACGAGACAAATTGCAAGATAATGTGACTCATTTAATAGAATAGCCTATTTGAATATTAATTGATTTGGAAATCTTGGAAAACTAAAAATATGTTTTTCCACAAGCAGACTGTTTGAATTCAAACAAAAAAACAAATATTTAAATAACAGACATATATTCCCTTTATAAACTATAACTGGTTGTAATTGGTGGGGAATAATTGTATCAAATGAATATTTCTGTCCAGCAGTAAATTAAAAAGTACAAACAGGTCAAGTGTGAAAAAGACAGAGATCCATCAGGATCAGGATGTCTTCATCTCTGTCAGTTCTGCTCAGTGGTGAAATCTGACTCTGCTATGCATCAAAAAGCATTATACAAGGTGCGAAAAACAATGACACCTCATATACCCACAGTGTACATGTAAATATTATCAAATCAAACATTTTAAAAGAAACCGACATTATATTTACTGAGATTTGGCCCGTAGATGTTCCTGTATAGGCCTATCACTCTACACTGAAGATAATCTTTCATTTGTTCAAACTTTGATTCATATGGAATCCATGCACCAGTTTTTTTCTCGTTTTCTTTTCCACAGTATACATGGTTTCAAGGTCACTTTGAAGAGCTGCACGTATGGAGCTGTGCAGTGAAAATCCCCTATCAACAAACTCCACAGATGAGCTTCACTTGGAAACAGAGCTCAGGGTCCAACTCAGCATTTCATAATCTTTTCCATGCAGAGTTACAATAAACAAAAAAACGTCCTCAGCACGTCCTCTCCGAACATCCGCTAAACATCACTGTGTAGGGTTTCCAGTATGTTACAGGGACATTATGGGACTTTCACAGAACCAGAGGACATTACAGGGACATTTGGGAAAAGTCCTCTAGACGTCTTAAATTACAAGGCTACTATAACTACCACCACCACTTCTACTTAATAGTAATAGTAATAATTTGGTTTAGGCTTAAGCTAAATAGAGTTTCTTTTTAAGTTATACATTTCAATTTATATTTAGGTTTACACAGGTCAACACAATATTATAGATACTAATGTCACAGTACAGGGCAGTATTTGGATTCACAGAGATTCTTGGTTTTTGTCACAATGGATTGGACACAAACGCAGACAGAACAGGCAGACTGGTGAAGTTTAATGATTTACAAAAGGGTGATGTAAGTAGGCAGACCAGTAGGTAGGCAAGTACACAGAAAGGCAACAAACAGGTGACAGACCAGGCAGGCAGGCAACAAACAGGTGACAGACCAGGCAGACAGGCAACAAAGAGGTTACAGAACAGGTACACAGTAAATAGTCACAAAAAATATTCAGTATTGCAAATTTGCCTTGGCTTCAGAGTTAGAGATAAAATAAATATATAGACACAAGTTTCTCTTTGTATCACCCCCTCCCCTTCCTGAAACTTTACATCATGTCACCCTAAAGTGGGTCATCAATATTGTACAGCTATTAGGTTTGAGTTATCAGTGTATTGGAGAAGGGGATGCCAAATCCTGTTGACTGGATTCAATTTGTTTTACAGCGGGAACCGTATTGTCTCCAGGTGAGAGAGCTTTACTATTTCTTCCAGCCACAGTTTGACAGGTGCCTTTTTCCAAAACATTAAATTAAGTTTCTATGCTGCGATAGGTGCATAAGATATAAATAGTTTACTGACATTTATGAAGCAGGGAAAAATGACAGACACTTCAATGACCACTAAAAGTGTTTCAGGTTCACAGACAGCAGGAAGCAGCACGTGAAGCTGGGGAGACATGTCTCTGATTCTCAGACCATCAGCACCAGTTTCCCTCATGGCTGCGTTCTTTCCCCTCTGTTCTTCTCCCTGCACACCAACAGCTGCACCTCCAGTCACCAGTCGGTCAAGCTTTATATTTTTTTATACTATGTCAATTGAATATTTTAATATGTTTATATATTATGCTTATTGTTACGCACCAAGTCACCCAAAGCAAATTCCTTGTAAGTGTAAATCTACTTGGCAATAAAGCTGATTTTAACTGATAACTGTGGAGAAGAGTGGTTCCTTCAGAATGGCATTTGTCACACAGTGGGGGATACAGTTGTTGCTAGAGTTGTTGGAGCATTTGTGTATGTTTTCGAGAGCTTTAATCCAAAGATCATCATTTATCTGCTCCTAAGGATCTGAAGACGTTGTAGACCCAATTGGACTTGTACTCCCATTTACAACCCAGATGGTTATAACTTGATGTTCTCCTTTTTTATACAGGAGACGTTTGTTGACCAAGGCTTATCATATAGCTTGTGTCCACCTTTCTTTTTCCTAGAAGACTGCAAGACTGAGATTAAGTGGAAGTGTTAGGTGTGGCGTCAGGTGTATCGTCATTGTGCTTCACACCTACCAGCATCAGCTTTACTCAACCCTGCTCTGATACAGCACACTAGATGCCACACCACCACACGTGCTTTTACATGTAACTAGTGTTAGATTTAGTGTCAGATGTTGCTCGATAGTGCAATGCACCTGTCCATTGTAGCTACACTCAACACCACCCCTGCTTCTACACATAACTAGGTAACTAGGTTAGGTGGAGCGCAAGTTAGGCAGGCAGGGATGCATTTGAGGTACTGGTGTGCATGTGTATTGATATGTCCCAACCCTCATAGTCAGTGTGCGTGCAGTAAGAGATACAGGTGTGGGTATGTGTGTGTGTGCGTGTGTGTGTGTGTGTGTGTGTGTGTGTGTGTGTGTGTGTGTGTGTGTGTGTGTGTGTGTGTGTGTGTGAAGGGAAAAGCAAGGTGAGCAAATTAAAGTAGTTTGAGAGTAAACACTAAAATGAGGTGGGAAAATTAGGTAAATTTAAAATGTTGAGATAAGAAATAACCTACTAGACACAGGATAATGTATTCTTTCAAATATTTCAAAAAGAGATTCTGTTCTCTTTTTACCCGATCCTAATTGAGCATTTTCCGTAGTATGAATTAATCAGATCTCCTCCAATACTGCAGAGTCAGTAGCTACAGACCTCCAAACGTCTTGTGGCCTTCAGATTAGCTCAAGAACAGTGCATAGAGAGCTTCATAGAAGCTGAGCAGCTGTATCCAAGCCTTACATCGCCAAGCGCAAGGCAAAGCGTTGGATGCAGTGGTGTAAAGCACGCCACCACTGGACACTAGAGCTGTGGAGACGTGTTCTCTAGAGGTCTCTGGCAATCTGATGGACGAGTCTGAGTTTGGCTGTTGCCAGATGAACAGTACTTGCCTGACTGCATTGTGCCAAGTGTAAAGTTTGGTTGATTATGGTGTGGGGTTGTTTTTCATGGGTTGGGCGTGGCCCCCTAGTTCCAGTGAAAGGAACTGTTAATGCTTCAGCATACCAAAACATTTAGAACAATTTCATTCGCCCAAGTTTGTGGAAACAGTTTGGGGATTGCCCCTTCCTGTTCCAACATGACTACACACCAGTACACACTTAGCTCCTGAGAATGACCTATTCTTTCACAAATGTTTGTAGAAGCAGTCTGCATGCCTAGGTGCTTGATTTATACACCAGTGGCCATGGAAGTGATTGGAACACCAATTCCAACTTTTAGCAATATACTTATGCAAGGACATCAGACTTAGGACTCACACGCAACAGTCAATAAGTAGGTCTTAAGGTCTTAATTTAAAAACTTCAATCAAACATGCCTGTCTAATATCTGGTGGATGACAGTGTTGGAGTGTAAAACAAAAACGCTCGTTCACCAACCGTTTTCTCCCTGAGGGACACTCAAAATACCAGTGCCCTAAAAAAGCGCAGCAACTGTGTATAGGCACATAAGAATTCAAAAGATCAGACAGATAAAATGGTGTGAGGCTATTCTCTATTTTATACATAACCTCCATAATGCAACATAACCTTAAAATCTGTTCTAAACTGAACAGGGAGTCAGGACAGAACACGAGCTGCATTCTGGACCATCTGCAGGCCTTGCAAACATTTCTTAGGCAGCCCTGACAAAAGAATATTACAATAGTCCAGCCTAGATGTAACAAATGCATGACTAAGAGCCTTGGTATCTTTAAACGACAGAACTGGTCTAATCTTGGTGAGTCTTAGATTTAATATAAAGAGTAAAACTGTCATACAAATGACCTAATTTTTCTGGTCCAATAGATCATTCTGCTTCTCAGTTTTGCTGAGTTGATCAGCAGTAGTTTGCTCATAACCCGCTCCTCACAGCAGCCTGGTTTTCCATTGTTGACCTCAACTCCTGTATGACCATTAGGAAGACAGGTCAATGACAAAACCAAACTCAATCTGTTTTCTCTCCTCCTTAACCCAGCACAATGCACCCTGTAGTGGTTTGGCAACAGGGCCCATATTTATCAAGCTTCTCAGAATTACTCATAAGGACACTGCTAAGAACTGACTTAAGAGTACAAAACTTCTTGGCTCAAAGCTGTGCTTAAAAGTCAGTTATCAAGCATCATAGTCCTAATTTGAGTCAAGTGTTGAACTAAATCTTAAGTGTCAGTCTTAGTGCTGATTTATGACACTTTGCTGTGCCGCAAACAGGATTTTGGATGAAGATGTCGCCAAGGACCAATCACTGAATAGATTTCCTTATTTAAGAAAATTCTCAGATAAATGAATGGTGAAATTCCTAAGAGGAGTTTATATTCAACACACATTTAACAATAAAGACTTTTCAAGATAATACATTATGATATAGGCCTGCACATTAATAAATGAAAGATAAAAAAGTTTATCTTTATATGAGCGCCATCAAATGCGCCTACTACTCCTGTGAAGCCGGCTATTTGCATGAACTGTGTTTGCTTCTGTCGGATTACGGGGGTGTTGGGAAGTCGATGAAGCGCGTCACGGTGTGTTAAACTGTAAGTGCTGTAATTGTTTCCATGACTGTTCGGCTTATTGATGGTTGTGACGGCCGCAATCATCAGCATTGCTGCGTTTATCCTGTGGCAAATAAACGAAGCGTCATCACCACCTTCAATTTAACTGAAAACGCGTTACCTACAGTGTAAAGTCAGTGGTGAGATGACGTCCCTCACCAACTCGCTGACAAAGTTTATGCCTGCGCTGTCCGACCCCGTCTTATTTACTGCGCGTTGTAGAATAAATCAGAAACGATCTTCCTCTCCTGAAAGATGCATGTCTCTGTCTCCACAGCGCCATCACAAGCCCCTACTGCAGCTCTTAACCACTTGAGAGACCTCTTGAGCTGTCTTAAATAACTGTGAGAGTAAGAGTGATTCTTTTATTCTTAAAAGTAGGAGTAAATTTCATGAATTCTCAGCACTTAAGACTAAAATGGCACTTAAATATAAATACCAGCCCAGATATTTGCAATGTGCCCTTATTTTAATTTTTAAATATTGTCTGAATAAAAATGTTCAAATGTTCCTATATTTGTGATGAAAAAAGAAAACCTGAAGAGAAATTACTAACAATGTATGTTTAATGTCATGACAAAAAATTACCTTAAATTATGCTGTGTAGTTTCTGAACTTAAAACAGAAGATGTCAATTGAGTAGTGATATATTGATAAATGTTAATGAAATAAGACTAAATTGTTCTAACCCAATCAATTTCAACATCATATGATTGCAATAACTACTACTATTACAAAATATAGTACCCCCCTCTTTAAAAAAAAGCAGACACACTTATGCAGCCACAGCAGCAAAAATAAAACAATTATTTATTTATTTATTTATTCATTCATTCATTCCAGAGGGACAGCTCAGCCAAAGAAGGTAAATGTTCTTGAGTACATCCTTGCAGTTTCATGTGAAATGAGAAAAATTCTGCATTAAATTGAAATGTTTCTAAATGTTCACATGAAGCAAATCTCTCCACTAGTACCAAGATAATGTGACTCTTTTTTTTTATAGAATAGCCTATTTGATTGAATATTAATTGATTGAAACTGAAAATAAATATATATCGGAAAACAGAAAAAATCTTATTCACTTCAAAGAAACAAAGAAAAGATTTTAAGACTCAATTCTAGGCTAAACAACCTGTTTTTCTGGTTAGAAAAATAACTGGTTTTGATTGGTGGCAACTAATCATATAAAATTATTTTTTCTGTCCAGCAGGAGAATAAAAAGGAAGGAACTGTGTGATAAAGACATCAGAATCAAGGCCTATAGCGTCAGTTCTGCTCCATGTTGAAATCAGACTCCACTCTGAAACAAAAAGCATTACATAAGAAACAATGACACCTCTTATACTCACAGTAAATATTATCAAACATTTTAGACTTTATTTGTTGAGATTTAGCCCATAGATATTCCTGTATATTCACTAAAGAAAATGTTTCATTCAGACTTTAATTCATATGAAATCCTTGCATCAGTTTCCATTTCCACAGTATACATGACTTCAAGGTCACTTTGAAGATCTGCACATATGGAGGTTTGCTGTGAAAATTCAATAAACTGCACAGATAAGCTTCACTTGGAAATAGAGCACAGGGTCCACCTCAGCATTACTTAATCTAGTCCATGCAGAGTTACAGGGACGGCACAGGCCAGAGTGACAGGGGGGCCATACTGTCTATTCCCGCATCCTGATTGTTTGTTCATGTATTCAAACAACACATTCTCACTCCCAACTTGTCACATATGAACACTTGGTCAAGACCCCTTGGTGTCGCTTTTTAACGCCCTGGGTACCCCTTCAGCGTTATTTTGTGACGTACAGGGTTCAGCTGTCATGTTAGCAACAATAAATATGCAACGTCCGGTCAAGTTAACAATAATAAATATGCAGTGTCTGGTTAGACTTTCAAAATAAAACTACTTGTTAACATGGAGCGGAACGTTATGTAAAACATCATAAATTGGTTAGGCAATGAAACTACTTGGTTAGGTTTAGGAAAACATCATGGTTTGGCTTAAAATAACATTGTTGAATGCTCCATTTTAGCTACTGAGTGAAGCATCTCACTTCTGCAAGATCTTTGGGAATTGCACATGCGCAGTACCTTAAGTACACTGAACAAAATTATGAACACAACAGTTTTGTTTTTGCTCCTTTTCATCATGAGCTGAACTCAAAGATCTAAGACTTTCTATATGTACTCAAAAGGCCTATTTCTTTCAAATATTGTTCACAAATCTGTCAAAATCTGTGTTAGTGAGTACTTCTCCTTTGCCGAGATATTCCATCCACCTCACAGGTGTGGCATATCAAGATGCTGATCAGACAGCACAGGTGTGCCTTACTTACTTACGTGACTTGTGCAACTTATGTTACAAATAAAAATCAATGTTGACTTTTTGTTTTTACAATTGAAACAAACACTGGTCTACTGGTTAAAATTACGGTTTCCAATCCACCCAAGTCACCTCCTTATTTGGCCTTTACTGTTATATTACACACCTACCTTTAGCATTAAAAAAACCCCAACAACTACACTACAAGGCTTCCCCCAGTGCGTTGAACTATGATGATCCCCAGTGTGTTGCAAAGTGACGTCAAAAGGTCTTCTCGACCATGCGTCCATATGTGACTTGGGAGTGAGACTGTTTTGATTCAACACCATGAGATCACTGTATTCAACACCATGGGCTCTCCTCATTTCTTTTGTTCCCTCCTCTCTCCTCCATCCTCCTGCCTGTGACCCGGATATAGATCTCAGTGCGCCATCTTGAAGGTTTGCCGCAGGAGCGAGGATGCACTGGCGTATCCTTTACAGAAGTCTTTTCAGCTCCTGCGACGTATAAGAAGCTAAGTCCCTCCCTCAGAATGTAAACCCATGAGCAACATGGCCAGACTTGTAATGATTTTCACCTCTATTATATTCCCCCTCCTTCTGGAAAAAAGCGGTGACAGGCATGTTGGTGACGTATATTGTGGGAAACGAGAGATGTAGTTCGTTGAGCGGTTTCACACAAATGTAAATATTACATTACTGTTTTATGACAAACTGCAACTTTCTTGCCTAAATGCTTTTTTAACCTTTCAAATAATGTAATTCAGGGCACAATTTGATTGACAACAGTTTGTTTCCATCAGCAGATTTAGGTCTCCCCCCCATGACGGGCCTTAAGTATGGCTGGCCCTAACCTCTGGAATGCTCTCCCCCAGAGTTTGTGCCAATGCACATCTGTTGGTTCTTTTAAATCGAAAAGCACTTTTCCTGGTGCTTTGTAATATGTTGCTATTTTATCAATGTACTCATACACTGCATTTTTGTCCTCGTTTTTCCTGTATTACCCAGTTTTGTAAAGTGAGGATCTTGAAAGGTGAAGATAAATAAAATACATTCTAATTAATTTTCCCCACGAAATAAGGTCCCATAGGGCAGAAGCAGAAGCGAGGGACTTAGGCTTTCAATATACAAACCATGGTAGGAGCAGGACTCATTGTTCCTTTTGTGTTCATAGTTTGTATTAGTTATTTAAGATGATCAAATGTTGATCAAACTTTCTACCCTACACTGTGCGTGTAGTGCATTGTAAGACGCTGTTCTAACTGCATTCCTTCATGACAATTTACCTTGAAGAAGCCTGGAAATGAGTTACTGATTTTCTATGAAGGCTAGTGCATGATACTGTAATCCATGACTGTGGTTTCTTGATATGCTAGAACATGACAAAGCATAGGTATTTCACACCCCGAGAATGAAAATGGGCTGGCGATGATGTTTATTGCAACCTCAAGATGTTTCTACATGTCATAATGTTGACAACTTTTTTCTGGATTGAGTGAAGATATGATCTGTTGCCTTCATGTACTGGTGCAGACAATTGTTATGCTCATCTGTCAGAGATCATAGCAGAATGCTATAACAAAACAACTGACAG
Source organism: Micropterus salmoides (assembly GCF_014851395.1). Lineage (NCBI taxonomy): Eukaryota > Metazoa > Chordata > Actinopteri > Centrarchiformes > Centrarchidae > Micropterus > Micropterus salmoides. Next base: position 23,057,513 of record NW_024044570.1, read on the forward strand.
AGGATGCAGCTGGCCCACACATCATATTTAACTCACGTCGCTTTATAATCACATCTCCGAAGCAAGGATGTCTAATTTCGTTAAATGCCTGTTGCCTTAACTCCTTTCCTCATGTCTCTTCCTTGCCTCTCTGGTGGGAGGGACTATGACGCAAGGCAAGGAATAGAGGAAGTATGAAGAAATGAGAAAAGCATTATGAATAAATATTCCCAAAGGGCAGCAATTAAGGAGTCACATGTAGTATCTGCAAATTTGGATCTGCTGCCACAGAGAGGACACTGAATGTAACACAATTCACGACAACAAGGGTATGGTATGAGAATAGCACATCTCCAGGACCAGAACACTGTTGTCAGATAAACAAAAGGGACACTTACACATTTTTGTTCCGCACGTGGTTGTTGTACGGAGGGACTGGTACGGTGCTCTCTTCATCCTCAGGAACCTGTGAACCATTTAGACTTTTAACAATTGGGAGGATAATAAAACAAATCACATTATCAATGAACAACAAACGTATGATGCTATGTGCACTTGGTAATGTCATAAAATGGAAAATTATGAAGTGTTTCTTTGTAAATAGAGGTGGCAGAATGACGGCAGCCCATTCACTAACTTACATAATGAGTGAACAGCCTTAGGGAAAGGAACACATTCAAATGTTTCTAAACAAGAATAGTGTAACAAACTAGTATGTAAGTATGTCTAGACTGTAAATCAATCTGTTTTCATATTTATATACACACATCTTTTGAGTATCTCTTGTAATGCATCAGCTGGACATTCTTCCGGTTAGATCAGACTGGACTGGATGGACTGAAACCAAATGAACTGAAAAGCTTCCAGTCAGAAGACTCATCTGATTGGTGCTGTTGATTAATCAGGTCCAGAATTTTGACTGTCTCCAAACTCATTTAGTAAAATGCATTTTAACTGAACTGCATTTGTCAAAAATTAGAAAAACACCCCTCAAACAAATTCCTTAAAACATGTGATCTTTGAGATATCTGATATTCATTCTGTGCAACTGAACTACTGACTGAATTGTGATTTGATAGACATTTCTCTTTCAAACTGTAAAAACCTCCTTAGGGCTGTAAAGAGTTGTCTCTCACCTCCCAGTAGACCTCATCATCAAAACAATTGTCATCTGCAGGATCTCCCCAGATAGGTAATCTTAAGATACAACCTGAGAAAATTAATAATAATTAAGCAGCTATCCCAACACAGACAGTCCATCATCCATGGTGTGTAAACTCATTTATTTCCATACATATTTTATGGTCAAACTGAGGGGCAGTGGTTATTCCTTACCGACAATGATGCCTCCACCTACACCAAAGCAGAGAGCCACACAGAGGGCTGCAGCCTGGTAGCCCCCTTGCAGTGCGGGTGTCCTGTCTTTAAAATCACCCTCAAAGTCAAAGATCTTAATCATCCTTTAATACACAAAAAAGGGGGCAACTCACAATGCAGTTCTTTAAAAACAAAAGACCATATTTGGCCAAAAGAATACAGATAGTTCTTTTTGTGACCCTTTAAAGGCTGATCATTTTCTATCCATTTAGTTAAAAAACCTACCATGACCTCTGGCTGCTGGTTTCCTGATTGTAAGCAAGGACCACTCACCCCTCAGTGCCATAAACTGGCTCTGTTGCAGCTGCGGCAGTAATGGCTCCCACAATCCCACCTATGACTCCTGGCATGGCATGCAGGTTATGGATTCCACACGTGTCCTGGATCTTCAGGTGCTTCTCCATGAATGGCTAAGATGCACAGATCAGTTAGGATTAGCTGTTCTTACTGAGAAATGGGACAACTGAGCAGTTAAGTTGCAAATTTATGAAAAACAGATTAATCAGCCGATATAAAAAGTTATTATTATTATTTGTATTTTTTTTACCAGAGAGTGTTTTGTAATTTCATTTAAATGTGTGCAGTTAATCCCATAATAGCTAGAACACAACAGACACCATACCGTGAGGTAGACATATCCCAGAGTGGAGATGATACCACAGCAGAACCCTACGATAAGAGACCCGTAAGGCATCAGCATGAACTCTGCTGCAGTTCCCACTGCAACGCCTCCAGCAAGGGTGGAGTTCTGGATGTGAACCTGAGAAACATGCAAAAAAAAAAAAAGAAGAAACTGTCAGCTTGGCCTGTTTTTACTGTATGATGTGTCTACTGTGCAGGTCAAAGAGTATGCACCCCATCACTTCAAGACAAAATAAAATTTGAGTTTGTTCAGGTGGGGTGCAAGTCATGCGCGTCATGTTTGACAATATGACAAAGGGATTCATTTCACATTAATAATGTCCACTTGACAAATACACATAGCTTGTATTATCCTAATCATGTCCATCACATAGCTTCATTTTATGATTAGTGTTTGTGACTGACATAGGAAACAAACAGTTGTTACCATGTCTAGTTTTCCATGCTTCTGGGTGAGGCTTGAGATGGTCACAGTAGTGAGCACAGCTGAAGCCAATGCCAGGTAGGTGTTGATGACCGCTCTGTGCTGCCCGTCCCCGTGGCCTGTGATGGCTGAGTTGAAGCTGGGCCAAAACATCCACAGGAAGAGAGTGCCTATGCAGAGAGCAGGGCGGAGATAGATATGAAAGGACCAGAAAAATCTAGCAGACCCAGAGTACCTCCTGAATAATGGGAAGTATTGAGAAAGTAAAAACAAAAATCATTATGTAATGAAATCATGCCCACCAATCATAGCAAAGACATCTGAGTGGTAAACGGAGCCCTGCAGACGCTTGCTGTGGTTCAAATTTGGCCGATAGAGCATCCACGATATAGCAAGACCATAATAAGCTCCAAATGTGTGGATCACCATGGAGCCTCCAGCATCTCTGGCCTTCAGGTAAGAAAATTAGCATTAGTAGAAGTAGCAGTAGATACATTTCTTACAGCTAGGATGTTATGAGGCGTTTGCTAGGTGGTAACCAGTACTTGATGTGCCTTAAGTGGTTCATCACTAGGATTTACTCCTGGAGAAGTGTCACTACTTTTTTTTTTTTTTTTAAATGTGTCAGAGTTTGTTTTGAATATTGAAAAATCAGATCCCTAAATGACTAAACAAATACTGTTTGTGGGGCAAAACATTCTGTCATTTCTCTGGTGATTGTTTTCACCCCATTACTTCTTCACTTTCTATCATGAGAAGAATAATCGGAGTTGTTCTCACCCCAACTCCTCTACAGTTAGTCAGTGTCATATGTTACAAGGTAGGGGTGGGAGAAATAATCGATTCTTAGATGCATCGCGATGCGGACGTGGAAGATTATGAATCGATTAACAAATGTCTAAAAATTATTTAAATGTTAATTGATGCAATGTCGCAATGTTGACAGAACGCAAAAGGCGGAAATGCAGCGTCTGTGGAGCGCGCACAACAGTAAGACCTGTGTTCCCCTGTAGTCGCCACCGCTGCAGAATGAATAACCACCCCACTAAAATGTCACACAATCATTAATATCAGTGCGCAAGTTATGATTTTAACTCGCACACTGCGAGCATGGTGACGCTCTGCAGCTCCCTGCGTATTGTGTGTGAGGGGCCGAGTGAGAGAGAGAGAGAGAGAGCGAGCGGCAGAACGTGACGGTGAAAGCGGAGGAAAGATATTAGCAGTAAGTTTCAGTCTGGTCGTAAACGTGCAGCGTAGGTCACTGTGTGTCTGTTAATAAAAGTCTGTAGTTTCCCCAACGGTTGGAAAAGTGAAGGCTGTTAGCGCTAGCTAACATCTCCTCTGCTCTCTGTCCCCCCACACAAGACACCACACTTTTGGGGACAGAGCCTTCAGCGTTACAGCCCCCACCCTCTGGAACTCATCCCCACAGAGATCTGAAATTCTCCCTGTCTGGACACTTTCAAAGATCTACTAAAAACCCAGCTCTTTACCCAGGCATTCAATCCTGAATGACTTTATGTTGTTCTGTAACTATGTGTAAAGCGTCCTTGGGTCCCGTGAAAGGCGCTAAAATATTCATTTATTTATTTATGTAACCTTCACTAAATTAGTAACAAAGTAATATTAATTATCAGCTGTATGTCATTCCTAACTAAACTACTAGTCGAGGGCTGAACACATCAGGCACAAGCTTAGACTAAACTGGTGTACAGCTCTGTCCTGTATACATACTGTACTGAACATCCCGATAATTATTTTTCAGTTTTCAGGAGTCTGACAACTGGTTGTTAAAGAAATGAGGGACCATGGAGCTGAGGTTAATAAAGTCAATTAGGGATACAAACTAGTGTTTTTAAACTAATTGGGAGATGTTTCTTTTGGATTTTAATGCGCAAATTAAATGCTTAGTAATTATTCCGGGATCCTCTATAGAAAAAATGATGCATCGATAATCGTTTTATAATCGAATCGCAGCCCTCTGAATCATAATCGAATTGAATCGTGAGGTGCCCAGAGATTCCCACCCCTATTACAAGGAAGCTCCTGAGTTGTTACTTGGTGTAATAAATTACAAAATATATAAGCAAATAAAACCATGTACCCAACATGATACAGTTCTCTACATAAGGTGTTTTATTGATGCAGTTGAATAAATATTTATGCATGGATGAATGAATAATTGTTTCAACTTACATGTATGAGATTCAGGATGATATATTCCTCCACAGCAAACAATGTGATCCCAAACAGAGTCAGAACCATCAGCTGGACTGGACTGACTTTACCAAGCACTGCCCCATAGGCAATTAAGCAGCCCGCCACACAGAAGTCTGCATTAATCAGGCTGAGGAGGAAAGAATGTCAAAATGTAGTGGCCAAACAAGGTAATATCAGATGTGTTATCTGTAGGGGCCAAATATGAGACACACACAGATGACACACCTATTGTGACTTGGCTGCACATGAATCATTTCTTTTTAGCCTGACTTCTGTTTACCTTTAGTTCACAAACACTAAATCTAATGTGCCTGGAAATATCTTTATGTAATTGTGTCAGACTGGGTTCTCCACCTCACCACCTGTGTTTTCTATGGAAACCATAAAAGGTGGAATCATATTTCTATAAGAGATCCATAAATCACAGTAACAAAAGAACCAGAGCTGAATGACATCACTTGCAGATGGTCACAGTTGTGGCCTTTTATATATTATCAGTGAGTCATGAGTCTCTGTTTGTTGCTTTATACCTTTATCAAAATGAAAGAATAAAAAGTCTTTGACAATAAAACTGAACAATTACTTTTCAATTCCAATTTTTATCTTTCCATCAGTGTAGTCCAGGGAGTGGAACCAGCCTTGCATTAGCAGCGCCCATTGGAGGCCAAAGGCTGCGATAAGAAAGTTGAAACCCACGGCCCCGAAGCTGTACCGCTTGAGAAATGTCATCAGGAAGCCAAATCCAACAAAGATCATCACATGGACATCCTGGAAACCTTGCACCAATACAAGAAAGGGAGAGATGATGAGTATGATAAGAACTGGCACAGTGAATAGAAAAGGAGATGAAATGGTAGGACCAGTATGGTGTCTCAGTGGTCAGAATTACTGTATTTCATCACTACACTGAAAGACTGAGATTCAATCCCTTCCTGTGTAGAGTTGACATGTTCTCCATTCCTGAAGAAATTATTATTATTGTTGTATTGTTATTCGTGTGAGAAATAAAAGAAGGAAGAGAAGGTGAGATGAAAGGTCTCTAAAAACGGGGATAGTGTACAGTGTGGGAGTCCGCATCCAATAAAATTGGAGACAATACATTTTCAAAATAAAGACATTAAACAAGGATTTTGCAAAAATAGGTAGGGTAATTCATGCTGTAACAGGATTCACAAAAGTATCCTCTCAGTCCTCCATCAGAAGATAAATTTTGCTCTACATTCTTGGCTACAGCCTTTTCTCTGTACTTTCTGGAATATGAAAAAAACACATTATATAATGCAATAAAAAAAGTCATCGTTAAATCGTAATTGTAAGATAAGGAAGATGTATCATTTTACAACACAGGGTTGTATAACTAGATTAATTTAGTAGTTCCCTTTATGCTACTCACAAAAACAAACATTATATACAAAAATTAACAATCAAAATCAATGAATTAAATTAAACTAATTTAATATACAATATACACACACATACACACACACACACACACACACACTAATGCACAAACAAATTCTAGAAATTGTATTAAAAAAATTATTTAAGAAAATAAATATATTGCCTCCGTTATAACTGACAATTCCATCTGCTGAGGAAGTCCATGACATGTGTTTGAAAAAAAAGACAAAAAGTGAGCTAAGATGTTTTTAGTCAAGGTGCTGTGGTCAGGAATGAACCCTTAAGCTCCAATAGAACAATCATAATAAACACGCACACAAAAAAGAGATCTATAATTGGAAATGAAAAATGTTTGAACCATTTCTTGAAGAGGTGTCCCATCTTTCTGAGACAGCTAATCTCTGCTACAACCAGACAACAGTATGTGTACATCAGCATAAACGTGCCAATATCATTTACAACAGAAACTGTGACCACGACCACCTCAGGTCATAATAGTCACGTTTCTATATGGGGGAAGTATACAGTACAACGACACCCATATAACACACTTACACAAACACCCCACATATACGTGGTGGATAAGTATTCAGATATTTAGTTAGGTACCAATACCTCACTGTAAAAATACTCTGTAAAAAGTAAAAATACTCCGCTGAAAATAAATCTTAAGTAAAAGTATGTAAGTATAATCAGGAAAATGTATTAAAAGTACTCAATGCAGAACAAAAAATGTCCCCTGTGACTGTTATATCATTCTGTCATATTATGAGCATTATTCCTCATGCATTAATGTAAAAGCAGAATTTTACTGTTATACACTGTGATTAATGACTTACTATAGATTAATATGCTGATAATTGTAAAAAAAAACAAAACAAAAGATGATAAAGAAAGTAGTGCGAAGTCTAGTCACAGTTTCCCAGAGCTCACAGTGACACCTTCACAATGCTTGTTTTGTCAGTCCAGACCTTGAATTTATTAAACAACAGATTAAAATAATCATAATGAAAAGCAGCATATCTTCACATGTGTGAAGCTGGAACCATGAAATGTTTTTACATTACTTAAACGATTATCTAAATAGTTGCAAATTACATTTCTGTCAATCAACGAATGTGTTAGCTGCACTTGTATGAACTGTTGAGTAGTTTTATTTATAACAAAACATCATCTTTTTTATACTCCTCATATTTTTTGTGTGTAAAAATCTTACTCTGTAAACAGCACCTGAAGCTGTCAGATAATGTAGTGAAGTAAAAAGAACAATATTTCCCTCTGAGATGTAGTGTACATGTAAGTACAGTAAATAGACTTAGTTACTGTCCACCACGGCATGTCAGCTCCAGCTAATCTGCAAAGAAACGCCTGATGTGAGTCAAACCCCAGGGGAAATGTGCACCTTTGGGTGCCAGATTCTTGTCAGCAATGCGGAATTATCCGATAGGTTGACACAGCCTGAGAACTATCAGCAAATTTATTACTATTACAAACGTAGGCTATTATATTTCAATAACAGACCATTTTTAGCCAAAATCTATATCCATCCATCCATCTTCAACCACTTATCCTGCGTAAAGGGTCGCAGGGCAAAATATATATAGGCTATATAAATCATAAACCCAAAAGCTGAATGTACACAAATGTGGATGCATAAAATATAAATGTTTAGATTATAATAGAAAGATGTTTAACACCGAAGGGTTGCTAGACTAACAATATTAAGAAATAAAAGTGATGACTGAGATATTAGACATTTGGAAGAGACAATATAGGAAAAAGAAAAGAACATCAAGATGAAGACACTTACTTGGATATCTGTAGTAGAAGTCGTTCTCAATGTCACTTGATATATTTTGAGTTTTTCTGTAATCTGCCCAGTGCGGATCTGCTTCTTTATTGTAACGGATAAAAAACCCAAATAAGATGATCATGGCTGTTTGCCACACAATGCAAACTGCTGGAAGACTGATACGAACATTAGTATTTTTTGGATGGTCACACAGGTCCCTGAAGCTTTGAACACAGCCCATTGTGTTTGGTTAGTTCTGATCTTTCGGAGGTATGAGGCTGCTAAACAGCTGAACTTCAAGAGCGCTGTCTGCCTGTGCATCTTAAGCCCAAATGAAGAAGGGCAAAGATGCGTGTGTGCTTTGACATAGAAGGGGGAGGGGTTACAAGTGCTCCAACTCTGCTTAAATTTGCAGGTGTGCCTGCGCAGAAAGCAGCTGCGCACACGCTCCTTGGATCGGGTTGTGGGTTGCCAGGTTGCGGTGGATTGACAGTGTATGTGGGCTAGTGCCTGGATTGTATGTGAAGATTATGTTTCAAAGACGATGTGGCAGTATGGGCGTCAGAAAAACGTCCGGGTATGACGATAATTCATAATAAAGTTTGGTGCGCAGGGAGAGGGCCTTGAAATAAGGGAAACCCGGGAAAAATGGGAGCGTCTTTCTCTCTGTGCTTTTAAAGGAGTGGGAGCTGTTGTGTGGGTGTAGGGTGACAAGATGATAATCATCAATCAACTCTGCTTTATATAGGCTACTTAAACTCCACCGTGGCCCACTCCCATTGTCCACCCTGAATCCTTAACTTATTTTCTTTGTTGAATCTTGAATTCATCTCATACAAAGACCTTCAGCCAAAACAAAAGTAGGCTACACAAAAAGACAAAATAATAAAGCATGACACAACTAGGCTAGGGCAGACCGGGTATGGTTGCAGGCCTAACACTTTTTGCTTAAGCAACTAGAATATCACAGACCTCATGAGTTAATGTCAAAACATTGTGTTCCTTTGTTACAACCTACACCAGTACAGGGGTAGGTTGTAACACAAGCTGGTGTACGTTGTAACAATTAGACAAAAGAAGCAAAAACTTCATGGAGTTAATGTCAAAACATTGTGTTCCTTTGTTACAACCTACACCAGTACAGGGGTAGGTTGTAACACAAGCTGGTGTACGTTGTAACAATTAGACAAAAGAAGCAAAAACATTTGCCACACCATATGATATGCTTCAAAAACAGGTAGGCCTATAGTGAAATAAAAGAACAATGATTTTCTCTCTCTGTAAAAGACTGTCTGATAAATTGCATGTGTGTAAATTTGTCTACTAGAACAAACTTACTTAACCATATGAATAGCCTAATAAACACTACTACAATGTACCTAATTAAAGAAAATATTTGTACATCCTTTATCTAACCAAAAAAACACCTGCATGCATGTTACTGTGTGTGTGTGTGTGTGTGTGTGTGTATTCTTAAACAGAGTCACAGTCAGTGCTTAAAGTGGGCCAGAGAGAAGTAGTAGTAGTAGTAGTAGTAGTAGTAAGTAGTTTTTAGTTTACCGGGACTTTTTCTTGCGCACTGGCACTTCTCTCAAGCTGCCGGTACTCTTTTCTACCCTCTCCATCATTGGAGACTAAGCAGGGAAAAGATCGGGTGCTGATCCACATGCCAACATGTGAATGGGGAGTAATTTCACCACTTCAAGCACTGGTCACAGTGCTGACAAATGAATGGACGGCAGGCTTTGTGGGCTCAGATATAGGGCGCTCTGTAAAAAATATTAAAATCAAGAAAGTCCTTATAGGGCAGTGGTCGGCAATAGGCGGCCATTAGGCAGAGCTGGCCCACCAGCAATAACACCTGGCCCACGGCCACATTGCTTTGATAGCAGAAAAATAAAAAATAAATACATTGATAGTGGCTGGTGTTGAAATAGAGTTATGACAGCACAACATTTACTCACATAATCACTTCCTCTTAAGTGATTGTGCCTAGAAATTAAAAGCGCATGAACGTTTTTTGCAGCAATGCTTCATTTTGAGTATATTGAGAGCTTTTACTTTGAAAAGTTCTGAAGGACATTCAAAAGAGTCTCTGGCTTGCTCGACACACCTCCTGAAAAAGCTATCAGTCAACGTGTGATTGGATTCCCCTGAATTTCCTCAGGGTTTATGAATGTGGATCAAACGCGGGAACGCGCACACACTGCAGCACATGCTTTCTTGTGAAAAAAAAAGAAAGTCGGGATCAACCATACAACTCTCCCAACAAGAGTCCCGCACTCTACCGGCTAAGCTAAACATCCACAAGAGTATCTAACAGTTTGAAGTATTTGATGATGATCTGGCCTGCCATATAAGGGCTTGAAAAAAAATCTTTCCCTGAATGCCACTTATTTGCGAAGCCCTGTTATAGGGGATGGTTGTAATACTTTTTAAAGAAGTGTTAAAGCCCACCCCACCCCTGTCAGCCATTGATAGCTAGCTGTGTTAACATAGGAAAATGCATCACGTTGCCTAAGAAACTACAATTCAGTCTAATACGAGTCATACAATTTCATCTGCAATAGTATAGATACTAGAAAAAATATAACTCATTCAAAAAATGAACTTTCTTACCCCAAAATTTGTATTTTCTCTATATATTTTGAATGTACCAACACATGATGCCTGTCTTATGGAATTCGTGTTGGTATAACTCTCCCCATGTTGCAACCATACTCGGTCTCCCCTATACACAGGGGTATCATGTAACAAGCAACAAAAGCATTCATTTAAAAAAAAATCTTTATACATTTGAATTATTTTTAATTGCTCTGTTCTTTAGACCATATAATGCATTAATATAATTCTATATTCTATTTTGAAATGTTTCTTCTTAGATATTTTGCATTTGTTAATGTAATATTTTCCATTTAAAAAGAGTTTCAAAAAAGTTTTTTTTAATCAATCAGTCTTGTCATAAAAAATAAAAAGTTTCCTTTTCGCAAATTAATAATTGAACCAGTCAACATCTTAAAGAAATATTCCAAATATAACCAAAACAATTACCCTAAACCCTGGTAAGTGCTTATGTGCGACTGGCTGCAGGGGCCTGAAATGGTATAATGGGACAACACTTTGCAACATATCACATTACCTTGAGGACACCAAAACACGTTATGTATAATTGTGGAATTTTTATTTGACATTTTTTGCTTCCTTCACAGCCAAAGCACAGAAGGGGCCGACTGCCCGATTTTGCCCAGTAATTCATCCTTCCTCCTCTCCAGTGGGTGCCGATTTTATTTTTGTTGGCAAGAAGGATATTGCTTGTGGTCTTATAATAATAATATAATAATAATCCTTATTTGTAGAGCAGTTTTCAAAAACAAGTTACAAAGTGCTTTAACAAGTGTAAAGAATAATACAAAAAAACAAGATAAGAGCATGAAAACATTGAAAAGACTAAAATACAGATTAATATAAAATTAGTAAAATACAATAAAATAAAAGGGATAAAATAAAGTCAAATAAGATCGGGAAAGGCTCTCCTATAAAAGTATGTTTTAAGAAGGGACTTAAAAGAGTTCACTGCCGACCTGATTTCCTCGGGCGGGCTGTTCCAGAGCCTCGGGGCCCTGACAGCAAACGCTCTGTCCCCTTTAGTTTTCAGTCGAGACTCTGGAACAGACAACAGACTTCTGCCCGAGGATCTCAAGGTACGTGCTGGTGCGTATGGGACTAAAAGGTCAGAAATATAACAAGGCGAGAGGCCATGAAGAGCTTTAAAAGTGATCAATAGAATTTTAAAGTCAATTCTAAAACATACTGGGAGCCAGTGTAATGAAGCTAAAATAGGAATAATGTGGTCATATTTCTTTGTTCTGGTTAAAAGCCTGGCAGCTGAGTTCTGGACAGTCTGGAGTCGATCAATAGATTTTTGGGTTAAACAGGTGAAAAGGCTGTTGCAATAATCCAGGCGTGATGAGATGAAGGCATGTAAAATGGTCTCGGTGTCCTTAAAAGTTAACATAGATCGAATTTTAGCTATATTTCTAAGTTGATAAAAACATGATTGAACAAGCTTTGTGGTGTGCTGCTCGAAATTTAAATTACTATCAAACCAAACACCAAGGTTCTTTGCCACAGGCTTAATGTGATTTACTAGGGAACCAGCAGATGGCAGTATTTGATTTGCCATCTGCTGAGACCCGATGACCAGGATTTCTGTTTTGTCTGAGTTTAGCTGGAGGAAATTATTTGACATCCATTTTTTAACTTCACAAAGGCAGTTGTTAAGTGAACTCAGCATTCCAGAGTCTGTGGATCTGACGGGCAAGTATATTTGTGTGTCATCAGCATAAATATGAAAAGAAATGCCATGTTTATGGATAATATGTCCAAGGGGAAGCAGATACAAGGAAAACTAAATGGGTCCTAAGACCGACCCCTGAGGCACACCATATTTAACCGGACAGAACGAAGAGACATAGTTGTTTACAGACACACAAAACTTCCTATTTGACAGGTAGGATGAAAACCATTCTAGGGCAGTACCAGAGATCCCCACCCAGTGACTAAGTCTGTCTAACATGATGTTGTGATCAATGGTGTCAAAAGCTGCGCTAAGGTCCAGGAGTACCAGGAGTACCAGGACTGAGCACATGCCTTCATCAGCAGACATTAAAAGGTCATTGGTGACTTTAAGCAGGGCAGTCTCAGTGCTGTGGTACTTCCTAAAACCAGACTGAAACTTTTCAAATAATTTGTTATTTTCCAGTACAGTGAGCAGCTGTTTGGACACAATTCTTTCTAGAATCTTTGCAATAAAAGGCAGTTTTGAAATTGGTCTAAAATTATGTGGGAGGGAGGGATCTAAACCAGGTTTCTTTAAAAGTGGGTTCACGCAAGCCGTTTTAAAATAATCAGGGACACAACCAGTAGATAGGGAGCTGTTGAAAACAGAGATCAAATGGGGCAGAATCTATTACTTTCTGCAAAAACTTTGTAGGTATTACATCAAGTGGGCTGGAGGACACTCTCATTTGTGATACTGTTTTCAAAAGCTCAGACAAGTCGATGGGATAAAACTGGTTAAAACTCTCTTGTTGCTGGTGAGGAACCTCTGAGTAAGAGGCCACGGGGTAATAGAGGCTCTGATTGACACCACCTTATTGGTAAAATAAGATAAAAACAATTCACAGTCATCATTACTTCCAGCTGAGGCACAAGGAGGGGTTGGGTTTACCAGCTGATCCACAGTCTTAAACAGAAACCTGGGATTGTGTTTATGTGTAGTAATGAGTTCAGAAAAATAGTGTGTTCTCGCATCCTTAACCATGTTATTGTAGTTAATTAATAAATCCTTCAGACTGAGGTAATGGACTTGGAGACTGGATTTTTTCCATCTGCGCTCTGCTTTCCTGCATTCCCTTTTGAGGCTGCGAATGCTGTCATTTATCCAGGGTTGCTTACTAGCTTTAGACGTAGGCCTAACCTTTAGAGGAGCAGTAATATTTAGTGACGACAAGCAGATATGATTGAAGTGATCGACCAGATTGTTAGTGTTGGAATCAGACAGGTGTTGGATTTGGCTCTGAAATAATGCGCAAAACTTTGAAACACTTTGTTCATTAAAGATGCGAGAACACACGGAGCTTGGTGAGGCGGCATGAGTAACAGGCGAATCGCAGCTAAAAACAATACATCTGTCGTCAGATATGGTCATGTCCACTAATTCCACAGAGGAAACACTGACACCCAGGGTAAAAACCAACTCCAGTGTATGACCACGGTTATGTGCTTGCCCTTTGACATGTTGTTTGAAGTTAAAAGAAGTGGCCATATTTAAAAAGTTAGTTGCATTAACATTGTTGGGGTCATCAACATGAATATTAAATTCGCCACAAAGAACAATTCTGTCATAATTTAAAACCAGAGTAGATAAAAATTCAGGAAGTTCTGATAAAAATCCTCCAGGCGGTTTTGGGGGGCGATAAATTATAAAAAAATATGATAGGTTGCAGCCCTCCAACTTTAAGAGTGAGAACTTCAAAGGAGTTAAATTCGTCACAGCGTACTTGATGACATTTTAAATTTTCCCTATACACGCTCAATAGCCCACCACCATGACCACTGACCCTCGGTTGACTAAAACAATCATATTGAGGCGGACACAGTTCAGCTAGCTGGCTATAGTCATTCATTTGCAAGCAGGATTCAGTTACAAACATAAAATCTAGATTTGCAGACAAGATAAAATCATTTAAGATAAAAGTCTTACTTGAAAGTGATCTCACATTGAAGAGAGCCATTTTAAATGAGTTTGTTCTGGATGCTGGAGTTGTTGCAGTTGTCCTAATCCTTAAGAGATTACTAATATTTCTGTGTGGGATGTGCACATTTCGGTTTACTGGTCTATGCATGATGATGACAGGAATAGAAGTCTTTGGAACAGCGCTGGGAGCAGACGGCTTTACATGCCAGCAGGTGGAGACAGTTGTTTGTGGCAGTGAGGCAGAGATCTGTTTAGTGAGCGGTGGTGCGTCCAGGTGTGCTGCATGAATGATTAGTCATTCAGGTAAGTCATGTGTGGACCGCACCACATGCTGTATGTGAGCAGCTAATATTTCTGAGCCCCGTTTGTTTGGGTGAAGTCCGTCTGTCTTAAAAAGAGACATTCTTTGCCAGAAAATATTAAAATTATCCACATAACACACGATGAGCCCTACAGGCGGACTGGAGCCAGTCGTGGAGGCCAAGGAGTCTACTGAAGCGGCCAGCACCGCGACCAACTGTGGGAATGGGACCAGAGATAAAAACGGACTTTCCACACTGCTTTAAAAAGTTTAAAAGACGGTTATAATCTGATTTTGTCAGCTCAGACTGCTGAAGAGCTGTGTCATTTGTTCCGACATGGACTATCACTCTTGTGATGGAGGATGGGAGCGACGGCATCAGGTCCTGGAGTTTTTTTAAAATGTCAGCCGTGGTGGCACCGGGGAAGCAGTGAGTGGTAGCGTTAAAGAAACGGATGTTTCTGGTTATGGAGTCACCAATTATTAGTGTGGTTGGGGAGAAAAGGGGACGAGGAGATGCCGGTTGTGGGGATCCAGAGCAGGACTGAGCAGAATCTGCTTCAACACTGCGTGCGGACTGAGGATGGAGTGTGTGAGCTGCCGAGTGTTGTGTTGGAGTAGCAGTAACAGACCAGAGAGAAGGGCTACCCGACGGTGCAGGGTAGAGACTTTTTATTAACTGTTAATAACTTAACAGTTAAGAACAAATAGCCATTGCCTTTACTCAGTTCTTCTTTTGCCCCTCTCCATACACTGTAAACCCAAATAAACTAAGAATACTCAAAATATTTGTAGACTACCTTTATGGTAGTGGTAAAAATATTTGAGTAAACCTCAACTTAAATATAACACATTTTTTAAAAACATTTAATTACTGCATACTAAATTACATTGATTCACTGATGCTTATTAAAATTAAATTCCACTAATTCTTCACTAAATAAATGTAATTGTGCACAACTTATACTCTGTGGGAAATCTACTCATGAAAATGAGTTTTGCTAGACTCAAATACTAATGGAAACTCACTCAACAAAATTACTACTAGTGCCCATTTTCAGATAGTAGTCCTGAAAAATACGAATACAACTCCATTATTACAATTCAAGTTCCCTTTATTAGTATCAAAACCTTAAACATCTGTCATTTCCTACATTTAAAAGACACAAAATAAGGCACATCTTGCATGAAGCTGAACAGACTTAATTGACTGCTTGATCAGATAATTAACCAGCAACAATTTTGATAATCAATTTGTTTATTCTTTTTTGCAATAATATTGAACATTCTCTATTTCCAGATTCTTATTGAGATTTTTTGGTGTAAAGTGGCAACTTTAATCTCTTTAGCTAACTTACTACTTGTTTTTGTGGAAAAAAAACGACTGCATAATTTTATTCCATGAGCAGCACTTTTACTTACTATAAAAAGGGAACTTTAAATGTTGAGTTTTATGGAGTCATAAGCAAATAAAGATAGCTAATAAAGATTGGTTTCACCTGGTCAAATTTAAGACCTTTTTAAGACAATGAATTGGTGCTTGAAGTGGGCCGGAACTCACCGGTACGCAGTACCGCCACCTCAACATTTTACTCTTTGGCGCACCAGGACTTCTCCCAAGCTGCCGGAACTCTCCTCTGCCCTCTCTAGACCAGCTTCTCTGGGCGCTACGTGACGTTCACCTGTTCCCCTTCTCGCCTGTCTGCTAATCTCTGTCGGCGCAGAGAGACGAGGGAGAAGAGAAGCTCGGGGCCTTTCAGGCAGCCTTGTGCTGAATGTAGCTCGTCAATGTCACTTGTCGTGAACTGACCAATCACAGCCTGGATGGGGCGGGACATTTAAAAATACTGACAGATAAGCGTCATCTTCACTGGGGGCAGGTCAGAATCAGAATGTCTCCTTCACTTTTTGAAAGCTTTTGTTAAAATGTTCTGAAAAACAGCAACAAGAAATGTTGAATAAATAAAACAATGCAGAATAGGGAAACAATGCAACTGAAATATAGAAGAAACAAGTGTGCATTGTCCAAAAGCTGATCACTGCATTAATTCCAATATATTTTGAATTGTCACCTTAATTTTGGGGAAGTACTGGCACCTATTTTTCCCCCACTTCAAGCACTGCTATGAATGAAATTTAACTTCTCACGACTTAAAAAAAGGTAAACACATAAAGTAAATACAGTTCCGTGTCTGATGGCTAAACACAGGGGAGCAGACAGGGGAGACACTAATAAACTACACCCCAAAAGCTAAACTTGCTAAGTCTACTGGGGTTGAATTCTAACCATTAGATCTGGAAAAATTAATTTGGTTACCAAATATAAAATCAATCCACACTGATTTGATATTCATTGTACAGCACCAAGCAGTTTTGAGCCTCACCACCGTATAATGGCAGGAAAACACTGTTAATATGACCTCAGAATCATTACAGATAGGACAGTTCATGTTTGCCTTTTGTGTCTTAATTTACTGCTTTATACATTTGTAGAAATTAACATAAATAATAAGCAACACGAGAACCACTTCCCTTCTGTATTACAACACGCATTTAATTTTAACATCAAAATCCAAAAGAATCATCTCATTAGCTTAAAAGGACTAACGTTAGGTTGCATCCCTAATTTGCATTAACGTTACTAACCTCAGCTCCTCCATGGTCCTTTTTTAATTTAACTATCGAGATGTAGAGTAGAGGGCAGAGCTGGGGCCATTTCATTGAGCATTAGAGGTAGCGTTACATTGACGTTGGAAAATAAATACCCGTTTAAAATTATTTAACACAAACTTCCGCAAATTTTAGACTTTAAGACCCCGCTGAAACCCTACAGGACGTCTACCTGACAGGTGCTGTTATCAGAGCAGCTCCTTTAATCTGGAGATCACAGAGTGTTTCATTGTCGATGTGACTGAAAGTGACAATGAATCTCAGAGGAGGAAAATATTCTGGCAGTAAAAGTACAGTGTCGGTGTGTCAGGTAATAAATGCTTCAGCTTCTCCAGACCAACAAAAGTCTGTTTCCAAACGGCCGGAGAAGTGAATCAGGTTAACAAACATCTCCTCTTCAGACTGGAAGCTGAGCAGGAAGCTAACAGAAAGTCTTTTAGTTCAATTTATAGAAAGTGGCAAGCAGATGTATTTTATTCCAGCCTACCTGTCCAGCTGAGAGAAAAGAGGTGTTCAGCTCCATCCTGAACACATAGCGACTTGTCAATCACAAGGTAGCCCCGCCCTAAAGCCTCCCCTGCTTTCTGGTCTACTTTCCTCTAAATGGGACCATAATTTACTAAATGGACATCATGCTGTGTTGAAAAACACTTGAAACTAGCGACTGAGACCATATATGATCAGTGGAGTCACCCCCTGTTAGAGAGAATGCAGGTTTGATTCTTCACTTTTCACACCTGGAAGTTCCTGCTTGGTAAGACACAAAGCTGCTTCCTGGTTTCACAAATCAGATACATTAAATATCAAAAAATTTTCGTGTGGTTTTGAAACGGAACAATCAAAAAACAGAACAAGATGCAGATTCAGTTTGTCCTTAAACAGAGAACAGGTGGAGGTGGGGCTACGAACCGAGGCGCCTCGTTGTTGGTGGGCAGAGCTGCTCCTTTCCGGGAGCGAGGTGAGGTGTTGGGAGCCTTACGGCAGGACTTGGGAGGCTTGGTCATCAGCCGTTGCAGTGATGTCATCCTTCAGTGTGTGTGAGGCTCAGCCTCAGGTTGTCCATGTGCTCCAGGATCTGTTCCAGGGTGAGTTGAGCTCATTTACTGCTTGGACTGTGAGTACAGAGACACAACCGCTGTGCAACAGGTACCCAGAGACCATCCTCACTTCTGTCTAATCTGTCCTCATCTGTTTTTCTTCACCTCTGTACTCATCCGTCTGTCTGTCCTCATCCGTCCCAGTCTGTCCTCACCTCTGTCTCTTGCAAGGCTGGTTGTTGTTCTTCATCAGCTGGGCCTTGATGTGTTCTCCCAGGGTGTTGTCGTGATTGGACACCCAGTGTCTCAGGATGCTGGTGATGAACTGGTCCTCGGGGTGACAGGGACGACTCAGGACCATCTTCATCATCTCCTCACTGGGCCTGAGACACACAGACAGACGTTAACGGGGATTGGTGACTGTTATTTGGTAAGACCAGACCCAACGAGCATGACGTAGGCCTGCACGGTATGAGGAAAATATTTAAAGTGTGATACGTTGTTATATATTGAGATGTCATATGACTTGCAATAAATAAACATATTGAAAATTATTTATAGGATTAGAATTTAATATTTTAAATACAGCTAAATGCTGTTTCTAAAGCAGCAACATTAATGTTTACATCATAATACTGAGTTACTTTTAGAAAAAATAAAAACTCAGTCTGAATCATTCCTCCTCTTCCTCCTCCCCTCTGCTATTATTCACTGCCTGCAGTTAACGTTACCTGGTAGAAGGAGGAGTGGCTCGTTTTCTCAGCCAGCAGCTGAGTTTACAACAATGTGCCAAGTCCGTACCCAGCCGCTGTCCTCTCCGGACCGCCGACCTATAGCCGATTCATTATTGAGAATTACTACCTTGTGACGGAGCGTTTCCCGCGCAGCTTTTGTAGCATTTACTGTACTGGTTTAATGCCTCAGGAAACTCACAGACCAATCGCATGTGCTCCAATCGTCTCATGTGACACTGCTCAGCCAATCAAGTCTGTGCATTCCGATGCTTGTGAGTCGAGTCGGCGAGATTCACCAGAGACGTTTTGGAAACACACAAATTGAGGAGAGGAAAGGGAAAAGAGATTTCACATGGCTGCAATCAAGACTGTACAGATTTTTACATGTACATTGCTCCCACAGAAGTTCAAAACCAGAATCTCTCATAGATCTGCAATGCTAGCTCGCAGGATAAACTAGAGCTCACATTTCTCACTCAACAACAGAAATTAGGAAAGTGGTAAGAGGGAATGAAAGAGGAGGCATTACAGCTGTTCATTTGTTATGATGTGTTGAGTGTTTATTATAAAATTGGTTAAGACTACACTTCATCACTTCAAGCTACACTTTTTATTTCTTTTTTTTTTCGTTTTAGTTTACTTAAATTATTATTAGAGTAGTTATTATTTATTATCCCTCCAGTTTGATGTGAAAACTTGAAATATTATTTGATTTGACAGTCAGTTGTTGACTAAAAAAATATGTTGATACAACTATACGTTATGGTACTGAATGATAACGCAAGTTAGTCGTTTTGATGTTCCAGACCTGTGCTTCGGGAAATTTTCTCTAACTGGACCTCTTTGAATTCTAATTGAATACCCTTGCGTTACATTATAGGACACTGGTCTCGACAGCAGTATTGATAAGCTCGGAAGAAAGGGTTTTGAGATATTTTGGAACCGGGTCCTTTTAGAACCGGGTCTCGATCCCCATCCCTACATAGCACTAGCCAAACTGATTAGCATGTTAGCCGTTAGTTAGGGATGAACGATGATAGTGCTAGGCTACGTAATTAACAAGCTGGCATGTGGTACACCTGCTGCCGTGAAAAAGTATCATGGGTGCAAATATCCAGAAAAATTATGAGTTCTGTGTCTTTTCTGCAACTTTATAAAACGTAACTTATTGCTTATGGGGAAACTCAGCGGAGCAGACAGGGAGGGAGAGGCGGGGAAAGCCTGTGTGTTTGCAGTGAGAGACCAGAGGTAAAGGTGTGTGAGTGCAGGGAGAAGAAGTCAAGGCAGGTGCAAAGCAGGTACATTTAAAAATAATAAAATAAAATAATGTCTGAGGGGATTAAAACATGCTTTCGCAGGGTGTAAAATGTAAAAATTTTCCAATAAAGAAATATGCAATTCCACATAATTTAGGTCATTGTTATTACCACATTACGACTGTGAATAACAAGTAGAATAAGGCTGAGTAAACTACACCCAAAAGCTAAATAAGTCTACATACAGTAATGAGCTATTAGTTGTTGAGCAGTGGATAAGACACATGCCTTTGGTGTGAGAGACCTGCGTTCGATTTCAACTGTGACACATCCATCAGTGTGTTTACTGGCCCCACCGCACTTTCAGCGCTAAGGTCGGCTGAATTTGCTTGGTGTGTATGAGGCAGATGCTGCAGCATTATATTAAACTAACTTACACCAAAACTTAAGCAGAGATAAAAGAACCAGTAAAGTTGCAGCTTATCAATACCAACATAACAGTCTTTAATAATTTAGCCCTGAGGCTCATTTGATACCCATCCCTAAAAGCAACATAACAGTTTGTCAAGACCACCTATTGCAATGTTTTTTAACTTAACATTACTGAGACAAGAATGTCAATTTTTTATTTTATTTACATTTACTCATTTGGTAATCGCTTTTATCCAAAGCAACTTACATTTCAGGAACAACTGCCAAACGACGCTGAAGTTAGCTTCCGATTCGTAGCTTCCGATTGGGCAGTTAAGGGGAAAGTTAAGGGGAACTTAAGTGAAAGTTAACTTATGTTGCTGAGCCACAGATTCTCCGTTTTTTGCACCTCTTACTGTTGTGAAAGTTGCCTTAACGCTGTCAGAAACACTTTTTTAGATTTTAATATTTTAAATACAGCTAAATGCTGTGAAAATGACAAAAGGGTGATTTCACTGCTTTTTCTCCACTTTGGGCAGGGATATCTACAGTACATCAAGCTAAAGTTAGCTTGTTTAACGTTAGCCAACAAAATTACTCTTCCACGATGACAATGTTAACGTTACCTCTTGCCAACATGGTCTAGTTTGACATTAACTAGTAACCTCAAGTTACTTAGCTTCTTAATTTAATGGCACATCACGTTAACGTTAGCCCTTTAGAATTCTGTTTAAAGATAAAACCAGCAAGCTGGAGTTTATGGTGAACATCAATATAAAGTTATTCTACAACACTGCTTCTGTTAAAATACAAAACAATGGTTTAATAAGTAGGAGAGACTTACCACAGTCCTATGACGGGATGTTTGACACAGGACGTCGTCGCTCCTTTTCTTTTTTCCCAAAGCGCTTGTTGCCGCAACACGCGTGACATTCCAGATTCGTACGTCACCAAAGATGGCGCCAAATGTTGCTGAAATATCAAGGGGGCGTGACGTGAGTGAGGGCGCGACTGGAGGACCTTGACGTCACCATTGGATCTAGACTTAATTCAGCGGACAAAACATAGCAAAACATATTTTGGAACTGAAACGGTGGTACCTTGTACACACAGTTGTTTATGCAAGCGCGCTTATTTTTACTGCATTTTTAACCACAACTGTGTTTACAAATGTGTTGCAGCTGATTGGGTAACACCTCTGACACGCCCACCAAACGGTAAGTCCCTTGCCCAATGTTGAGTGAAAAACTGTTAATTAATAACTAATTTACGAAATTCGAGAGAAATTCAACATTGTGATTAATGATATATTTTCAGATTTAGATGGACACATCAAATCAGCATTATATGCAGATGATGGGGCCATATGGATGAGACATACTGTATATGTTAGAGAACATTAGGAAAGCAATAGGGAAAGTAGAGAAGTGGTGATTCAAGTGGGGATTTAAAATATCAACAAGTAAATCCTGTTATATGGTGTTCACAAACAAGCGAAAGTGTCATGTAGAAAAGCTTTTACTATATCAGCAGCCAATGGAAAAAGTAAATGAATTTAAGTATTTGGGATTGTGGTTTGATAGTAAGTACACATGGAAAACACACATAAAGCAATTGGGAACTAAATACAAACAAGTCATTAATTTACTGAGTGCGGTGGCGGGATGTGACTGGGGTGCAGATAAACAGTCACTAATTGACATATATAGAGCATGCATGAGGTCATCAATAGATTATGGTTGCATAGTATATGATGCAGCAGCAAAAACAACATTGGAAAAAATTTATAAATTACAATACAGAGCTTTACGATTATGCATTGGAGCCAGTAGGACAACTCCCATTAACACAATACTCATAGAAGCTGGAGAGACACCACTGGAGTTAAGAAGAGAGAAACTACCGCTAGCATATTGGGTCAGATTGAAAGGAACTGGGAAAGAAAATCCTGCAAAGGAGATAACAAAGGATTGTTGGGAATATTTCAAGTTTCGGGGTCATGGGTTTGGATGGACGGGGGAAAAGAGAGTCAGGGAATACAGAATGGAAGCATTAGATTTCACCACACCCAATCCAGTCAGTAACATTCCACCTTGGCTCTATCCAGACGTAAAAACAGATTTTAGTATACTGAAAAAGAAAAGAGGATGGAGAAAAGAGGAAGTGGGAATACGGAAAAGCAGCTATCTGAGAAACAGTTACCATAATTATCTAAAAATCTATACAGATGGATCTAAAAACAAACAGGAATGTGTGGGAATTGGAATAAATATACCAGAATTCAAAACAAATATCTCAAAACGATTATCAGATAGGCTATCCATATATACAGCAGAAATAGTGGCAGTCATCATAGCATTACAGTGGGTTGAAGAGGTCAGACCTGATGGGGTGATATTATGCACAGACTCCTTAGAAGTTATTAAAAGCATTCAGTCAATGACATCTGTCAGGGAAGACCTATTGATAGAAATGTTTCACAGCTTGTTAAGATTACATCGGGGAGGGATAGATGTTCAGTTTTGCTGGGTGCCAGCTCATGAGGTAGTAAATGGAAATGAGATTGAAGACAAACTAGCAAAAGAGGCATTATAAAAGGAAATAACAGTTCAAATACCGCCAGGAAAAGGAGAAAGAAAAACAGCCATTAAGAAGAAAGGTACTGAAATATGGCAGAAATGGTGGGAGGAAGACAGGAAAGGAAGGAGTTACTATAAAATACAAAAGTCTGTCAGTACTGAAAATTATAGCGAAAGGACCAGGCGGGAGGAAATTATAATGACAAGACTGAGAGTAGATCACACAGGACTGAATGGCACCTTGTTTTTATTGGGGAAAAGGAATAGTGAAAACTGTGGGGTTAAAGAAAATGTTGAACATATCATTTTGCACTGCATATTGTTTGAGTTGGAACGACAGATATTTCAAGATAGGGTTCAGGAAGCAGGGCGGGAATGGAATCTGATGGGGGTGTTGGGAACAGAAGGAGAAGAAAAGGGTATAAGAATCACCAGGAAGGCATTATTTAAATTTCTTAAAGACACTGGGTTGGTGAACAGGCGGCTTGCGCCGGGAGGCTGGACCCCGTTTACAACTGCTTGCAGTTCTAGTATTTAACTTATATCTGTTGTAATCTGTTTTAATAAATCTGTCCTCTCAATAGTACCTGAGCGCTGAGTTTCCTCGAGCTTGAAAGACATTTTGGCAAGATGTAACCTGAAATAGTGTTGATGCATGGCTGAATGTTTCATTTTATTAGTGGTGAACTCAATAAACACCTCAGCCCTTCAATTGCAGACACAAGTTGCCTCATCTGAAGTGACTGTAATATGTATTTGTAAAGGAATATTTTTCTACTGCGATAATGAAAGTTGGTGAGGAATATTCAGTTTTTATTTAAATTAAATATTGTTGGCCCTGCGATGGACTGGCGACCTGTCCAGGGTGTACCCCGCCTTTCGCCCAATGTAAATTGGGATTGGCTCCAGCCCCCCGCGACCCTGTATGCAGGATAAGCGGTTGCTGATGGATGGATTATTACTGGTTAATTTTGGCAGATGTAGTTTGTGGTCTGGTAAACTGTATTGCGATATAAACAGCTAAGTCTCTTTTATTTAGCATGGCCTCACTGATATAAATGGGATAGACAAAATATCAGAAACATGCAACAAAAACTGAACATTATCATTTTTATGAAGGGAGGATTTATTGCAGAAATGTTGGATTAGCCTGCATTAAATTTAGATAGATGTACCAAATAAATTGGTAACTAAGTCTTGAAGACTAAATACATTTATCACAACAATAAACTCCATGCCCATATCACATGTTTGTGAGAAGTGATTACATGGCCTTTATTTTGTAAACTAATCAAAAGCTATCCAAGGTATGTTAGCAATTTGCATATTTCTGCGTCAATTGCCGGCTTGCTAATCAGACATACTGAGGATATAAAAAATACCACATTGCTAGAACTGGAGCCAGCAACATTTCACAGTGGATGACATTTTAACATGAAAGAAGATATTTTAGCCCTGACTTGAGACATAGGAGGGATATTGTACTGTTTTTGTCGAGCTGTGACTGAGATTTGATAATGAATATGTATATTTAGCAATTTAAAATTCTCATAGATTTGCCTATGAGTCTAGTTTTAAAGATATTTGATTGGCTAACTCAATTCTTAGCCACATAATCTTTCATTTTGATGCAGCAAACCCTAAGTTAGGTTAAAGAAATTTGCAAGATGACCCTGCATTTTCTTTTCTTGTCAATGCAGTGGTCCATGGAAAAAAATATTATTTTTCCCATATAGCCAGCCATCCTGCTTAAAACAAGTAATTGAAGCATTATGTTTTTCTGTCAAGGCCCAAGTTGGAAACCATTAATCTGCATACATTAGTGTGTTTGCAGGTATTTGCTGAGTTCATCACTTTACAAATGTTGAACCTATGCAACCAATTCTACTGCTAGCTTGAGAGATACACACCACAACTGATTGCCCTGTACAGGCAGAAGGCCAAGAGAGCAGAGGCCCTGCAGAGATCCTCAGGATTTATGACCTGCCGTAGCAACAATGTTGATCACATAATGGTTGGTCAATACAGATTAGGACCTCTGTACTATAATAGTGAAATTTTATTATGATATTGTCTTGTGATGACTAGGAGGATAGAGCCATCTACTTTCAATTTTCATTTCTCATTTGAATTTATTTTTCTGGTACATGATTACTTTAAAAGCCATTTACAAGCTTATTTTTAAATTCTTAGGCTGCCCTGAACACATAACCCAAGACAGAAAATCTTCAATTTTGCTCAGATTTTATGTGCTGAGCATGACTTTTTATTTTTCTATCCGACCAAGAGACCAACTCCATCCATGATCTGTTGCCATACGGTCTACTGACATTTGCAGAGACACAAACAGAGAGAGACGTATTATACGTATTATATGTATGTATTGTACTATAGGCCTTCTCCACAAACAGCTCACCTGCGGTTGTTACCACAGAATCGTGGGTGAAAAAGTTCAAAACGCGAGCTGTGTTTTTCAGGCAGTAAAACATACGGCTGACAATGAAAGTTGAAAGCGGGCAGATAGCAGCCTGTCTGTTGCTGTATTATACAGCAAGAGAGAAACTGAAAAGGGCAGTGCAAGCTGGTGTGTGTGCAGCGTTGTGCGGGACAGAACTGTAGATGCTTGTGCGAATCTCCACATCCTAAAATTGAAAACCAACCCAATGAAGGAATAGTCGAATATTTGGGTCCAGCCCTAGTGCACTAGCTTCCAAATCTCTTCTATTGTCATGTTTAAGGTTATAGTTAGCTTCTATTTCTCACCTATTGTTTGAGTCACTGTGTTTGTTAAAATTCGACTTGTCTTTTAGTAGTTGCAGTTTGATGGATTTGTTGTTATTGCTATCAATATTAATATTATTTTAGAATTACATTGGTAGAACTGTTACACTTTATGGCTTGATGTGCTGTAAAAACATTTGTATAATAATAATTATTTTGATTGTCGATCTAGGCACAACAAAAGGTACACATGAGATGCCATCCGACCCCCGTGGCCTCCCAGTGAACCTGCTAGAGGATGACTGACGTCTTCAAAACCAGCAATGTAAGTACTCAGTGTACTCACGGAAATGTCAGTATCAACGACAAGCAATATTAGGGCTGTCCCTGACTAAGGATTTACATAGTCGAATCAGAATCGTCAAGTCCTGCCTATAGTCGACTAATAGTCGAATCATGTGTGTTTAGCTCTGCTTTAATCTTGAGAAGCTGCAGTCTCTATTCATTCAACTTAGACTGTAAATTTCCAGTTAAACTGACGCTTTTTGAAGACCCTTCTTTCTCTCTTTTTCTTTCTCTCTCGCCTGCCATTCACCGGTCTTGTGCAGAGTTTACCATGCTGCCGACAACTGCATGCACGTTGCGGTTCCTTGCCGGCAATTTAAAAACGTTATAATATTCTTTGTGTGGTTCATTGAAGGTGATAAATTATTTGAAAGTCCCGTGAGGTGCGGACAACTCTGCACAACATCATTGAAGATGGGGCTCGGTCTCTACAGCTAGTGTTCCTCTTCTGCCACTACAATTTTGGATTTATTCACGCACTTTAAAAACATTTATTGAAAGTTTTATTCTTTTTACATGTTTATTTACAGCATTAAACATTGAAATGTATATTGTAATAGGCTGTATATTAACTTATTGGGAGAAAACTGGTAGTTCTATGTAAAATCAGATGTTGAGCACCCCCATATCGCCAAAATGACATGATCCTTTCCCTGCGAAGGTTTGACTGTGAGATTGACAGTCGAATCAGGCTCCGCTCATTGAAGCATCGAACCTTCGACTATTTGGGTTCAGCCCTAAGTAAAATGAAATGTACACTGTAAAAATTCGTTCAGTGCTATTGTCCTTATAACTTAATTTTAAAAACTATATTTATTCCAATAAATTAACTTATTTTTCTTTCTTTGTTTTTTGAGTTTTCAAAAAGTAAAAAAGTGTGAATATTTTCGTAACTTAATATTTTCTATAATAAAATTAATTTAATTGGACTTCACCATAAATTGATTTTACAAAACTCATTTTAAAAGTTTATATCAGACGTATCCTTATGGACGTATCAGACGTAAAAAGACACGACCCGCCCACTACCTGCAGCAACAGAAGAACAAGCCCGGGCAAATCCTTCATCTCGTCTGTTCCAGAAGTTTATTCGAACGGGGTTTTCTACGGAGCCGGATAATACTTCACGTACCTCATGTAAGTAACTCTTTGTGTTGTTAAAAGTGAGATTTTACCCTAATTAACGTCTTTGTGCTGCACAATCGCTCTGTCGAAGAGCGCCAATTTCGAATGTGCTCTAACGTTAACGTTACCTCAAACAGTTTGTTAACTTGAGCCACTAACTGTATTAATCTAACGTTACGTGTGTGTGCGCGTTGTATAAGTAATGTTGACTTTGTGTGATAGTTTAATGTTTCAGAGGTGTTTGTAACTTCTTCAAAAACATTGAGTCCGCTGCCAACGCTGTCGAAGCTACGACAGACACACGTAGCCACAGCTAACGTTAGCTAAGTTAAGTGATTACTGATTATCGTCGGTTGGAGATGAATGTTAATGTGCCAGTGCAGCAGTTACTTTGGCGAGTACACAATCCACACAACCTAACCAAAACCACATTGATGAGGGAGCAAACATTTGCAACTATGAGTGTGGGCACTGTTAGCTAATGTGGATTAGCACATAGCCTGAAATACACCCACACCGCCCGCGGTTAACACACCTCAACGGTGGTGCTCAAGGTGCAGGCCCATTTCTCCTCATCCAGCGTGCTTTACACGTGTTTGTCTTAACAGGAAAACTTTGTATTTGACTGTGGCACATTCACACATCTCACACCAACACACTTTGCAGTCATTCCAGTTGTTCCACTAATATTTTGGCAAGAGAGGTTACAAGTATTTTAGGCTATCTAACCTAACAATCTAACAATTAGTCAATTGTGATGGTTAGACATGAGGTTGACATGATGTTTCAGATTATTTTCTAAAATAAATTCTGTTATGAACTAAAGTTACCCATTCTTGTCTTGTCCAGCAGGATAATCTTCATTTGTATTTTAAGTGAATTTTTTTATGGATTTTATCAGGCTTGTATTCAAAAGGCTAGATGGAACTAACTTTATTTATTTTTATTGACAGATGGGATGGCCCTGTAAATTGTGCAACACTGTGGTACCAGGAAAGAGTGACATTTTAAAGCATTATAGACTGCATCATGGGACTTTTGGACACAGCCATGCCTTGCCTTTTATTCATATAGATTGCCCATGTTCTTTTAAATCCTGGAGTTCCTTCCGCTCTCACCTCTCAAGATACCACCCAGAAGCTAAATCCTTCATCTCACCACAAGTAAGTCTTTCATTTACCTGCCCTTTGTGTCAAAACCCTGGATTTAACAACGAAAAGGATTTTTTTGAGCATATAGGTCACCATCTCAAGAATAACGAGACTGTTAAGTGTGTCTTCATAGGATGTGATCACCAAACAAATGTGTATGGGACGTTTGCAACACACAAACACAGAAAGCATACTCCACATACATCACAAGATTTCAAACCAGGGATTATTTGTGGGTTACCCGAGGAAGCACTTGATTTTGAAGCCTCTGAAGAGGATGAGGTCCACAATGATGCTAATCATGAAGGCAGTAGCACTAATGCACACTATGAAGAGGAAGATGGAAGCAGTGTAGTTGTAGAGTATATAGCATCCCTCTTGTTGAAATTAGAGTGTTCATAATGTTTCAGTTCGGTGCATTGATGAATTGGTTGATGATCTTCACTTCATAGCAAATTCTGCATGCATATCTTCAGTTAAAAGTATCATTGTTTCACATTTTAAGAAAAATAACCAAACCATTGATGACACTGTTGTTACATCTTTGGTGGAAGAATTGTGCAATTCCAATCCCCTAAGCTCAGCACTTAGTAGTGCTGGTCATCTATCCTCATCGTTCAAGAGACGGAAGTATTATACAGAAAAATTTGAAGTTGTTGAGTATGTCCTTGAACCAAATGAGAAGAGAAGTTTCCAGTATATTCCAATTCTTAAGTCTTTGATTAATATTTTGGGTAAAGAAGATCTTCGAGGAAAAAGTTCTGAGTAAAGAAAAGGACAAGCCATCTACTAAATATGAATCATATCAAGACGGTACAATCTATAAAGATAATTCTTTTTATTCTGAAGAACTAAGAATTACACTTGTACTGTACATTGATGACTTCGAAATTTGCAATCCACTGGGAACTTCAAGAAAGAAGCACAAGATTACAGCTGTATACTGGGTGTTTGGCAACATTCCACACTCAACTCGGTCAACTCTGAGCTCTGTGTACTTGGCCCTTTTATGTAAAGCAGTGGACATCAAAAGATTTAATATCATAACCACATAACTCTCGTTGAGCAACGATGCCTTACTGATGTATATCCTCTGTCTGCCTATATTGTTGCAGGAAAGCAAATGGTGATATTGAAGCGCCACATCTGTCTCCAACATAACTCTTCTTAGAAATGGAGCAAACTGTGAGATTCCGGGTCCTCATCGATCATGAAATCAAGACACTCACTCTCAGCAGTGGCATGCCCTCAACTGTGAATGAGTTGGTTGCAGCTGTCAAAGAACATTTTTCCATCCCCACAGATATAAGTCTTCAATACAAAGATGAGGAATTTGATGACTTCTTCACCCTAACATCTACCAATGAGCTGAAAGATAAGTGCACACTTAAAGTTGTGTATACACCGCTGGAGTTGACGCTGACCGTTGTTCCCCAGGAAAGCACCCCAGATGCCTCTGATGTCAGCTCTCTCTGTGAGTGTACGAGTCTCAGTGGGAACTCAGTGGATACCGTCATTCCGAGTCCATCCCCCTCTGAAAGGCAGAGCCCATGGCCTGCTGTGTTTCCAATTCCAACCTTCTCACACAACACTGAACTGGCCTTAAGACAAGGAAACGAGATTTATTTAAGAGATGGCACCCCTATGACATCACCAAGTATCAAATCAGACATCCTGGAGCGCCTGGCAGAGGCCATGTTTTTCTACACAGCTTACCCCAATGATGCCCAGAGATGTGCAGTGGCAGAGGCACTAGTTGCAAAGCATCCCTGCTTAAAGGAGCCCGGATCTTTTAATGGAATTTATGGGTGGCAGGTAAGCCTAAAGTATAAGTGTGGAAACTACCGGACAAAACGGAAAGCACTTGGAAGCACTGAACTCCTGATAAACTCACTGAGAAACAAGTCAAGTGATGAGCGAAAAGCTGCTAAAAATGTCAAAAAACCAAAGAGGGCAGAGGTGAATTACTTGCCCTCACACCCACATGGTGAAACAGATGACACCCTTGAGAATCTGAGACTTGACCTAATTGCTGCCCATCAGACAAAGGACTCTGTCAGGAGCACAAATGATATGATGGCCATAACATACAGCTGGAGAAGACAGGAAGTTATTACAAAGTCTCCTGGTGTGGCAGAATTCAAGGAAAGATGGCCTGCCCTCTTCGAACCATTCCAGGTAAGTGACTTATCATTCAGTTTTTGCTGACACTACTCACTTCTGAGAACTTTTTAGAAATTGTGACTTGGACATGAGATAGTAGATTAATCTTTAAACCCCCTTAAATAAGTCAAACATTTGCTGTCTTACAGGTAAACGAGGAGTTCCGAAGATGTACTGCGGTTTCCCTGGAAGCGACGTTTATGTCACAGCTGGACAAATACACCCCAAAGCTCCTAGAACTCTTTAGTGCCAAGGGAGGAGCAACTGGTCAACGCATCAAAAAGTTGTTGATGGATCTGATACAGGTAGGGAAAAATTGGTTACAAAGTTAAGGTACGATATTAATCAATTGAGTGGTTTTGTTTTTCAGTTTTTTCAGCATCTTGCTTATCTGGGTGGCTTTTGTTTTGTTGTTTTTTTTTTTTTTGTTAATTAGCCAGTTTTTTTCTAAATTGTCTCGTGTTATTACTATTAATATATTATAATGAATAAAAAAGAAAAAATAATAGACCTACAGTAATTACAGGGTTGGAGTGAATTTACCAACAAAAATAATTTATTCATTATTGTTCTATTAACTAGGACCCAAGTGCCACTACAGTGAAGAAGAGAGATGTCACTCTGAGATGCCTCTTTGAGTATATGGGAGAGAGTGGACAGGAGCTTATCTCGGATTACTGTGTAAGTATTGTCTCAAAGCAGGTTTGGGTCAGTCTGGTGAACATGTTTAAATTGTGCGGACTGTTAAAGGATAACTCTTGCCAAATTGCAATCTAGGCTATTTTTGCTAATCTACCAGAGTCATACTTTCTTGTAAAAGCATAATTAGAATGGAAATGCCACTTTTAAGATTGACCGTATTTTTGTTTTCAGGTCAAAATGCCTTTTGAATGGGTGTGCTAGGGGCACTACAATGATTGCATCAAAATCGCTAGTTTTAAAACACTAAAGCGGCTCTACACATGAACTTGAGCATTGACAACATTGTTTGTGTACACACAGTTTACTAAAAAGAAATGTTTTGTGCGACTCACATTATCAGTTAGTGTTTACGGTGGCTGGAATTTTGACAGTCAAAAGTATTCGATCTCCGAATGCAATGTAATGAACTACATATGAGGAAATGTCATGAACTTGTAATTCCAATAAAAAGCATGATAACTTAGCTCATGGCAATTTATATGGAAACAAACTTTAGGAGCTTTCCATCTTTACTCTCCTCATGTTGCATTGCATTTGGAGATTGACAAAATTCCAGCTACCAGAAACACAAACATGTATGTATGTATGATCTACAGGGTATTGCACCAATGTTGTCTTAACCTAGAAGTGTGTCTATAACAGCTTTTCAGAGGATTAACTAGCGCTTAAATAATATGAATCACTGACTTGTCCAGGCGACACATAAAACTAAACATCAGTTGTCTTAAGAGTTCCTCACAGGTTGGCACTCTAGTAGACACAAACAAATGACTGGCCCTATGTCACCTAGGCACACGAAACAGCAGCCGCCACTGATAAAGTGAGTCGTACAAAACCTTTCTATAAGGCGCACTTAAAAGCCTTTAATTTTCTAATCCGGAGCGCCTTACATATGAATCAATTGGTTAATAACGCTCTGCGTTATTAAATTCGCCCGTGAACTCGCGCTCGTGTCCATCTTATGCCCGCTCTGTCACACGGCCAGTTCAACCTCGTATAAATCAGGTTATGTGTGTAAGTCACGTGCCCGCTCACGACCGCTCACTCTTACTAACAGACACACTGTCCCCCGCGCTGCTCGCGCGTCACAGAATGTTCATAAAGCGCTCCCTGTTCACAGTAACCGGGTCGTCTCATTCAAACAGCCTGCTGTTGCTGTCAGCGAGCCGCCGCACATGAATACTCATGAGTCAGGCTGCGAATGCAAGTTACGTGCCCGCCCCCAGCGCCTCACCTCCGGCGCCGCGCATTCGCTACATTCCCTTTGGCACATCTAGGGGATGCATAACGCAAACCCAGTCAAACGTTTGACTGCAGTATCTTATGCGCCTTATAATCCGGTATGCCCTATATATGAAAAATGTTCTAAAATAGGTCATTCATTGAAGGTGCGTCTTATAGTGCGGATAATACGGTACACAATGTTGTCAATGCTCGAGTCCATGTGTAGAGCTCCTGGTGACACTTCAAGTACAGTTTCATGTTGTGTTGAGCCTTCTTAGTGTTTTAAAAATAGTGATTTTTATGCCATCATTGTAGTGCCCCTAGCACTCCCATTCAAAAGGCATTTCGACTTCATATGAAAAAAGTCAATCTTGAGAGTGGCATTTCCATTCTAATTATGCTTTTACAAGAAAGAATGACTCTGGTAGATTAACAAAAATAGCCTAGGTTAAATTTTGGCAAGCGTTTCCCTTTAATGTGAACTGAATGAACCAGCATTTGGCAGGTAGCGGATTATTTATGCATTTATTTATTTTTCTTAATAAATGAGATTGTTTGTCTTAAATACTTTATCTTGTATCTCAAAAGGGGGCCGCAGAGACCACTGTTCATGAGTGACCTGAAAATTAAGAACATGAGCATCTATGTCTGCCGTGAGCCAGATGCAGTAGGAATCATCATTGAGGGAATACCAGTCCTTACCAATCTTGGAAACCTGGCCAAAGCATGCTGCTTCCTGCTTGGGTTGACATATGCACTTAATCTTGAGTATCCATCCAAGCTTTCCAAAACATTTGAGGTGTTTCAAAGACTTTTCGTGGGACTTGACACACTGCGCCCAAAACCAAGCCCCAAGTTCATGACCCTGAAAAACAAACTCCTTGCCTAGGCACTCAGACATGACTGTCACTGCACTTGTGAACAGCTGTTTTCTTCTTTCTATTTTCAACATCATTATACATTGGACATTATGGGTGTTATGTCCAATGTTATATTGGACATAATTGGACATTCAGGGTGTTTTAATGGTTTATCCTTGTCATGTTTTATACTGTACACAGGTCATACTTCCTGGTGTGAAAAAGTAATTATATTTTATACACACAAAATAGACCTGCTATGAAGCTGCACTTTAAAAACTGGTCAGTAGGTGAGATCAGTGAGATGTTTGACTAAAGATGTTTCAAAATATTCACACACGCTGTGAAGGTATTATGCCAAGTTGAGGTCAGATGGTCATGCTTGTGACCTGTAATGTTAGTGTTAAAATGTTTCAATATTATGTTCACACTGTACTGTTAAAAGGATAGTTCACTTCAAAATGAAAATTCTGTCATCATTTACTCACCCTCAAGTTGTTTTAAACCTGTATGAATTTCTTTCCTCTACAGGACACAAGGAAGATGTTTGAAGAATGTCAGTAACCGAACAGTTAACTGGACCCATTGACTTCCATATTAGAAAAAAATAAAAAGACTATGGAAGAACATTCTTCAAAATATCTTCCTTGTGTTCAGCAGAAGAAAGAAATTCATACAGGTTTAAAACAACTTGAGGGTGAGTAAATGATGACAGAATTTTCATTTTGAAGTGAACTATCCTTTTAAGGTGTTTTACTAACTTACTATTTACAAGCTGAGGTCATATTTTGTTTAATACATGAATACAGAAGTTCTTGATTGTTTATACTGTCCAGCTCATTCCCACTATTTGGATATGGCATGTGAATTGTTAAAAAAATAGCAAGTGCCAGTTAACTTGATATTAAAGTTTTAATATTATGTATGTACACACAGTAAAATATACTGTGAAGGTGTTCTTCTAACCTGCACTTTATAAGTTGAGGTCATGCTTTTTTTTAATGCATGAATAGATGTTATTGATTGTTAACACTATCCAGCTCATTTTGAATTTGGTTTGTAAATTGTTACTTAATTTTGTAACATTATGTACACAGAACTGTACTGTAAAGGTGTTCCACTAACCTGCACTTTATTTGCTGAGGGCATGTTTTCTTGAATGCCTGAATACCAATGTTTATACTGTCCAGCTCATTGCTACTGTTTTGGATATGGCAATGATTTAATAAATGTTGGAAATTGACATAGTAGCAACTATTTATTTGAAGCTATTTACACTTTCAAAACAAAGAGGGTAAATTGATCAAAATTAATAAATCAGAACATTATCTACTTATTTTTTTCATTTAAGTTACCTATTTTAATTAAGTTTAATGTGTATAAAATGATGATATTTTCTACATTGATAGTACTCAATTTATTGGCTTTTTCTGAAAATGCTACTTAATATTTTTGCATACATTGAAATTCACATTATTAAGTTGTCTTTACTCAAAATATCAGTTAGTTCACTAAACTTGAAAAAAATAGTTGGAAAATGTTGTCTTAATTTTATTGAGTTAGATCCAAGTAACAGTTTTAACAGTGTACTACGGAAAACCAACTCGAATACCTCTTCCAGCAACTGACAGGTTTAAAGACATGAAAGGATAGGTTTGTGTTTTTTTGTAGTCTATCTCAAAACAATGTTAAAATATGATGTGCACAGTGAAAAGGTTATTGTTGGCTATTAGCATCCCCTTCATAGGCATGGCCAAATTGTTAGAAATTAGGGACAAATCCACTCTTCTCCTTTCATGAAAAATGTTTCCCAAACCTCCCAAGACCTGGGCTTTGATTCTGTGTGTATTTATAGTAGTAGCATTGTCTTTGAACAGGGCATACATTTAAAAAAAGAAAAGATTATGTGTACCCAATGTGTAACAAAGAAGAAACAGACATCAGAACATGGATGGCAAGTGACCCTAGAGGGAACAGGCATGTGCCCACTAATGAGCACAATAGGTCTAAGTTGAGCAGAATGAACATATGGTGCATGGATCTCAAAGCCTAAATTCCCCATATGAGAACAGAGGATTTTAGGAGGCTAAGTTTAGTTGAGGCTAAATAAGGCTTAATCAGTCTAGTTAAAAAAATTAAATGGATATTGTTGTTAGGTCCTTGTGTAGGTTTACTGTTGGAAGGAAGTATCCCACTGCTGCAGCTCAGCAAGTAAACACACAAAGAATGAGCAGGACACTTTACCCCTAGTTGCTCCAGTGGCGTGCGACCTCTGACATATATATGAGTTTATGGTCTCAGTCGCTAGTTTCAAGTGTTCTTCAACACAGCATGATGTCCATTTAGTAAATTATGGTCCCATTTAGAGAAAAGTAGACCAGAAAGCAGGGGAGGCTTTAGGGCGGGGCTACCTTGTGATTGACAAGTCGCTATGTGTGACCCAAATATGGTAGCCCATGGATGTTCAGTCTGTGTTCAGGACAGAGCTGAACACCTCTTTTCTCTCAGCTGGACAGGTATGCTGGAATAAAATACAGCAGCTTGTTACTTTCTATAAATTGAATATAAATTGAACAAAAAGACGTTCTGTTAGCTTGCTGCTCAGCTTCCAGTCTGAAGGGGAGACGTTTGAGAACAGACTTTTGTTGGTCTGGAGAAGCATTTATTACCTGACACACCGACACTGTACTTTTACTGCCAGGATATTTTCCTCCTCTGAGATTCACTGTCACTTTCTGTCACTAGGACAATGAAACACTGTGATCTCCAGATTAAAGGAGCTGCTCTGATAACAGCACCTGTCAGGTAGATGTCCTGTAGGGTTTCAGCGGGGTCTTAAAAAGTCTAAAATTTCAAAATCAAAATTTAAGTCTTAAAGTCATCATTAAATCATTTTAAATGGGTATTTATTTTCCAACGTCCATGTAACGCTACCTCTAATGCTCACTGAAATGGCCCTGCAGCGCTCAACAATGTTTTTGTTTTTTTTACTCCAAATGTAATTTGCTGTATTAGGAAGACAAAGACTAACAGGCAGCCTTCGTGTGATTGCCGCAAGTCTTTTGGATTGTACCACAGATATAAAACAGATTTATTCTTTAGCTATGGGGAAGTGCAACCTTATCGGTTTTTAGATGGGAAAACCAATCTGAGAGCTTAAAACCAGTCTCTAGCAACACATTTGAAGCCTACTGTCGCTGCTTAATGAATGACCGCCGCTATTACAATTTCACACAATCGTCAATGATTAAGGTATGGTAACACTCAATGCATAGCTGTCTTCCTCTCCTCATTCTTCAAAGGAGGAGCAGAAATCATGTACTGTGACATCAGTAAACCTCATGTAGCACATTCTATGATGCATCACACTTAAGGGAAAAGTTGCAAAATGGACAAAAACATCTACTGTCAATGAAAATCCCCATTTCATGCTTTAGCTGCACCCTAAGAAATATGAGGAAATAAAGTGAAATAAAGTAATCTGCAAACTACAAGGTGTAATCTTTAAAATATTTCAACTGATGAAAGCCAGCATTATTATATCATGATAAAAAGGCAAGGTCATGAAACATGCATGTATTTCCAGCATTTTGAGATTGATAGGATGCATTTTAACGGCTCTGATAGTTACAAATTGTCATATAGTATGTATGATGTAGCTGTAGGTGTAAGTGAACATTTCACCTTTTGAGTAATCACTGTAGAGGTCACATTACATACTCAACAAGACACAGCATGAATCATATTTGTCATCAAACAGTCTATGCATGGTTGGCTGACTGGCTACAACAAGCCCTGGAGGTGTGACAGGATGACGGTCATGAAGGTGACTCGTTGGACACGGTACATATCCTCACTTACCTCTATTAAAGGCGACACTAACAAGCTAGACAGTGTTTGTTTTCTAATCAAAACTGAAAACCTCTGTCCCAAGAAACACGTGCTGTAGCTACTTAGCGCACTGAAGAGATGAGGCATCATTTTATGAGTAAAAAAATACCAAACAGAGATTTGTAAAATAAATTGTACAAATTGCAGAAAATAACTAACCAATATGTAATAGTATATTTGCTACAAACTTGCATGTTGTCTTAAAAACAGTTTTAGCTTTTATTGCTGCAAAATTGTTGCGCAAAGGGATTTTTAAAAGTGCTATAAGGAACGTTTATCGTAACCTGGAATATGCAGTATCCTGTATCAAAGTTTGATGGCATTAACGCTATACAGTTTTGTTGCAGTACTGGTTGTGTGAAAACCAATGAGGAACCTCATTAAAATGAGTGAGCAGGCATCTGTGCTCATTGATCCTACTGCTCGGCTTAGCGTTGCCACCTTGGTGATGTAATTCTGGCAGATGATGTGCTCTTCAGGGATGATGTGAAGAGTTGATCCCATTTGATCTGAGCACCACTGTCAGGCTTGCTGAAGCAGCTTTTGAAGCAAATATTTTCTTTTGAATAAGGGAAAGACACATTGAATCCATGTTTGGTAGTAAACAAATAACATATCATTCATGTTTACATGCCACGCTTCAATGCATAATGCATGTTAGACACATGCTGCACAAATTTAACATGAAACGTGTTATTTGTGTAGCATGTGAGTTACCTATGCCTAAGGTTTTCTTCTCTCCTTTTTAACCCTTATTATCTGGGAAAGTCATTGGTGGTAATGAGGGAGGAGAAACAACTTTCCTCTTGTCTTTTCTCGATGCTAATTTAAGATCTTAAAATTCTCTTTTTTTCCTCCCACTCCACTGACCTTTATTTGTCTGAAGGTTGTTGTTGAGATCCAAAAGAAAACTTGATTGCCATATAAATGCGCCTGCACAATTTTAGAAATGTGTCTTAGTGATCAAATTCAAGCCTAAACTCAGCTATGAGCACAGCAAAAGAACTCCTCCTTTTCTTGTGTCTCTACTGTTATTATCAAACTGGACAGCATCATTTGCATTTATTCTTTAGTTTATTATTTCCTAAATGGGGGGTGGTGGTGGTGGTGGTGGTGGGGAGGGGTGGGTTAGGAGAAACAGGTCAGGATTCAGTAATCTCCAAATAGGAAGATGGTTTATTTCTGATGAGCAGAAACATTTTCCACTGGGCTTGTTCAACTCACTGTTGTCAGCATCACCAGTGATTTTCAGCTTACACAAATCTTCTGTTAAATGATCCCACCCTTGCCCCTGTTTCCTGTTGCTACAACACTACAACATCCAGGGATGTTTTCCAGAAAGTGGGTTTAGTAATAACTCTGAGTTAATAGTTAACCTTGAGATGATGGAAACTCTGGGTTTTCAGTTTCAGAAAGGGGGGTAACTTAAACTTTTTTTTGTCTTTTGTTTGTTTTGTTTTGTTGTATTTTTTGCTGTTTGAATAAGTACATAATCGAGGTTAAATAAATAAATACTTGTCAGTGGTCACTTTAATAGTGTATATAGAAAAATATGTGTGTATGTGTATATATGTATGTATATATGTATGTGCATGGAGAGAGAGGAGAGAGGTGTGTATATATCTATATATATAGATATAGATATATAACAACATTAATAATAAATATAAATATTGTAAATTGAAGGAATGTAAGAATTAAAGGGGTAGGAGTACATAAGTTTTACTTCTTCCTACTCCTTTTCGCATGTGATAGAAGTATGCTAACACAGGACAGAAGGGTATTTTGTTTGCTGCTCATCTGTTCTTTTTTTCTCCTATGTTTTTAAACATTGTTTTATTTATTTTTTTTAATATACTTTCTCTTGCATGTTCGAAATAAAGATTTCAATTCAATAAAAAAAAAAAACTGTGAACCTCTTTTCAATAAACCCTGTGTCTCCGTCTCCTCCCTCTGACAGAGCCAGACACAGTTTAATTTCCTCATTGATTCAGTATGTATCAAAGCGCAATAGTTAACAAAGATTTATTTTATGTCAGAAACTAAATCCTGGTTGGATATTAGTTTGTTACTCAGGACTATCTAAACTTACCACTTTTATGTGCTGTCAATTCTTTAAACAGCGGTTTTTGGCCTCTCATTTAAATATTTCACAGCTTGACAGCTCAGAATAAAACTGCATGTCCTTTTTTAATAACACTGACTGACTCTGCACACAATATAGCTGCCAGTTTTCAGAGCTGTTCCAGTGAAATGTTTATTGTACATATTGTGTGATCTCAGTTTAAATTGTAAAAATAGGTATGTAGCTTTACAGACAGATCAATGGATAACTAGTTATAAAGTGAGTTTAAATAGGCTGCATGTAGGACTATACGCAGTATTAAAAAAAAACCTTTACTTTCTAACTACATTCTGCTGCTGCACCACAATCCTGGTCACACAAATGAACATATAATCTAATAGTAAGTAATTCTGTTCCATCAGCGCGGCCAATCACAGCTTTTGAGCCATCCAAATACATGCCTAAAATTTTAGATCTGCTGTATTTTAACCTCGAGGTCTTTTCAAGTGTAAATCACCAAACATGTCATTACTTTATCAGATTGTGAGTTTACAATATATATATAGTTAAAAATGTTTTTATCTTCAGTTGCTGTCAGATAAAAGCTGAACAAATATATTTAAAAATGTTATACAGGCTAATATATAGTCAGATTCCACCACTTTATTAAATGTCTGGTAAATGATGCAGTAATGGACAACACTGAATAAAACTTTGTGTTAACTTATTGACACACCTTTCCCCATTCTGACTCTTCTTCTTCTCTTCTTTTAGAGATAAATGTGCACAGCCTGCATATACATGCATTAATATCTGTACATCCACTGGATTAAAATGGAGACTCTGCTTTTTATCTGTTGCCGTGGTTAATCATAGAATCAGCACTCCATTGATGATGACTTTTGTCATTTACCAAGAATGGGTTCATCAACTCAGAGTTCAGGGTTGGAGTCAGAGTTATTAAACCTGCTTTCTGGAATACACTACAGAAAGCAACTGTTAAACTCTCCCACTGCTGGTTATGATGTGCATGTGACTCACGATGGCTTCTGTTCTTCTTGTATCACATCTGGTCTGATTGAGGGAAGAGCCAGTAAAGAGGGCTTGGGATGTTTTGCCTCTTGCCCACCTTCTAGCCATGGATGCAGCAGGTTGTTTGTGACCTGTTGTTTTTGGCTTTATTTGTTTGTTTAGGTTTAGTTTAAGGTTGGTAGAGGGAAGACTCCAGAATGCAGCCATTAATAACATTATCAAGTACACCTGTGCTTCTCCTGCTTTGACAAAAAGGCACACAAAAGTTAAACTTTACATTTATGGTTAAAATACTTTTGGCAATTTACTTGAAACCAGTTTTAATACAACACTTTCATTAGTCTATTAAATATATTATCATTGATAAATTATGTTGGAAGGTATTTTTGTACACCACAAAAGGAGATAACATAGCTCCTAAAATAATCCAGTATGAAGATATATTTTTCTAAATGAAATGACATCACTTGATGTCACCAAAAACACATATTTCAGACGTTGTAGTGTCTAATCTAGTTGATTCGTTATAAATCCATCAAATGAGAAATAAGCTGTTGTTCCAACGTGTGAAACTGTGCATCAGGCAAAAGATACCTCTGGATGATATCTATTACGTCTTTCTCAGTTGTAAGCTCATAGTCCTTCTTGTTCTTAAATGGTAAATGTCCAGCCAGCTCACAGAGAGCAACATTGAAGGCAGACTCCTCCTTGGCCCCGAAGCATGATACTCTGGGCCACAAAACGATACGAACACCTTTTCTTGAACAGCGATCCTCTTCTTTCTGCATGTGATCACAGGGTGGACATCCTCTAGTCAAGAACAGGTTGTGAGCAATGTTACACTCCACAAGAAAGTCTGTCACTTTACAGATGGCTCTGGCAACTTTCTCCACCCACTCTGACTCTGTGTAAAACAAAAAGCCACCAGGAAAGTCCAATAAGCAATAAAACCCCTCTGCAGGAATCAGCGGCTTGACTGCCATAGATTCTACCTTGAGCTCATGGTCCAGGTAATACCCATGTAGGTGCAAATGATTGACAGACGCAAATGCTCCAAGACTGTTGAACCCCACACGGAAGCCAGCATCGGCACTAAGGAGCACAGATTCAATGCCAGCCTGGATGGCGAACCTCGTAAGGACCTGTGGGAAACAGCGTGAGGGATCTGGAACAAAGAGACAATGCCCAAACTCCAAAGGGCTGACGTTAACCAGCACAACCATCCTGCATTGTTGATGCAGCTGTCCCTTTTCATTTACCCCCTCAGTGTCCTTTACCATCTCACATATTATTTCTTCTGGATTGATTTTGTTAAAATTAAACTGCTTGGCACTGAACTCCTGCTGAATGCTCAGTATCTCCTGAGGCTTTCTTCTCTCTATTCCTCTTTGAACATTCAGCTGGGCCACATAGCCACACAGGCCCGGCAGGATGCGTGTTTGTAAATCACCCAGATGGTAGCGAAAGAGTCCCCTGTTCATCCTGTCTGTCCAGCCGGCTTGGATGGTTCTGTCAAACTTTGTTGGCGGAGATGCCATCCCAAGGCTGTTTCCGCTGCTCCGACGCACACCTTTGACAAAGTCCTCCTTGCTATAGACAAACTGGAGCGGCATGCTTGGATCTTGGCGAACAGCGAGGCAGAGAGGCATGCCAATAAGGTTCACTATGGTAGGTCAGTTAGGTATCATCCTGCTGAATCATCGGACAGAGAGCCCGGTTGTATATGGGGCCTGTGGACATAGGGTTGCAAATAACAATGATGTATTAGTCTGCCCATAATTCTATTGATAAGTCAATTAATTGTATAGTCAATAAAATGCTTGTTTGGCCAATGGGACAAAACCAAAACCCAGAATAGTAAGGACAACTATCATAGAAGAAAATAAAGCCATAAAACAATCACATTTGACTAGCTGGAAACAGTGAAAATGTGGCCTTTCTGCTTAAACTATTAACTGATTATTTACATTGTGGCCAGTTAATTTTCTCAGTACAACTGACTGGCTGACATATTTAAGTTCAGCTAAGTTCATTTAGTGTAACGTTACAGAAAGAATCCGCTCTAAAATCAGAACTATAACATTAGTAGAGGGCAGAAAAACAGAGTAAGCCACAGTCTAAACCTGGGATACCAAGACACAACATGCAAATTATTGTTTCTTTTTTTGCACTCATCGTGCTTGTTTCGTTGATGGTTTGCCCAGGACACAAGCACGAGTTGATTTGGTTTGACAGTAATACACTCACCTTTATTTATGTTGACTGTACATCACCGCGTCAAAGTCAGCGTCTTGAAATAAACAGCCTATTAAACGTCTTTAAAAAGGCAACACGAACTCTTATTCACCTTCGCATATTTTCTTTTTATCCGGTTTTTCCCTCTAGCACCGGTTTGTTTGCCGGGCTAGCTAACTTCCTGAGTGTTCTTCTTTGTTGGTGTATATCCGGTTAATTTTTTCAGAATAAATGTTTAGAATAAAATCATTTATTGTATGAGCTCCGGAGTTAACTTAATAATTAATTAATAATTTACATGGTTGTATTTACGCATTTATCTACACTTTGATTATGGTTATGATTGTGGTAGTAGAGATTGCAGTAAAGTTATTCCTTACAAACACATAATCAATTTACAAATAGGAGGCATGTAGGCTATAGTTACAACATATTGGCAAACAAGGCACTGTTACATCCTGTACATTTTGCTGAAGACGGATCCATGCAGATTCCATGCATGTATACTTATAAAAGTGTTTTGTAACCATCACCAACCCATAATATTATTGTACTGGCTGACCATTTGCTCAGGAATCTCTTGTTAACTTAATATGTGCCCATAACCCAACCAACCCCCAGTTAACACACACACACACACACACAAAAGGTATTTGCTAAAGCCATATGGTAAACCCCCTTGTAACTGAAATAGTATGTGCGCAATATTTTACTGTTGAGCAACTTTCCAGTTTTTCCTAGCTGAGCCATGTAGGCTCAACTAACTTTGAAAGAATGAGTAGCTGGCCAATCAGGCATCATGGTTATTTTAGTCACTGCATGCTTTTGGAGATAAAGCAGGCAGTGATTGGCACAGCTGTGAAGTCTGCCACAGAGTTTTTGGACTCACCACAGTTGATGCATCTCGACCAACCGATAAACTGAACTAGATGAACATTTAATTTCTCATATTTCAGTAAGGACTCGTAAGAGAAAGTATGGAAGCTAACAACAACGGAGTAAGTGCAGTTGTGTTTGTAAATGTAATACTTTGTAAGCAATAATATCTATCTATAAAAGTTGTTGATATACAGTGCAAAAAAAATTAGGGCACCAAATAATTATTTTTGATTAATGATTTTCATTTCTTGTGTTTCTTACTAAAGTGAAATGGTTTATGAGAGCTTTAAGAGTAATATAATAACAGAGCTGTGTTTGTTTGGTTGAACAGATGGCAGTCTGGTCAGCCATGCCTCTAGTTATTTTAAACACCATCAAGAGTTTCTATTCCCAATCACACTTCAAGATAACCTACATGCAA
Source organism: Micropterus salmoides (assembly GCF_014851395.1). Taxonomy (NCBI): domain Eukaryota; kingdom Metazoa; phylum Chordata; class Actinopteri; order Centrarchiformes; family Centrarchidae; genus Micropterus; species Micropterus salmoides. The sequence continues at coordinate 23,101,409 of NW_024044570.1, forward strand.
AATCCTGTCGTGATTGAATTTGTATAGCAATTTTAATATGGCCATACAGTTACAGACTACTTTGTGTCTTTAATTTCCTTTCCTCTGACCGTTTTGTACTATTTTTTTTGTAGACGGGAAAGAAAGCAGAGGATCAAGCCCACACTCTAAATATAAATAGGACACCAGATACGGATGCAGACCTCACAGCAAAGGATTCCCAGCCACCCTTCAAAGCCATTGTCCAAGGTATGCCATGCATTCAGCCTATCATTGTGTAGTGTAGATTGTGATTATTAATTCAATCCTTTTCAATTTAAATTAACACATGTAAAAGTTATAAAAATAAAAGATAATTCCCATAAACATACATGTATGGAAAAAATGGTAAAATACTCCAACGAAGGTTAAAATCAAGGGCAACTGGACTTGGTTGAATACTTGGTAAAATACTCATAATTAACAAAATAATCTCAATTAAAATATTGTTAACTGTGCAGAGCTTTCAGCTGCTCCTGATCGTTATTACTGTGAGATACTAGCTAGAAATACTCAGTCTAGTTATTATGTAGACCTTTGTGCTTGGAAACATTTGTTACATATTCTGTTACCAAAGGTCTAGAATAAATTGTGTGCTAAGATAGGCCTATATTAAATGTAGTTGTAAATGGGCATACATACACATTTATACTTTTCTGGTCTACCGACCACTCAACACACTTTTTACTGTACACCAAAATGAACAAACCCAAGAACAGTTTCTACCCACAGGCCATCACTCTGATGAACAGCTGACTTCTGACTCACCGTGTCAAGAACCATTCCTGTACAATAACCCAGTAACTCTGTCTCTAATCAGCCACCTGTTTACTGGTTACTACTATTATTTATTTGTCATTCTGTAATTCAGTGCTGTTCATACCATTCATATTGTATATATCATAACCACCTACCTCAAGTACATAACACCTGCACATAATACATTTATTCCAGCATCCTTTGCATGCTATGCTCCATTGCACTGCGTACATGTGTATTCATGCATGTATGTGTATATCACATCCTCCAACATGTACATAATAATAACAATAATAATGATAATGATGATAGTGTGTATATGTGTTGTGTACTGTCTGTCTGATTTTATCATTGTATGAGTAAACACATTGTGAGCAATGTACGATCCAGAGTAAAATTCCTCATATGTGTACACATTCCTGGCAAATAAAGTGGATTCTGATTATTACATTCCCCATTCACACACACATTCTGATGACTGGACTGGCGGGAGCCCAGAATCCCCACTTTACCGGTTTACCACCTGAGCCACAGCCATCCCTTATAACAGTCTCAAAACATTATTAATACATGTCCTATCTTTTCATGACTTCCTCAATATACACAATGTCATAATATGTTTTTTCCCCGAGAAGCCATATTTTCATAATACATAAATAACAACACATGCAAACCAAATTAAATAATTTCTTCAATGAGTCAGATTAAAAGACCTATAGATTGATTTTATTTATCAAGTACAATATAAATCTTGGGTCTGACTCTGCATAGTGATTCCATCTAATGTTATTCTTGTTTGATGCTTTTCTTTCCTCACACCAGGTCAGCCTGCCACTTCTGCGGAGAACGGAGAAAACAACCCTAGGGTCCAACCTGGCCCTGTAGCAGATAAGGAAAATGCTATTAAGCCAAAACTCCAGATCACCTTTAGCACATTTACTGTTAAGAATGGTGAAGATCTGAAAGTAGAGATCCCAGTGGTTGGGGACCCAGCACCAAAGATTGAATGGAGAAAAGATGGTCAGGCAGTCAAAGAGACATCGAGGCTAGAGGTTTTAAATACATCGTCATTAACAGTTCTTCATATCAGACATGCTGCCAGGGAGCACTCTGGTCAATACGCTATCATAGCAAGCAACAGTGCTGGAAAATATACAGGAGAAATCACTGTGGTTGTTCTTGAGAAGCCGGACCCACCCACCGGGCCTGTGAGGATTGATGAGGTCAGTTCTGACTATGTTACCATTTCCTGGGAGCCACCAGACTACACAGGAGGCTGTCAGCTAGACAACTACATAGTGGAGAAACGAGAAACTACAAGTACAGAATGGCAGACTGTGTCAGCAACGACAGTAAGAACCACAATCAAAGTCACCAAACTGAAGACAGGAAGTGAATACCAATTCAGAGTGTTTGCAGAAAATAGGTATGGAAAGAGTACTGCAATCACCTCTCCTATTGTAACTGCACAATATCCTTTTAGTGTGCCAATTGCTCCTGGCACTCCCTTTGCATCCACAGTGACAAAGTACAGCATGGTGGTTGAATGGGAGCCTCCAGCCAAAGACGGAGGCAGCCCTATCGTTGGCTATCACCTTGAACGCAAGGAAAAGAACAGCATTTTATGGACCAAGCTGAACAAACTTGTTATACCTGATGCCCGCTTCAAAACAAGTGGACTAGTGGAAGGCATTGAATATGAATTCCGAGTCTTTGCTGAGAATATTGCTGGACTCAGCCCATCTAGCAAGATCTCTGAATCATATGTGGCAAGAGACCCCTGTGATCCACCTGGTAAACCTGAAGCTGTTGTCATTACTAGAGAGAACATCACACTTCAGTGGGCAAAACCCAGGTTTGATGGTGGAAGCACCATTACGGGCTACGTTGTTGAAAAGAAGGAGCTCCCGGATGGCAGATGGATGAAGGCAAACTTCACCAATGTTATTGAGAATCAGTTCACAGTCACAGGTCTGACCGGAGGCCAAACTTACGAGTTTAGAGTAACTGCTAAGAATGGTGCTGGTGTTTGGAGCACACCTTCAGAAAGTGTAACCATCATCGCTCAGGATGTTATTGAAGGACCCACAGCATTCATTGATCCTAAGTACAAGAGTACTACTGTTGTTCAGGCTGGTGAGACATTCGTTATTGATGCAGATTTCTTTGGGAAGCCCCTCCCAGAAGTAACATGGCTGAAGGATGGAAAAGAAATTGACAAAGCTACCCAGAGAATGGAGGTCAAAAACACCCTCACTCACACAACTCTGACAGTCAGGGACTGTATACGAGTGGATGGGGGACACTTTGTCTTGAGCCTCAGCAACATTGGCGGAACTACATCTATCCCAGTTCATGTGAAGGTCCTGGATAGACCTGGTCCTCCAGATGGACCTCTGAAGTTGAAAGTTGTCAGTGCAGAAAAATGTAATCTTCACTGGAACCCCCCTGTAAACGATGGCGGTGCCAGTGTTTCCCACTACATCATTGAAAAAAGAGAGACCAGTCGTGTTACATGGACTGGGGTTGATCCTCAAGTTGAAGCTGTCAGTTACAAAGTGACAAAACTGGTACCAGGTAAAGAATACATATTCAGGATTGCTGCCGTGAATACATTTGGTGTTGGTGAATTTCTGGAATCAGATCCCTTCATTGCACAAAACCCTTTTACGACACCAAGTGCACCATCTACCCCTACAGTCAGCACTGTGACTGGTGACTCTATAGTGCTAACATGGGAAAGGCCTGAGACTGATGGAGGCTCAGAGATTGATGGCTACATCCTGGAGAAACGTGACAAAGAGGGTGTCAGGTGGACTAAATGCAACAAGAGAAGACTAAATGACTTGCGTTTCAGATGCACAGGTCTCGCTGAGGGACATTACTATCAGTTTAGAGTATTGGCAGAGAATGCTGCCGGTGTGGGTGCACCCAGTGAGCCAAGTGAGTACATAAAAGTATGTGAAGCTACTTACCCACCTGGTCCTCCTACCAACCCCAAAGTGACAGATTATTCCAGCAGTACTATATCTCTGACCTGGTCAAAGCCCATTTATGATGGTGGAGCAGCCATCAGTGGATTTGCAGTTGAGATGAAAGAAGCAGCAGAAGATGAATGGATCACATGCACACCGAGCACAGGTGTAGAGGACACAAACTACACTGTAAAGAGACTGAGAGAAAATGCAGAGTACAATTTTCGTATATGTGCAGTGAATGCCGCTGGAGTTGGAGAATATGTGGATCTACCTGGGTCTGTGGTAGCTGCTGAAAAACTAGAGGCACCTGAGATTGAGTTGGAGACTACCTTGAGAAAGATTGTCAGTGTTCGAGCCTGTTCCACATTACGTCTCTTTGTCACCATCAGAGGAAGGCCAGAGCCAGAGATTAAGTGGTCAAAGGAAGGTGGCACTCTCAGTGAGCGTGCTCAAATTGAAGTAACAAGCTCCTACACAGAGTTATTGATCGAGAATGTCAATAGAAATGACACAGGAAAATATGTGTTGACTGCTGAGAACTGCAGTGGCTCTAAATCAGCATTTATCAATGTCAGGGTATTGGATTCCCCCAGCGCACCAACAAACTTACAGGTAAAGGATGTAAAGAGAGACTCCGTGTCCATCTCCTGGGACGCACCTCTCATTGACGGTGGAGCAAAGATTTCACACTACATCGTAGAAAAGCGAGAGGAGGCTAGGAAGGCATTTTCAAGCATCTGTAGCAACTGTGTGAGAAACTCATACAAGATTGACAATCTCCAGGAAGGATGTTTCTATTATTTCCGTGTCCTTGCTGTGAATGATTTTGGGGCTGGACTGCCAGTAGAGACCACTGAGGCTGTTAAAGTGTCTGAAGCTCCACTGCCTCCTGGCAAAATCACTCTCAGTGATGTTACTTGCAATAATGCAAGACTCTCTTGGGAGAAGCCTGACCATGATGGAGGAAGCAAAATCACGTGTTATATTGTAGAAATGCAGATTAAGGGAGATGACACATGGACAATATGTTCAGAGAGTAAAGCACAGGAAGTGACTATTAATGGGCTGGAAAAAGGAAAGGAGTATTTCTTTAGAGTAAGTGCTTTGAATGAAAAGGGAAAAAGTGAACCAAAGTCTCTTTTCGCACCAGTTACAGTAAATGATAATAGGGCTGAGCCCATTATTAATTTGCTGTCCAACACATTCAGTGTGAGGGCAGGAAATGATTTAAAAATCGATGTTCCATTCAAGGGTGTACCACTGCCAACAGTGGCCTGGAAGAAAGATGGCAACTTGATAAAAGAGACGAGCAGGGTAAATGTACACACATCTGACACATCATCTCAGATTATTATCAAAGATGCAACCAGAATAGACTGTGGCAAGTATGAGATGACCCTGGTCAACTCAGTTGGAACGACAACTGCTGAAATCTTTGTTAATGTTTTTGAAAGACCTGGACCACCAAGTGACCTCAGTGTGGATGAAGTGAGTGCTGATTTTATGTCTTTGTCATGGCAGCCCCCACATTATACTGGCGGATGTCAAATCAGTAATTATGTTGTTGAGAAGAGAGATACAGGCAGCACAGTATGGCAGACTGTGTCAGCTACAGTGGCTAGAACATCAATCAAAATTTCCCGCCTGACACAGGGCACTGAATACCAGTTTCGTATTGCTGCAGAGAATCGCTATGGCAAGAGCCACTTTGTTGAGTCTGAGCCCGTTGTTGCCCAGTATCCCTTTAAGCCGCCTGGTCCGCCAACCAATCTCCGTGTTGTGAATGCCTCAAAGTCCGTCATGGTAGTTGCATGGAGCAAGCCAGACAATGATGGTGGCAGCCCGATTATTGGTTATCATATTGAATGCAAAGATCAAAGCAGTATTTTGTGGACAAAGTTAAACAGAAGCCCAGTGACTGAGAACCAGTTCAAAGTAACAAGTGTTGAAGAAGGTCTGATATATGAGTTTCGGGTCTCTGCTGAGAATAGGGCTGGTATAGGACCATGCAGTAAGGCATCCGAGCCTGTAGCGGCAAGAGACCAGTGCGATCCCCCACGCAACCTCACAGTCACCAATATAACCAACAGCTCAGTTTCCCTCTCATGGGACAAACCAGAATATGATGGTGGGGCTAAAATAACTGGCTACATTGTTGAGCGTAAAGAGCTGCCAGATAGTTGCTGGCTAAAGTGCAACTTCACCAACTTACAGGACACCTTCTTGGAAGTGACTGGCCTCACAGAGGGTGAGGAGTATGATTTTCGTGTGATTGCAAAAAATGCAGCTGAGCTCTTTAGTGCCTCTTCTGAAACCACAGGACCAGTTACAGTGCAGCATAACGTGGAGCCACCCAAAATTATCTTGGAAGACAAATACAGACAGGTGTTGGTTGTCAAAGCAGGAGAGCTCCTAAGAATAGATGCTGACATCTCCGGTCGCCCCAACCCTACAGTGTTTTGGTTGAAGAATGGTAGAAATATTGGCACTAAGGGAAGGGTTGAGATAACTGCAACAAAGGTGCATACCTCTCTACTTATCCGAGAAAGTGTGAGGAAAGACTCTGGACAGTATACTCTGACCCTACAAAATACAGGGGGTACTACATCTAAGGCTATCACCTGCAAGGTCCTGGACAGGCCCGGTCCACCCGCTGGACCACTGGAAGTGTCGGGATTATCAGCAGACAAATGCACCCTATCATGGGGACCCCCTCATGAGAATGGCGGTGCTGAAATCATGTACTATATTGTTGAGAAGTGTGAAACCAGCCGCGTAGCTTGGATCCTTGTGTACGGTGACATGATGGCAACTACTTGCAAAATAACCAAGCTGCTCAAAGGTAATGAATACCTTTTTAGGATAAGGGCAGTGAACAAGTATGGGGAAGGTGAGAATTTGGAAAGTGAGCCTATCAAGGCCATGGATCCCTTTAGTATCCCATCTGCTCCGATGGATGTTGAGGTCACAAGTGCAACAAGTGATGCTATGACTATCTGCTGGAAGAGACCTGTCACTGATGGCGGCAGTCGTATCAGCGGTTACATTATAGAGAAGAGGGAAAAGCAGGGTGTTCGCTGGGTTCGTGTCAATAAGAAACCAGTCTATGACCTACGTGTCAAAGCCTCCTGTCTGCACGAGGGATGCGAGTATGAATTTAGAGTTTTTGCTGAGAATGCTGCTGGGTTAAGTGAACCCAGTCTTCCATGCCCACTCACCCTGGCAGAGGATCCAAAGTTTCTACCTTGCCCTCCTGCCAAACCCACCATAATGGATTCATCCAGGTCCTCTATCACTCTGTCATGGAACAAGCCGCTGTTTGATGGTGGAGCAGCAGTCACTGGGTACAAAGTTGAATTCAGAAAGTCATCAGAAGAAGACTGGACTGTTGGTGTGTATAACACAGATAAAACTGAGTTTACAGTTACTGGACTCACTTCTGGGACAGAGTATGTGTTTATTGTGAGATCCATAAATAAGATTGGCATCAGCGAGCCCAGTCCTGAAACAGATCCTCAGGTGGCCATGGAGAGAGAGGAGGAGCCCAGGTTTAATGTTAGCACCGAGATGAGGAAGACCCTGCTTGTTAAAGATGGCAGCTCCTTCACTTTGACTGTGCCTTTCACAGGCAAACCTGTTCCTAGTGTGACATGGGATAAAGCAGATGTAGATCTGAGAGTCAGAGGACTGATCAACACCAGCAGCTCCGTCACCTCTATTACAGTGGAAGGGGCAACACGTGATGACTCTGGCAAATACACTGTGAAACTGCAAAATGTTGCTGGATCGGTCTCTTTGACACTGAAGGTGAGGGTTTTGGATTCACCTGGTCCACCAACTCATGTAGCAGTTAAAGATGTGACCAAGAACTCTGCCACTGTTTCCTGGGACATCCCAGAGAATGAGGGAGGAGCCCCTGTCAACAACTACCTTGTAGATATACGGGACATCAGCAGAAAAGGGTGGACAAGACTCACGGATAAATGTCGCCGACTGTCCTACAAGGTGTCTGACCTGGAGGAGGGAGGAATCTACTTTTTCAGAGTCACCGCCGAAAATGAGTATGGGATCGGTGTTCCATCTGAGACCAAGGAGGGAACAAAAATGACAGGTACAATCTGTTAAGAATAAACACGTTAAAAGTTGTTATATTTAGTAGGAATTAAATTACTTCTGTGATGAGATTAGTGGCCAAGTAGGATGTAAAAGAAATGTAGGGAATGGTTAGATATAAACTACAAACAAAAAGCGAGGAAATTTGTGTTTGGTAGACTATTTCTTTGTTGTAACAATGCTTGTTGGCAATAAATCTTATATCACCGGGAAGCCTGTTTATTTTCCTTTTAAATGGTGCCACATTTGTAAGGAACATGCATTTGTGGAACGAGCAGCAGAGTCGAGTATGTGGGTTGCGCTCATGAAAAATATGCCAAATCTTCTCTGACAATGCCAAACAGCTCTACCAAACACAAATCTCCTTAGCACTTAAGACTTCCTACCCGTTTCACTCATTATTCTGGGTCCTGCATTGAGAGTAATTCAGTGTTTTATATTTGTTTTTAAATTTCAGATACAACAGACTGGGAGACAAATCCAGGAGCTTAGGTCGTCTCCCTCTCAAGCGTTGAACTGATCATTTCCTGATCTTTCTGTGAAGATCCTCCTCTATTTCTCATCTTCATCCAGTGTTGTTCAGAAAAATCAGTTAGCGAATGTAAATTGATACTTTGCCTGAAGCTGCGGTTTTGTAGATTTATGATTACGTTTCTTTTCTAAATGTTTGTGTACTAGTATGCCTTATTAAAAGATTGTTTATAGAAGAAAATGCATTGATGCACTGATTTTAGTTCAGAAATAATAACTAAAAAATGGTGCTGTTTGTTGTAAATTAACAATAAAATGAAAATTATTTACAGATTATTTACAGTTATTTGAGTTTTAATTTATTATGGAAAGTTGTAAACTTCCACCACTAGATGGCATGAGACAAGATTAATGATCAGTTTAAACAAAACAAACAGCAAATATAGAAAGATATAGTTTTGTACTATAAAATGACTTCATTTGAGTATTTCCGTTTTGTATATTATATTTTATACACTACAATAGTAAGTGACATTAATACTGTGACTTTAGAGTTCTTTGCACACCACCTGGCCCTCCTGCAAATAGGGTTATATTTTACTTTTTTACAGCTTACTGCCAATTATGGGCTAAACTTAGCCTAAAACTATTAGTAAAATGGAATATATTTTGCTGGAACCTTTTTATATTGTGGTACACTGAAGTAGTTAAACGATGGGATGGTGGGCACTTTTGGTAGGCCTACTACATGTATACTGTGATTCAACGTCACCAGTTTGATTCCATCCAGGACCCTTTGCAGTTGCACAATATTCAGCCGCTTTCTCCCCTCTTGTTTCCTGTCACCTCTCAACCATTTGTTACAAAGGCAACAAATTGCCCCCACCCCCACCAAGACGGACAAGCAACGTGGAAGCAAAATGTTTACTGTGTCAAATGGTCAAAATAAATACACAGGTTTGCCCCATTTACCACCTGTTGGTTGTTGCTGTTGTTTGGTAACGATAGGAGATTGTTTGTACGTACGTCAGTATGGAAACAGTTACGTGGCTAAATACAGGAAAGGGAATCCAATTACCAGCCATCTACCGGAAGTAAGCGCTGCAAAACTCACTACTTGTCTAGTAGTTCGGTGTTTACAACAACAAAAGTACAATTTCGAGTCGATAGTTTCAAGATGGGTACTACGGCAAGTCAACTTGGGAAGGATTTGCTCTCAGAATATCAAGTAAGTGCCCAAAAGCAAAGTATCCGAAAGCAAAATGATATCGTTAACCGAGTGGCTGAAGTTGAGAACAGTATTGTTAGTTGTTACGCCCGTTATAACCACGGGCACCGTCGTGGCTATTTTAACGCTTTAATGCAAATGAAAATAGGGCCTGGTCATCAGAAGTACATTGTGATTTACTTGTGGTGTGTAGTTGTAGTTTCTCCTATAGTGACGTTAAACATAATAATGGCAATTTATAGAACTAATGTTACCGCTTGTGATCACGCGTATTAAGACAGTGAAAGCTAATGTTGCTAATCTCATTTAACAGTTAGTCAAACCATGAATGTATAATAGGAAGTCAGACTTATAAAACTAACACTAACGTGGTGAAGTTACAGTTTCATTTTAATCTAATATACTTTCTTTTACTTTTAGGAGCTGACATTCTTGACAAAACAAGAAATTCTCCTGTAAGTGATCAGCTGCGTGCCAGATTAACGTTACTATCTTTTAAAAAAAAGCATTTTAATCGATCTAGCAGCACATACTGCGATCCGTCTTTAAGCTATTTTTGTTGTTTTTTTAAGTGCTCACAAGAGATTCGCTGAACTGCTCACGAAAGATGAGAAAGGCCTTCCAAATGCCAGAGTACCGATGGAGAGGATTCTAACTCTGCCAGAGCTAAAGGTGAAAAGCTATTTTACAGTAAAACAGAGATGTGGTGTTATGTGGACTGCTCACTGGTCGGTCTCATCGTACACCTGGGATCGTCCTGTGCTTTGTGTGTTGTGGAGGGAGCGCCTCAAGTACTGATAAACTGTTCTGACCCATGTTTTTTTTAATTTTATCTTTTTTTTATCTCCCTGTTGCTTTTATGTTTTATGTAAAGCACTTTGAATTACCTTGTTGTTGACATGTGTTATACTAATAAACTTGCCTTGCCACGTACTTGCTCCTGTCTCAGTCCAACCCATTCAGGAAAAGAATCTGCCATGTGTTCTCAACATCGGAACACAAAGATGGGAGCCTCACATTTGAGGACTTTCTGGACCTCCTGAGTGCCTTCAGCGACTCTGCTACTCTGGAAATCAAATCCCACTATGCATTCCGTATATTTGGTAAATAAGATGATAGAAATCAGCTGGTTTTAATAATACATCTCATCTCAGGCTCTCAATCAGTGGATTAAGCATTTTGATGTTTTCAGACTTTGACGACGATGGGACTCTTGATGTTGTTGATCTGGAGAAGCTGGTTAACTGCCTGACCGGTGAGACAGATGACACGAGACTAACACCCGACGAAATGAGACAGCTCATCAGCAATGTGAGTTCACTGAGGCTCTGACGAACACTTGATGATGAAAACAGCTTGACCGTTCGCAGGTTGGTACACTTATGCGTCAGGGGGCTTTACATTTGTTTCCATGGCATGTTTTGTAGATTCTCGAAGAGTCGGACATTGACAAGGATGGAACTGTGAACCTCTCGGAGTTCCAGCATGTCATTTCAAGGTCGCCAGATTTTGTCAGGTGAGTGATAATCGCAGTTATCAATGATATGTACTTTAATCACCAGCATTTTGTTCACTTTAACTAATTAGTTCTGATTTCTCCACAGTTCTTTCAAGATTGTGCTGTGAAGACCTGTGGTGGGCTGTGGAAATGCATCCCCCTTTAACTCTCATATGGTGTTTAATTTTCAATTAGAACAATTTTAGGGATTTGCCTTAAATTATATTTACCTGTGGATTTTACTACATTAACTGTTTTATGTATTGTTTGTGTAATATAAAGCCTGTGATTTTTTTAAAAATTAAAAAAATATTTCCAAAAACTACTCATTTACATTTTTATACAGACAAATGAAAAAAGAAAGTAACATTTGTGTATATATGTATTGTATGTGACCTGTGATTGACTGGCGACCTGTCCAGGGTGTACCCCGCCTTTCGCCCAATGTCAGCTGGGATTGGCTCCAGCCCCCCACGACCTTGTACGAAGTCCAGCAATTTATATTTTTAAGACCGAGCTACTTCCTCCTTGACGACAGCAGCAAAAGTGTTCCATGCCCCGCACACAACATCAACCACACGCATCTGCTGCTCCCTGAAGAACTCCACAAGCTGGGGCTCATCTGAACTCATTAAAGTCTGGTGTCCAAGTTGGCCGTAGTCACCTGAAATGGTAATAGAAGGAAAGATGGAGTTCAACATATATCTGAAATGTGATCTAAGATTGCTGATTAATTAACTGGTACTGGGAACATGCTACAAAAGATGCAACAGATGAAAAATCTGTTTAGGTATCAGTTTATCTCCAAATTCAAACTTACCCCAGCCCCAAGTGTAGAGGTCACCTGTGGCTGAAATTAGAAATTATGAGATATAGGTGACATTGACTTGCCAAATAATTTGCATCAATATAGACCCACTGTCATGTGAGGTTTCTTACTCGTTACTGCAGCTGTGTGGCGGCAGCCACAGCTGACTGTGCTGATCTCACATGATGGAGTGATATCCAGCAGAGCCGGGAATGCTTGGATTGATATGAATACATCTTCATGTTTCTCTCCCTCTTGTGGCTCTTCATGGGGAGATGTGCTGGCATCTTTGCATGGTGCTCCTGTTCAATGTAGTTAATGTTGCAGTTTTTACGATTTACTACAACATAAGTAACTAAGCGACTACTATCAGCATCATACCTTGCAACATATGAAATAAGTTAAGGGGGTGGTTCTTCAGTGAACATACATTTACACCATACACTTAAAAGGTTTGTGAATATGCAAATATTTTGAGCTCACCTAGTAAGTACAATAAAGCTTGATGGAATACATTTGGAAAAACCTGACTGATGTCTCTTTTCAGATATAATGACAGTGGATCCACAGGCCTAATGGTGAAACAGTTTTTTCCCCTCATTGTTCACTTGGCAAGAATCCTTTATAGATGCTGTAGAAAATGTCCATACTGAAGCATGGAGTATGGTAACTGTCATATATGCCACACAGAAAACAAAGCAGCTTAGAGTGATGTACTGGGGTACATTAAGATCTCAGCTAATTTCAAAGTATTTGGATTGACAGATACAAAATATGAGTTTGTCCTTTTTACTGTATATGTTAAATAGGCAAACAGATTTACCTGCTTGTTGGCTACTTTGCTGCTGCAGTGCTTTCCTCAGACCTCGTGAGGGAAGTCCGAGCTGGCCACTTTCATTCCAGCCCCACACATAAAGGTCACCCCCATCTGGAGAAAAGGTCATTTGATTTCTCAAGTAGAGGGCATAACTTTTTTTCACTGCCAACACTTTGTATGCCACTTACCACTAATGCAGACAGAATGCCAACCTCCTGTAGCTACATGGCTCATGGGCATTCCCCAGAGTGCCTCCACTGCCCTGGGCTCCTCCTCAGAGGTAAGGTCTCCGTGCCCCAACTGACCATGGCTGTCGAATTAAAATGCACAAAATCTAAAGATGTGCTTGATGTTGTTATTGCTAAGATTCCCAATAAAGACATGCAACATGCGAGTATGAGGTATACCTGCCCAGTCCCCAGGTGTACACAGCTCCAGAGGCACTGAGAAGGATGGCATGCTCTGCACTCAGTGCCAGACTCTTGGCTTTCAGGTGTGGCGATAAGGAGCGGTAGAAGGGAGGTTTCGTGGCTATGTAACCCCCAGGGACCAATGGGAGATTCATAGGGGGTCCTGGGAAAGCAGCAGTAAGTTTCCTGTTCAGCCAATTATCACAACCTACTTCTAGTAGCTGCCAAAGGAGATTTGGATATACATTACCAGAGCTCTCTGTTTTTACTTCCATGCTCCATGATGCACTCTTCTCTTTCGTCTGCAGATCCCAGGACTCAATTCTGTCCGGGAAAGCGAGGGTCAGGTACAACTCACTGATGTAGGCATCTTTACAGCCACGGCTCTCTTTCACAGAAATACCACAGGACTCATTGGAGATGAGTGCCCCAAAACCAGCTAGGCACACACAGCTGTCACCTGCATTAACAGAGAGTAAGATGAATGCGGGAGTTAATACCTAAGTATTGTGATATTATACACTGTTATATTACATGTCATAAGAGTGTCCAACCAGAGCTGTTAACGCTGCTTGCTTTATCTCTGGTGCAGTTTATTTTACCATCTAAATGCAAAGATGCTCTTCGACTCCAACTTGCTCTAATTTGACCATCAGTCTTCAAGCGGCAGCCGCGTCTGTCCGCATGGCTAGCTAACGTTAGCTCTGTCGGGCTAATCACTTTGACAGCGTCGCTACACTGTCCTTTAATTAATTTCTCATGGACACATATCTGTCCAAATGCGTTGAAGCCAAACCCGAACCACCGCATTGGAAGCGCTTTAACTCAGTTTGCTGTCTCATGGAAACGCCGCTCAGCCGTTCAACGCAGTTGCCCGCAGTTACAACACGGTTAAGTTTGGTACCGTAGTTGCGCATGCGCTCCTGTCTTTCTGCAAGGACTCGACAGCGAACATAGTGAATTCTGTAAGGACGTGACAATGTCATTTGGATAAGTTTTATTTTTCTGCCAGTTCAGTCAAAAATCCACCAACCATGCAATTAAGACACTGGAAATTTAGTGGAGGGATATTAATAGTTTTGATAATAAACATTAAAAACAAAAAGCAAAGAAGGAACGTGTGAATGTAAGGTTTGCATTTTGACACATGATGCGTTTAGGGTAAAATATTACAAAGAATGAATACAGTAGTGTATAAATGTATTTTGTGGAATAATGACAAATGAAAACGGTTGGAAAATACCAAGGAATTGTAAGCTTTAGTAAAGAATGTATAGAGTAGCCTTATTTGTCTCCAAGTGGAACATACACTATTGGTACAGTATAATTAGGATAAATACAATCAGTGGGAAAGCAATGTGAAACAGCAACAAAAGCTCATTTGTCACAAAACACGTCTGAGTGTATCTGCTGGTTTTCATATAATCCCTTTCTTCATTAATTTATATTGCTTTTCACAGGTTTTGGTTAAGACACATGAGCATTTCAGTATGCGCTTTTACCATTCAAACCAAAACTGATTTTCTGCTAAAGTGAAATGATTTCACTGGTCCCACATAATACTCAAACACAGCCAGAAGGCACATCCACAAGCTGCAGTGGCGTATTCAGGGTTCAGTTCCTTTGCCCCTTTCCTTCCCATCCCTGGTCCTGATGATGTCGTACTCCACGGCCTTGTCCAGACAGTTCTGAGCTATCTTAGAAACAGCTTCCGGTGTGCCCTCTCCTCCCTTTGCCAAGACAGAAAGAATCTCCAGAACTTCACTCTCCATGAGCATCTCAGCCAGACTCTTCTCCGCCTGCATCATGTTTAGAACTATGACTACTCCACGATGACGCAGGTCGGATATTTCAGCGAGCAACAGCGCTTGTACAATCTCTAGCCAGTGGGTCGTCTGAGAAGAGAGGAAAAATTAATCTTTTTAGTATGCGACAGTGCCGAGTTGATGGATGTGTGGGGACAGCGAACTGCTTACTGTTCCAGGGATGCGGGCGCAGAGCTCTGGCTGCTCAGCGGTCAGCATGGCCAGAGTTCCCGCAGCAGCTTTTCTCAGCCTCTCGTCGTCCTCTCCGCTGTAGAGCACAAGCAGCTTCAGGCGATCGTTCCCTGTGGCCAGGTACAGCTTCTGCACCTGAGGACACACCCGATGCTTTTACTTTTCAGCATATTTGTGCCATACAACATTTATGAATGCGTGTCTTACCTCTGTGCTTAAAACCAAATTACACATGCACTCTGTGGCAGAAGCTCGGACCAGGTCATGCTCCTCAAACATATAGCCTTCAATTTTTGGGACTGCCTTCTCTTTTATGATCTTTTGTCTGTGAAACATATACACATAGAATGAACGATACATTCTGAAAGGAAGTGAAAACTTGAGACTTGATGTGCATTTTGTTTATCAGTTGAGACTTGGGATTGCCCCCAAAAGTCCTGGTAAGAATATTTACACAGCTTTTTAAATTTTTAGGATCCTGCCGGTTAGGGTTACTTAAATGAAGTGTCATAAAAATGACACATCTGTGACTACATTTATGAAATTCTTTCTTTGAGGAAAGTACGTTTGTCAGATGTACACAAGGAAAAACTAAAGAAATACTGAGGTCTGGTTTCCGTAAACAAGACTGAGTATTTTGAACATGTATTTTTATTCTTAGGAGAGACTTCCCCCTAGTGGCCAACCTGAGTCTATCACTGATGCCGGCCAGGTTGGTGAGAGCCATGAGCGCCTCGAAGTTCTGCAGGAGGGTGCATTCAAGATTCAGAAGACTGACAAGGGGACGCACCACCTCATAGATCTGACAACAAAAAGTCAGACATGGTTCAGTAGGATTTCTTTAGGGTTTTTTTGTGCCAAAGATGATTTTTACAGCGTGCTATTCTCACCCTTTCTCCTGGGAAGGCAATCACTGGATTAGATGTGATGGTTATTTTTGCCAATGCTTGTGCTGCTTTGATTTTACCGACATCTGTGTTGTCCGATGCCAGTGGGATCAAAGCCTGTGGTGGAAAACAGTTCACATAAAATCATGTAAACCTCCTAAAGCAAGGTGTTTAGATGGGTGTTCAGTGTGTAGACTAAACTTATATTTATCAGTGAGCTGTACCTTTCCTCCACCCTGTGCCACCACTGTGCCTCTGTCTTCCTGTCGTTCCACCAAAGCCAAGAACACCCTGCCGTGAGAAATGGCATTAATAGAAAGTCTATAGAGAGAACAGTGAGTGGAAATGACTTACTGCCATTTTCCTACCTGGCGATACACTCCCTACAAGCCTCAGTGAGGGCAGGACTCTCCTGTTTGACCATACACACCAACGCAGACACCACACCAGCCTCCAGCAGCTTCACTAGTCTTTTCTCGACATATGAAGGTGCATCCTGACACATAACAAGACAGGTTCATGTAAAACCGCCAATATTTAAAGTACTAAAAGGAATATTGTGTGATGTTTTCTCTATATGAAAAAAGGACAATTTAAATGGTACCTTGGGGTGCTCCTCAGGCACATGCTGTTTTGCATACTTTGCCAGCTCCACCATCTGTGGGTCTGGCTTCTCCACATCATAGCTGTTGGTGCAATTCACTAATGTGGAGCCCACAGCAAACAGCACCGTCTTATCCTCAGACTGCAGGAACAAAGAAAAACCCAGGTTGTCAAAACTATCCCAGTCAACACTATAAAAACATTTGTGTGTTTTCAAATACCAAAGAAAAATAAATATCAGAACAACCACTAAGAAGCTCTTGTGCGAGGAATCTTGACTTTATAATTGCCCTGTATTGTCTACTACTAAAAGTACTAAAACCTACAATTACAATCAGCAATCAAACCTTTGCTAGTTCAAACATAGCCAGGAGAGCCTTCTTGTCTTCTACTAAGTCCTCCTTCACATCAGCATCAAAGGTGAGGTAGGCCAGGCCTTCCACAGACCACCGGCGGGAGGTTGCAGGCAGAGACTCATTACACAGCCACCTAAAAGAGAAAGAGATACAGCTTGCTTCTTATTTCAAATCCAAGAAACCACTCATTATCTGTTGTTAATCAGGTTATATAACAGTGAGGATCAGGCACGACACATTTCTCTTAATCTATACCCAGGTTCAATATTCAACACGGGGCAAACTTACTTCCTGCACTGCTTGGCGAGCTTTAGCGTGGATCCCTCAGCAAACTGTTTCATGCTGAAATCTGTCCCCCCCGCTGATCCAAGCTTGCACAAACCCTGTGTATCAGAATCCAAAGTTAATTTATCTTTATTTAGACGTGTTCTCTTCTCCAACTGTCTGAAATAAATATACTTGCTTGGATGCAGCACTCACCACCAGGGCTCTCACACGTATCCTGTCATTCTCGCTCTTCTTATAGAGGTCCTTCAGAAGTGCCACACCGTTGGCTGTGATGAACGAGGCTCTCTTGGCCTTGCCTGCAGCATGGATAAGAGCCTCCACAGCTATCTGCTGGTGAGTGACATCTTCGGAGGCACACAGAGAGATCACTGCATCAATCATTCCTGACATCTCCAGAGTTCTGTTACCCACGTCGCTCGGTCCTTGGAGGAGTACCGATACTGTCTGGATGGCTCGCAGTTTGGCATCTAGGTCAGTTCGGCTAAAGTGTTGCCTACCCAGAAAAATGAAATGAATGAAAGAATGCCCCTTTTTTATAGCCTGTAGTAACTTTTTTTTTTTTCCATGTTCATATTTTATTGCAGTATTAAGCAGCTCAAGGGGAATTACTAACACACATTTCAGTGGTCAACTCACTGTACATATTCTTCACAAAGTTTGTTGAAGTTCTCCCTCTCTTTGTCACCATTTAAGTCATCGTAAAGTTTGTTAAGCAAGACTGAGCAGCTCATGTGGGAGTTGTCGGTAAGAGGTGGTCCTCCTGAGAGCTCAGGGACTGTTCCGGCCACCTCCAGGATTTTCTTCAGTCCTGCAGGAGTACAAGGAGTTCATTAATGTGGCTGCAGCAATGCCAGATAAAACTGGTGACAGAATGTTTGAAGCTGAGGCCATTGGCAAATTTCATTTGACATTTGGAAACAAACACTTTCTTCTCCTTCCCATGGTGGCACAACTACACAAAAAAAATTAAATGGTTTGGCATAAGTCATTTTGTATCTATCATAGCAAATGAATTCAAAAGATTTTACATTATATGCAGGTGTGTTTCATACCCTGGTCTATAACCCACAACGTGAGAGAGTTATCTGGGTTTTTTAAGGACTTGCGAGGAACTTGTTTGACCAGGAGGTTGATGGCGCTGTCTCTGCCCGGCCCCGACACATTAGATGCTGGCATCATTTCCAAGAGGTGGCGTAACATTGAGCGTAGCTCCTTAGAGGGTTCTGTGTCAAAGTCATACAGTCATTTACAGTTGAGCACATGACATAAAGGTGATGCACACACAGAAAGGCATTTGTTATAGGTCAACTTTCATGTGTAGCCAAATGCAAATACAAACATGATCAGAGCCCAGACTCACCAGGAAGTATGGCTTCATCTTTCCCTCTGATCTCTCTTTTCATGCCCTCCGTCAGAGCCTCAAACATCACCTGCAGCAGGTGGCAGGCAGCCAGAGACACAGTGGCGGCTCCTGATCCCATTACTGCACACAGCTGCTCCATTCCCAGCTCATTCACTATAGCCATAGCCTGGGAATAAAGTGGATGTCAGTAATAAAAAGCAGCAAAGCAATTGATAAGAGTTATTGGCATGGTGAATTCTGTCTCCTGGCAGACATAGCTATAGATATATAAATATCTGCTGATACACTGTGCAACAACATATTTAACAATGAATGGAGACAGAAATGTATCATAATTAAAAAGGAATAAAATACAAATAAGAGGGCCAATGGGGCTTTTTTTCTATCTTTATTTAATAATTTTAGGAGTATGACCTATGAGTACGACTCATTGATTTTTCATTCAGATTTGTAATGCTTTCCCTAAAAACCTTGCCTCGTTGCAGGCGTGTTCGCTTTAATCCTTAGAGCATCCCTTACTGGTGGTTAATGTTGAACAATCTGCTAGACTATGGCTCCGGATTCTTGATGGCGACGTTTTTCCCTCTAGCACACTGAAGAAAGGCTGCTGGAATATACTGTATATTAACTGTCCTTTTATTCCAAAAGTCATAATGGTAGCAAAGGAAGTGAAGATAATAAAACCTTGGAGGGTGTGAGTGGATGAACCTGGTTAAAGAGTAAGGGATGCTCAAAGAAGCAAAGCAAACGCATCCACAACGAGGCAGCAATCAGTTTATTGGTCAAGACTACGACTGGCATTCTATTGGGTAGTAAATTTCTTTTCAATCTAAGTGCACATAGGGGTTATTTGAGTGCAAGGGCAGGGTTTTGAGAGAAACCATTCATAAATGAGTGATGCTCTAAAATTGAAATACCACACTCTTGAATTAAGATAGGAAAAAAGCCATCACTATGGAAGCACTTCCTGTTTGTCTATGTTTTTCAAGAAAGAAAATACAAGTTTGCATGCCAGTCAAAATAGGACTTTAAAATGATACACTGGATAATGTGTGACAGTAAAAGGAATTGTCAACTTACTCTGGACTGATGCCCTGTGCACAACCCAACCAGGGTCCTCAGGGCAGAAAGGACAACATCCTCCTGCTTTGACTGAAGGAGTTTCTGAATCAGCTTTACTCCATCGTTACGGAATATCTGCTCAGCTCCTGCATCTTCTCGAGATAATACCACTAGATTCTGAGCAGCCTGAAATAGAAAAATGGACAGCATTATTTTGGTGTAATAAACTTTAGAGACAGATCAAGAT
This sequence comes from Micropterus salmoides, assembly GCF_014851395.1. Lineage (NCBI taxonomy): Eukaryota > Metazoa > Chordata > Actinopteri > Centrarchiformes > Centrarchidae > Micropterus > Micropterus salmoides. The sequence continues at coordinate 23,121,312 of NW_024044570.1, forward strand.
AGAACAAATGAAAATAAAACGCATTATAAAAGAGTGTCTTACAGCAGTGTAGTATGTTCCTGCCTTATGAGAGACTCTTACCTTTTGTCGATCAGAGTCTTTTGCAGACGCATCTAAGAGGAGGGAGAACATTTGCTGCACACGAGCATCTGTGGAGTTTAGTTGCACCGACTACACGGTCCAGAGAAAAGAACATAATTAGTAAGAGTTTCGTCAGGGTAATATTTCGACCACAAGAAAAACCTCCATTACCCCTCTTCCACATCACCTTTTGCTGGATCTGTGCTCCCAGCTGTCTGAGCAGATCCTGGAAGGCTTTGTTTTTGGGCTCCAGCTGGGCACACCTCTGAGCATCCAGAAAGGCCTGGTCAAGCCGACCGAGTTTCTGGAAAGCCTGAGCTCTCCGAAACCTGGCTTTCACATCGCCTGGGTCAATATCAAGAGCTGAAAAGACATGACATTCAATATAACCGTGTACATACATCCACAAATCAAGTTACAGTGAAACTTTATGCAAAGTGACTTGAAATGTTGACTTAACATACTTAAGACTTCTTCCATAAAAGATAAGACAATTGGTGGGTGCATGTCTATTGGAAGTGGTTTTCAATTAAACTGTTCACCCAATGATCTATTGATCATCGTGAGTATCTCGGGCATATCTGAAAAGAGCTGCTGTTGGGGCTTTTCAAACGCAATATTTTTTGTCACCACAAAACCAAATGTCATTCAGGATCCTGGTCACAGTAAATCTTACTGCAATTGAGACTTAATTGTGTTTTGGGGTTAAGTGTCCTTTAATTCAAACAGATTAAAACGTGTATTTTTAATCAGTGATATATGAAATCTACAATATAACTGATAGCGATTTCTCCCACCTCTGGAGGCATCACCCTCTGCCTTGCTGTACTCCTCCTGTTTCAGATAACAGGCAGACCGGTTGCGGTACAGAACAGCGCTCTCTGCTTGGCTGTCACTCAGCTTTAATGCTTTGGTGTAACAACAAACAGCGCCTTGTATGTCTCCTGCCTTGAAAAATGTGTTCCCCTCCTCCTTAAGGGCTGCAGGATCCTGGGTTAAAGAGAAAAAGTAGACGACAGACATGATGCTTCGAGGAGTATGTACCTGGACGCAATCTGCTAAACTATAAGCTAAAAAGGCTATGTAGCCCCTTGCTGTTACCTTACCTTTTCTTTTTCACTCACACTCATCTTCAAGTTGCTACAGAGCATACAGCGTTACGTAGTGTGGTGAATAAGTAGTTTAATTTCACTCTGCTTGATCACTAACAACGCTAACTTCAGCCAAACATGTTACGTCTTGCAACGCTTCCGGGTGTCCAGGAGCACGTTGATGACGTTTAGATGACAGCCCCGCCCCTCTCCCCACGCTGCATTACCATAAAAGGAAGAGCGGAGCCAGAGCATGTCAGTCTCCATCTCTGCTTTATTTGGTAACATTTGCATTCTGTGCCTTTCTTCAGTCCACACAGACACAGAGGGGCTGATAGTGTTATAAAATAAGAGGTTATGTAATAGCTAGCAATTAAAATTTGTGATGCATTCTGATGGAGGAAAGTAGTTTGATGTTTCAGGGGGTCTAAATGCTTAGTATGAGATGAGATGGCCAGAGGCCTGAGGTTCTTTTCAGTGTTTTTAACTCTCTTGTTAACCCTCGCGAATCAGAGGGTGTTGTGCCATCTACAATTTTATGTGAAAACTTCCTGAAATATTTTATTGACAAAATTGCTGGTCTTAGCTTTTCACCCACTACATTTACCAGTGACCCCTCTGTTCCCCCTGGCTGCCCAGCTGTCTTCCTGCAGTTCGAGCCGGTTACATTCCCCCTTCTTTCTGACATCAACAACTACGTCCTGCAAACTGCCCCCTTGACAGTATTCCTGCACGCTTTTTGAAAGATGTTTTTAACACTGTTGGATCAAGCATTGTTGCCTTGGTTAATACATCTCTCAGCTCAGGGTGTGTTCCAGCTGCTTTCAAATATGCAGTTGTGCAACCGCGTTTAGAAAAGAAGAATCTGGATACTTCAAACCTCTCTAATTTTAGACCTATCTCTAAGCTCCCCTTTTTGTCAAAAGTCTGAGAGCCTTTGATATGGTTAACCACTCCATTCTCTTATCCCGACTCGAACAGTGTGTCGGCATTAGGGGCACAGTCCTCAAATGGTTTAAATCATATCTGGCGGATAGAAGTTTCTCTGTTCACCTCTGCAAATTTTCTTCATCTGCTGCCCCTCTTTATTGTGGGGTCCCCCAAGGGTCCATATTGGGCCCCATGCTTTTTTCACTGTACATGCTGCCATTGGGATCCATTTCCAAAAAATACAATATCTCCTTTCATTGCTTTGCAGACGATATACAAATCTATTTACCTGTAAAATCTAATGATAAAGCTGCAACTCAGTCCTTGCTCAACTGCCTGAGAGATCTTAAAATATGGTTGAATCAGATCTTTCTCTGTCTGAATGAAAGTAAGACTGAGGTTGTTGTGTTCAGTCGACCTGGGGATTTAAGTGCTTGTGTAGATGATCTTGGTACTTTAGGAATGTATAGTCGTCCATTTACAAAGAATCTAGTAGTGATCTTCGATAGTGCTTTTAAATTTGAAATACAGATTAGTTCTGTAGTAAAAGCCAGCTTCTTTCAGCTGAGACTGTTGGCCAAAGTCAAGCCCTACCTGCCACGCAAAGACTTTGAAAGAGTAATCCATGCATTTATAACGTCTCGACTAGACTACTGTGATTACAGTTAGTCCAGAATGCAGCAGCTCGACTTCTAACTGTAAGTAAAAAGCGTGAGCACATTAACCCTGTTTTAGCCTTGCTCCACTTGCTTCCTGTCCGCTTTAGGATTGATTGTAAGATTTTATTGCTTGTCTTTAAATTTTTAAATGGGTTGGCACCTTCTTATTTATCAGAACTTTTACATATACACAATCCGATCAAAGCACTGAGGTCATCCAATGAGATGCTCCTCAATGTCCCCAGATCCAGGCTAAAAACTAAAGGTGACCGAGCCTTCTCAGTAGCTGCTCCTAATCTTTGAAACACTTTACCTGTAGAAATAAGAAATGCCCCGACTCCTGACACTTTCAAATCCTTGCTAAAGACGTATCTTTATTCATTGGCCTTCAAACAGAGTTGAGTAGTGACATTTATTTTATTTTTTACTTTTTCTACTGTTGTTGTCATGTATATTTGTTGTCTATTGTGGAAAGCACTTTGGTCAACTAGTGTTGTTTTAAATGTGCTATATAAATAAACTTGAACTTGAACTTGATGGTTAAACCTTAGTAATGCATGATATTTTATGAGCATATCTTATGTATATTTTGGTAATAATTTCTAATAAATTTGCTTAATAAATCATTTAATGACTTCAGCTGGTTGGACTGTTGACCACTTATCTGGCCAAATCCATTCACTGACAACCCAGTTAACATTTACGTCTGCAGATTTACTTAATGGATATCACAGCTGTGTTGTATGGCTCATTAGAAAGTGAGAAACCACGAGCATCTATTGATGGATTATCAACAATATCTTATATCTGTGCTGTAATCAAACACAAAGAATAAATACTGGTCAAAGTTCTTTTTTTCACAACCTGGCAACCCAACAGTTGATTGATAAAAAAATCTATAACGAATTATTGAATAATTTATTAACCATCGCTGAAGTCCCTGTAGCCTGCACTGTTTGTAAAGGGTACCTTTACCATGTTAGTTTAAATGTATAGTTCAAGAAGCCAAAAAGACTAGATACACTAGATTACACTAGATAACATATACAAACATGTAATGCAAATACAACAAATCACAAATCCACCAATTTCACATACGTTTAATACAAAATTAGGGGGACCAACACACTGTCTCACGTATAATAAACTTGATACAATAAAATAGCTAGAAGCTACACCTGCTGACAAATGTAGTGGAGTAAATATCCTAATATTTGCTGAAATGCAGTAAAATATAAGGTGTCACAAAATAGAAACGCTCAAAATAAAGTGCCTTTACATCAAACTATGTAGGCTACTACTAAGTACACTTTAAACTATGTACTGTACTATAGACTTTATAGGAGATGGGGGTGGGGGGACACATTGCATTTTGAGTCTCAACATATGAGCTTCAATATGTAAAGTATATTGGCACAGTGTTTCCCTTCAGGTCAAAACTACAAGTTTCCTTGTATAGAATTTCCTTCATCAGTCACCTGGGGATTCTCGTTTACCAGGTCAGCTGTTGTTGTGTTTCTTTTGTTGCTGTGGAGACAAGGTGGTTTCCTATGGGCCTTGCGCTCAGGTACACTGGTTAATACCCGCATTTTACCAAGGCAACTTTGCCACTTATATAATAATATCCAGTATGAACAGCTGGTAAATATGTCCTAAGGGCTGGGCTTTCTGTGAAACCTCATACATACCAGATCCACAGGAGATCCACAAGGCTCAGCGACAGGGACCGAAAGAGCAGTCACAGTCTGAAATCAAAACCAAAACCAGCTGTGTAAACATTTGTTCCTTTACATGACTTTGTTTCGTGAGAGATTATGTTTTCAGAACGGGATCTGTCACTGCTGGTGTAGTTTCTGGTACCAAACTTATTTTTAACTCTCAAACATCTTATTCATACACAGCATTTTCCATGGTTTTGTAGCTCCAAATGAAAAGTTATCAGTCTCTTGTGATTAGAACAAAACCAACACCATCTGTTACTGTCATGTCCCACGCAATCTGCTAATTAATTATTGAGGTGTCCGCTAAGCTCCTGTTTCCATAAACACGTAAAGAGTTCCTGAATTAATCAGTCAATCAAAAGAACACAACAATGTGACTCATATACATAGCATTATTACTTTTTCCACACTGGGCTTTTTCCTCAGGTGTTGTTTACCTGCACAGTGGTATTCACTTCTCTGCAGCATTTATTTAACCAGGCAAATTGGTTAAGAACAAAATACTCAAGATGTAAAAAGGGGTCAGTTTTTCTGTGTTCTAACTAAATCAAATTAAGTTATTCTGTGTGGCCTTTTTGCCTTTTAGCCTTGTAACAAGAGTAGTACACTGGTCTTACTCACTGGGACATGTGTAATGGTCCATGTTATCTAATGTTTGGACTTCTGTATTTTGGACTCTGTCTAGTGTATCAGAGCTGATGATTAAACCAGAAGCAGTTGTGACATTATCACAGACTGCACAGCCCAAACACGAGCAGCACGAGCTTCTTCTCCCTCATTATTCTGCACTAAAAACAACAACAGCCACACACATACATTTTAATCAGTGATGAAAGTTTTAAGTGTGAATATTTCTTTTGTAGATGCATAGCCATTGTATTAACAATAATAAAATTACTGACACTGTCCCAGAACTGCTGAGTGCATTGGTCGAAATATTACAATGATAGATTAGCTATAAGTTTTATAACTAACTGGGTCGTATTAGACATAAGCTCAGGGCACATTTCCTGTGTGACAAGACGTGCTTTGATCTGTTTACTGTGTTGTGAGCAATTAAATGTTATATTCACTATGTTTTTGTAATAACGCTGTTATCTGTTTCATAGTTCAACACATGGCCTGATTGAGTCCTTATAATCATACAATAATAATTCAGTAATTTATAAACTTATGTTGCATTGCAGATTACATCTACCCACTGCATTTATTAGTCGAGAAATTAAAGGGTGCATTTATTTTACCATCTCCTCTCTTCCCATAAGCCTTTGCAGCAGCTCAGTGGCGTTAGCTGCTATGCTAGCTGGTTCAGTTAGTAATCTGTCAGCTAAAGGCACGTACACTGCTGGGCTCTACACTCTTCTGGATTACTCCCCTTTAATGGGTAACGTCAGATTTGTATCATTTTGTTCACAAAAGAGACATACTCCCAAGGTTGTAAATGATCTTCTTCGACGTTTTGATGAAAAGTGAAAGGTTAGCCAGGAAAAAACAGTCACGTATTGTCTTATATTATGTCTTGTTGGTGATCAAGCCAGTACTTGCTGGCCGATGCTATCGGCTGTAAGTTAACCGTGTAGCACAGTCTTCTCTCGGATGCAGAAAGGCAGCTGGGACTGCTGCTCACCTAACGTTAGACTTATCAGTGAAATGACAACCCTTATAATAACGTTGTCTGAGTCTTGACGCTAGCTCGCAAACCAGTCGAGTTGATGTGGTAAGGAACATCTGGTAAATTAGCTAGCGCTAGCTTGTTTAGCTGCATATTCGAGATATCTAGTTAACCGGGATTAAAGTTTGGCACAGTACGTTAATGTGGCTAATGGGTTAACCAGATACATTCATTAACTAGCTGCCTTGTATCTGAGCTTACACCGGATAAAGTCCAAATGCAAGTGCTCTTAAGTTTGAAGCAGCGCAATGTTGCCAGCGATTACGTTAGCTAACTAACTAAGTCATCCAAGTTAAACCTTAACAGAGGTACCACCTCTTGGATCCATAACCCGGCGATTACCAAATGATGTTCAGAGGAATTTGACAGTTTGCGTACGAGATTGTGTATACTGAGGAATGTTTCCCCTGATGCTAATGTGCCATCATGTGAGCAGCTTGGGATCTGTGGTATTCACGTTTTATAACATAAATGAAAGGCTGTAGTAGGTTATATGTCAGGCACCCCGACTAACAAAACCTTTAATTTTGGATATATTCATCGGATGGTGTAAGAAATTGTCGTCTTCCTGCTGACAGCGAGGCTATTTTTCAGTCAGTCTAAGCAAATGTAAGTGCCAGGTTATTATCCCAACTCCCCGTGGTAATGCTGAGGTATTCCCAGCCTTAGAAGTGAGCGGATTATGATCATGTTGGATTTGCACACGGTTGAAAACAGGAACACATATTAGTTGCTGTGAGGAAACACTGGCCACTGCGCTCAGCTTTATATTTGTTCTCTTCCTCTTCTTCCTGGTTGACTTTACTTGTCAGATCAAAAAAGTAGTCTCTCTCTCTCTCACTCACTCTCTCTCACACACACACACACACACACATACACACACACACACACACTTCCTTTCCGCTTGTGCTTTATGCCAGTGACAGTCCTTCTGTGGATGGCTGAATACATAATTCCTGCATGCCCCATTAATCTAAAATTTTCCTAACAGCTGAAGAAGACCCTCTGATGTGATTTCAACTTGGCGCTTGTGACCAGAGGAGGACGCACTGCCCATGCTGCCACAGTAGATAGGCTGTCACTATGCTGCTGAGAGAAGAATGACATTTGTCTCATTTTAATTCCTGGAGCTCCTTCGGGCAGAGTTGAGGCTTGATTAAAAAGCTGCTGTTCTGAGCCAAGTTGGTCTTTTTTCTCAGCCCGTTTCTTTGCACTGCCGCAACCTAGTGTGCAAACTGTTATGTGACTGCAGGCCAACTGAGCAAAAGGGACTCCGGCCGTACTGGAGGATTAGACGGTGCTGTGGGAGTAGGGACTGGACCAGGAGAACAGGCCCACAGCAACACATCATGCCGCAGGGACACTAGGCTCCCTGTTTGAGCCCCTTCTGTCTGGCGCTATTTTTTTCTTTTCCTGCAGTCTCATCGGTTTGGATGGTTGAGCACAAGGGCTACTTTGAAGGAGCCCACCGGTGGCTGTGGTTTGGCCCAAGTTGACAGACTAGCTTGCCAGCTATTGCTTATTAGGAACCCTTTTCCACTGCTACCACTGCTGTAGCCACCTTTGCTGTGATCTTCAGTATGGTGAGTGGAGGCATCTCAGGAATGGAACTGAAGCATTAATACTGGTGTTGCTGGTTACTTTCCATCAATCCCCCCCCCCTCTGCACAGTGACATATTGAATTCTGGGTTTTTTAAGGGCTGTTTTCTCCGTGCTGGAAAAAACATCACCGTCAAGGTCATTTTTAAAATTTAAACACCGGAAAGAAGACCACACAAGAGGAGGATGAAGCTGAGGAAGCAGGTGACGGTGTGTGGAGGGGCCATATTCTGTGTGGCTGTATTCTCACTGTATCTGATGTTGGATCGAGTCCAGCATGACCCTGCAAGACGACAGAGTGGCGGGAACTTTCCACGGGTAAGAGTAATCGCTGTAGCGGTGGTGCATATCCGGTGTTATTTTTGTTGTGAGACACCAGAAGTTATTACAAGGCTTATATGTATTATTTTTTTGTAAATACACATGTCCAAATACGTATCTATCGTTGTCTAGATATCTTTAGGGCTGATTGATCTCATACTGCTATTTCTTACATTTTCTGTATCAGTAGATTTGTCTTTAAAACCAAGGCGTGTCCATAATCCAAGGAAGGTTAAAATCAAGGGCATCCTTGGATAACTATGACCTGGATGACTGAGAACCTTCACAGACATATTTTATGATGTTCTGCAGCTCTGTGATTTTTTTTTTTCTGTTTGTTTTTTAGAGCCAAATCTCAGTTCTGCAGAACCGGATAGAGCAGCTGGAGCAACTCCTGGAGGAAAACCACCAAATCATCAGCCACATAAAGGACTCTGTGATGGAGCTCACAGACACAGGAGCCGTGTCTCCCAGTGGCCACCTGCCATTCAGAAGTGCCAATGGTTCCTGGGTCTTACCCTTTGATGGCCGCCCTACTTTCCTTGCTGTCAAGCCCCAGGATTGCCAATTTGCTGTAGGCAGCCGAGGTCAAGCAGATGTTCAGGTGAGCTTACTGTACTACTAGTTTTTCCGTTAGATGAAATGCTAAGTAGCTAATAGGCCAAAAACATTATCATATCTATGTTGTAGATGTGAAGGAATTTTAGGGGTACTATGACACCCCAGGTCATGTTAGGGTCAATTGCTGAGCTAAAGTAAGCCAAAGGTGACAGCCAGCGACCCTCCAAAACAGTAGGTCAGACATATTCTCCTCTCTGTCTCTATGCAGAAAGTGTTGCATGTGGCTTGAATGACACACAACGTAACTTTAGGTTAAGCATAGTGTCTTGTTTTAAACCAATAACCAGTACAATCTTAACTCATGTATAGATGGGTGAACAGTAACCTTATTTGGACATTTTTAGTGAATTATTTTTAGTGAATCTCTTTAGGTCTAGGAAGGATAAATATCCCCAGACAGGAAGTATTCTTCAGACTTTGCATGTTGTATGCTGGCACTGTATCTCCTCAGCCTGGCGAGATAAAGAAATGCTGTGTAAGTCTTTATCACACCTGTTTTTTCCCCTTTGATTTTCATTTTAGATGCTGGATGTGTACTCCCTCCTCAAGTTCGACAACCCTGATGGTGGCGTATGGAAACAGGGCTTTGACATTACTTATGAACCCGAAGAGTGGGACAATGAACCGCTGCAAGTGTTTGTGGTCCCACACTCCCACAATGATCCAGGTAAGAGGGCGTAACACACGCAGTCTTGTAGTCTCTGTTTAAACTGTATCCTAATACACATCCTAAAGCATGTCTGAATACGTTTTTCCCCAGCAGGTTAATAGCGTCTTGTCTGTAGACAAGCCAGCTTACCTGAGTGGGAGGCTAGTGATTGGGAAGCAGAAATCATACAAAATTTGGTTCATTCATTCTCATTATTATTAGCATAATGCTGACATGATTGACAGCTTAGCCACAAACAATGGAATTAGACAGATATTTGCATTGGAAAACTCTAGCTATTTATAGGATTGGATTGGCTGAGATTTTATTTTAGACTGACATTTCCATTAAACTTGTTTACCAGGCTTCCACATGCTTACTAACTTGACAGTTACAGTTATTGATATGTTGACAGGCTGCAGAGACCTGCAAATTGTGTCCATCAACAATAGGAATAGCCTTCATTTGGGGATGCATTTGATTAAACTCTGCTGCAAAGTTTAGTTATTTTTTATGCAGCATTGAGGGTCTAGGGTTAACAGACGGTTCAGCTCACACTGAAGACATGTGAAAGCTGGTTTAATGATATTAGGCTCATTCCTTTGAATGCAAAGAAGGGATTTTAAGGGTTTTAGTCAACTACAGGTAAGCAGGGCAAACAATGAGGAACAAAATATTAAAGACTGCAGTAAATAGTCCTGTCTATGACCTCTGGTTCACTTAACTATCACCACTTCAGGGCCATTCCTTATAACATGTGTTACTTTAATCTTTATAAAATATATTGGCCTCCAATATGTGAGATAAGTATTTGACAGGACATGTATATGCTGTGGTATTCTACACTGTTGTACACAAAAAGTGCATAGAAAGTGCTTTTTAGTCACTTTCTTTGAAACCACTCTGTGAAATAGCTTTCTGAGGGGAACAGCTCTACTTGAATAAAATATGAGTTTTATTTTTGATCCGTTGCAGCACTTTTTCCACAGCGCCGAGTCTCTAACCTGCCCTGTCGTCTTGTCTTTGTATCAGGCGGCTAGATAAATGGAGGAGGGGGGTTGTAGAGGTGTATTGTTTCAGAGATGGATCCAATTTGCAGTGGACGGTTGTGGTTGCCAACTGTTGTGCAAGTTGCTCATATTTACCTTCTTGTCTTGTTAGGGTGGATCAAGACTTTTGACAAGTACTTCACAGACCAGACGCAACACATTTTAAACAACATGGTGGTGAAGTTGGCCGAAGATCCTCGCAGGAAGTTCATCTGGTCTGAGATTTCATTCTTCTCCAAGTGGTGGGAGACTGCAGACATACACAAGCAGGAGGCTATGCGCAAGTGAGTCACAGCTAAGTGAAGTGCACATTTTTTGCCTTTTTAATTTCCCCGACTAGCTCTGAGAATTAGTTGAGATTTCTTTGGTGCCTGCTGGCCTCAAGTACAATAGATAATATATCCGCTGGAAGATGGTGGTTGCAATAAAAATACCTTGTTATCAGGTTAATGTGACTGTCCCTCTTTGTGGATGGATTATCCTCACCTCGCTTTCTTAATCTCTCTGTTTAACAGATTGATCCTTGGAGGGCAGCTAGAGATTGTGACAGGAGGCTGGGTGATGACCGACGAAGCCAACGCTCATTACTTTGCCATGATAGACCAGCTCATAGAAGGACACCAATGGCTGGAGAGAAACCTGGGTACGCAGCTACCAGAAATTAATCGTTACTCGAGCCTTTTCATATCTATTAAGATGAATGATGCTTAAATGTTAAATGAACGCTCAGTTCTCTCTGTGTAAATTTCAGCCCCACTACATTCAAGTTAAAGTGATACCTATCCTCTCAATGTTTGTCATCCCTTATGCAGCAGGTGTAGCCTCTCGCTCAGCGGGTGATAAAACACTTTGTGCTACTTTCAGTGCTCCCTGCTGAGGAGAACGATTTTCTAAAAAGATGCATGCCTTCCTTTTCTCTGTGCATAAACCTTCAATACGCTGTCATAGGTGTAACTCCTCGCAGTGGGTGGGCGGTAGACCCTTTTGGACACAGTGCTACAATGCCCTATCTGCTGAAGAAGGCCAACCTGACCAGCATGCTCATCCAGAGAATCCACTACTCCATCAAAAAACACTTTGCCTCCATTCGCAGCCTGGAGTTTATGTGGAGGCAGGCCTGGGGTGAGTGGACCAGAGTCCTCGATGTCATCTGATTCATGTGCTCATCTTTTTGTTAAGCTCATAGCAGAATGAGTAATGCCACTTGTCATGGCCTTTTGGAAGAGAGGGACATTTTGGAAAGACAACCAGTGTGTAAAAGCCTCGCATAGATGATAGCCATCGTCATTTTTTGGACATCTGCTGAAGATGTACTAACTGTTTACTTTTAATGGTAAAAACGTCATTTACATTTTTTGCTGCTTTATCCAGAATGACTTTTGACAGTCACTGTAGGTGTGAACTTAACCTGCCAACAAGCACTGGTGTGTCTTTGATCACACATACCCCTCCTTACTCACACTCAGAGACTGTTGTCAACAATGGATGTCCCTCAAGCCAATGTTTTTTTAAATATGTTTTTTATTTTTTTACTATCCTGCCTTGACAGACACTGGGTCGAGCACAGACATCTTTTGCCACATGATGCCATTCTACAGCTACGACGTGCCTCACACCTGTGGGCCCGACCCGAAGATCTGCTGCCAGTTTGATTTCAAAAGGTTACCTGGTGGTCGGATAAACTGCCCATGGAAAGTGCCACCAAAAACAGTGGTGGAGGCCAACGTAGCAGAGAGGTGAGACATGCGGGGGTTAGTTGTGTCTTACTTTGTATCTGTAACAGAGTGGAAGTGGATGCTGTAGGTCTATCCTGACTTTGTCTTAGAGAACAAATGTTAAGATGTCTATTAGGGCTAGAGCGATATATAGGCTGTTCTGATGTGTCAGCTGAAAATCGATTATTGCAGATATGTGTCTTTATCATTGTAAATTAGATCTGAAAATAGAGCTGAAAAGTCGATTGTTTGTTTGATCGATTGATTAAATCTGCAACAATTTTGATAATCGTTGTAAGTCATTCATTAAGTGAAAAGGCCAAATATTCTGTAATTTCAGCTTCTCAAAGATAAAGAATTGCTTGCTGGTCTTTGTCTTGTGTGATTATACTGTCACATAAGACAAGACAATTGAAGAGTGTCATCTGATGTTGTATAGACCAGTCAATAACCGTGCTCACAGGCTTTTAATCAAAAATGATTGTATGTTACATGTTTATGTAAAGAGGCATATTGGCCTCCAAATTACTCGTCACCTTTTTGTGTAGTATCGGAATTTGATTGCTGCCGTTGCAACTCTGTGTCCCTTACAAATGAACTAAACTTGCACCAATGACGACAGCCAGAGCAGAACAGGCATAGACTGCGGATAGTCTTGCAGCCTTTTAGAGGACCTTTAAAACTTTTCAGAGGACATATTTCAGTGGCTAATGGAAAATACCCCCAGGGTTAATTTAATCCTCCTCTTTCCAAGGTCATAGTGATTTCCTTCAAATCTGGCGCATGCAGAGCAGGACAATTTGGATTTGTGCACTCAGATTCTCCCCCCCCTCTCTCTTTCTCAATCAGGGCAAACCTGCTCCTGGATCAGTACCGTAAAAAGTCCAAACTCTACCGCAGCAAGGTACTTCTTGTCCCTCTGGGAGATGACTTTCGCTACGACAAGGCCCTGGAATGGGATCAGCAGTACATCAACTACCAGAAGCTGTTTGACTACATGAATTCTCACCCAGAGATGCACGTACAAGTGAGAAAATAATTTGTCACAAACAGTGTTGCCAAATGAATGTTTTTTGAATCTTTGTCATTGTTTCTGTACTTCTCAGCGTGCGGTATCTCGGTGTACAACCTTTCTTGTGATAATGAATCATGCAGTGGTATTTTAACTTGCTGACAGAACAAGGAATCTGTCGTGACGTGATGTTTGGTTTAGAACATGCCATGTAAGATGAAATGCGCATGCATAATCATGAGAAATGTCCCCCCCCCCCCCGCCCCTCAGCTGTGTTTGAGTAAAATGTGTTTTTTTAACAATGTGTCATCTGTCTGGCTGCTCCCCCCAGGCTCAGTTTGGGACTCTCACAGACTACTTCAACGCCGTATACAAAGCACACGGAGTGGCTCAGGGATCCAGACCTGCAGACTACCCCGTGCTCAGTGGAGACTTCTTTGCCTATGCAGACCGTGAAGACCACTACTGGACTGGCTATTTCACCTCTCGCCCCTTTTACAAGAGCCTGGACCGTGTGATAGAGTCACACCTCAGGTAGGGCAGATGCAGTCCCGCATCTCTGATAACTGACACCCATAACTTGCGATTTGCATTGCAAATAAGATGCAGTTGTGGAATACTAGGTTAAGGGGCACACATATACCTGCAGTGTCCTTTTTATATAAATTAAAGGCACAATTCAAATGAAAACACATGATTGGAACTTGGCATCACTCTCAAATGGATAGGCAAGTCTTTTGTAACACTAAACAACACCGAAAGTTGTTCTCTGTTTTTCTTTGTCTCTATATTTTTTTTCATATCTGTAATTCTGCAGTTCACTTAACTATCACCATTTCAGAGCCATTGCTTACAGTGATGTGTGTTACATTGTCGATCAAGTGGATCGATATGAGCAAGTTGCTAGGATTAGATTACGGAGCAATAAAATGAAATAGAAATGTTCTAAGGTAGATATTTTCAAAGAATAAGCTGTTGTCTTAAAATAGCGTAATAATTAGCGTAACACACTTTTAGCTGACAAAATGAAACTGCTGTGTCTTACTTTAAAGGGCTCCGCAACACTAACTGTTTGTCAATGTCCTTTCAGGGGGGCAGAGATCCTCTACAGCCTGGCGGTTGCGAACGCCAGGCACGCGGGTATGGAAGGGCGCTACCCTGTCTCAGATTATGCCCTGCTAGTTGATGCGAGGCGGTCTGTCGGCCTGTTCCAACATCATGATGCCATCACTGGCACTGCGAAGGAGAATGTTGTCATTGACTACGGCACTAAGTAAGGATCTGAGGGTTTAGAAAGAAATGACAGTATAGATCGGATGGATTAAATTCTTTACAAATGTAATTTATATGAAGTAAAAAAAACTGTGGCTCCTCTTTATTGTCCTCTGTCTCTGTGCCTATTTTATACTTGCTGTTCAATACTTTGATACAAAATAACAAGCCCTCTGCTGCATTTTGCCAATGATTCTTCCATTTCCCAGATTACTGCGCTCACTCATCGGTCTGAAGAGAGTAATCATCAATGCTGCTCATTTCCTGGTCATGAAGAACAAGGAGTTTTATCGCTTTTACCAAACGGAGCCCTTCCTGGAGACGGTAAGAGTAAACAAGGAGGGTCACTGGTGCCACTGAATAATAATCTGTTTGAAAAACCAGCATATTTTGTTCATTCAGCATTTGGTGTGTTTCGTGTGTTACATTTTTCATTATGTAGGATGACAGGCGCGCCACTCAAGACTCTCTGCCTCAGCGCACTTTAATCGAGCTGGACCCAGCAGGGCCGAGGTATTTGCTGCACCCCCTTGCTGCTTTCATCTCCTCTGCCTCTTCCCTCTGCCGCTCCTCCACCATCCTGTGCTTCTGATTGCTTTTCCCTTCTCTTTTCTACCAGGTACCTGGTTCTGTTCAACTCTATCGAGCAGGAGCGGCTGTGTGTGGTGACTGTGTTGGTCAACACAGTCAGGATGCGGGTGCTTACTGAGGACGGACAGACCCTGCCTGTGCAGCTGAGTGCGCAGTGGAGCTCTGCTAGTCAAATGAGCGCGGAGGTATTTGAGGTAAGAGATTAAATTCATCAGGCACGGCTGGTTTCCGCATAATGAAAATCGCATATCACTAGCACATCAGCAGTGTCTGCACTTGATGTGTTCAGAGAATTGCTGTGCACTCACTCATTTTGACAGCACTCACAGCCCAGTACCATAGTTATGTGCTTTAATTGGAAGAAAATAGACTATATAGAGAGTATAAAGACACTTCAAGTTACAGTTACATGTGTGAGTGAAGCGAGCCGGTGTAGGTAGCTACATTGATAAAAATGTAAGCATTATGTGTTTGTCAGATGGGACTGAGACAGACTACTGAAATACTGGGCTACAACTTGTCCAGTCCAGACAGTTAGCTGGGGGTGTGGAGTTCAGACCTCTGTAGCGCGCTCCCCACCTCTGCTTGAGGCTAATTTAGCTGCAACCCACACAAATTTCCAGCGGCACTGTCTGCAGCCAGGTTGCATTGTGGGTAATGTAGGCACCATGCTTTCACAAGGAAGAAGAATGCATAGATTAAATAAGACAGTATCTCTGTTCTGATCCATCATTTTTGTCCATCATTAATTGAACAGTATTATAGCAGTGTGATGCTAAATTAGTGGAGTACTGCTTGAACTATCTCTGTGTACCATTATTGTATCTTTCCTAGAAAAAGAATTAAGCATTAATAGGCAATATTTGCATGCATTTAAAAAAATAAAATAAAATCCAAAACAAAACCCAACACACAAGTACAATGCAGTCTACGGATTTCAAATTCTACATTTCTGCCCATCTTGCCTTCTTCAGGACACAAAATGTTGACTCACAGAATCAACAGAAAGAGAGTTATAAGGTTGGAGGTTTGACCCCCAACTTATTCTGTCAAGATGTCAAAGGGTCCTTGAGCCAGACACTTAAGCCGAAATTGCTCCCAGTGAGTGTGTGTGTTTGGTTGCTTTAAGTGTTTACAAAGGAAATGGATGTGATGTGGAAATAAGATTGAAAATACTCTGAATTAAATCTGAATTTTAAAGAAAAGGGCCTCCCAAGTTATGGGTGTGTTTTTTCTCCTCTTTCTTTTGTTGTTTACCTGCAAGCTAGAAGTAGAACAGATGTGTTTTCTCTCACTTCTCAAAACAAAAAAAACACACTCATTGGATCAGCTCAAATCATGTACTGAATCTGCAGTAGTAAAAAAAACACATCCCATTTGCTTTACAACAACTAAATTAATTTATTGTGCCCAAATAAAATTCCCTCCACCCACAGAAAGTAATGAAGTTTGTAATGGAGAAATACAAAACGGCCTCATTAACACAGTCTCTCATCATATTTTAATTACAGCACACTGTTGCTAATGTGTAAATACTTTTAACTTTTAATGAATGCCTTATGGTCAACACACACAAAAAAAATTGTGTGTATGAATGCTTTAATTTATTCATATCCAACCATTCTTTTTCCATCCAGGCAACATTCATGGTTCGTCTGCCGCCCCTGGGTCTGGCCGTGTTCCATCTGTATGACTCTGCTGACTCGCCGATGACGCTCCGCTCCGACACCCTGCTCAGGCTGTCTGGTCGGGGCGCCAGTGCTCGAGCGGCGGATCCGCTTCCCGTCCGCTCTCAGCAGTCCGACCCTCAGACCTTCTACATCAGCAGCCAGTCTCTCACGCTGGGTTTCTCTGGAACCAGCGGCCTGCTGGAGGTTTGAGTTTCATCGGCTCTTCCCTCTGTTGACTTTAAATACGAATTAAAGATTTGCTCATCTGTTTTGACTTTGATCTTTTTTGGGGGAAAAAAACACACTCTTGATTTCCTAATAAACCCTGGTTGTTTGATCAGCCACTGCTACTCAAACATCCTTTCATCTCATTTCTAATTCGATTCTGCTCTGTCTTCCTTCTTCATGGCTTTTTTTTTGCAGAGTATCAAGCGCAAGGATGATCCTCAGGAAGTGAAGGTTCAAATGCAGTTCATGGTCTACAGCACTCGTCCCTCCAAAGACAAAAGTGGAGCTTATCTCTTCCTACCTGATGGAAAAGCAAAGGTATTCTCTCAGTTGTTGAATCTCAGATGTTTACTTGCCTCTCAAAAGGCTTTGATAGACGCTCCCTTGTGTGTTGCGTGGTTGTATCATGCTGGGGTGCTCGGGGCAGGAAGCCAGACAGCACTGGGTGCTGCTTCATATGTTTCGTGATTTAAAGACAGAGTGTTAAACAGAGTGTAAGGGCTTTGCTGCCAGACTGTACCTAGTCTCTTGTTCCGCTGGTGGCTCCTGCTACTTCTCTCTCCCTGTCCCTTTTTTAGCACTTTCTCTCTCCCTGCTTTCAGCCCTACAACCAGAAAGAGCCACCTGTGGTGCGCGTCGTGGAGGGGCCTCTCTTCTCTGAGGTGGTGGCACACTACCAACATTTTCAGCAGACCATCCGCGTAAACAACATTCCAGGTAATGAACACACAAAAATGTACAATGGAATCGGGTCAAATGGCTTTTGAGAAAGAATGTTATGTTTTAGTTAAAGGCACCAGATGGTACAGTACAACAAGGGCCAATATGTTTGACAAAATGACACTTACTACATTTCAATTAGGTACTTTTTTTCCTGTCAGCTGTAAAAATGCAAAATGCAAAGTAGCATTTTTCATAGTTCAGATTATTTTTCCTCCGTGGCCTGAGTTTGGGTCTGTGGTTCTGTATTTTCAGGGGTGGATGGGTCGTCGATAGACATCACCACCATGGTGGACATCAGAGATCAGACTAATAAGGAGCTGGCAATGCGACTGGTCACTGACATCCAGAGTGGAGACGAGTTCTTCACAGACCTCAATGGCTTCCAGGTCAGCCCCACCCTCAGCAAAAGAGAAGAATAACTTTATTTGTATACTGTCAGAATATAACGAGATGTATCTCTGATTAAAGGGATGGTGAGTAGTTGATAACCTTTTTGAAACTGAGTGCAGTGGCATTTTTTTCTCTCAGGTTAAAAATCCCTGGCCTGATAATTTCAGATTTGACATATTGTGTCATTCTGTGTCTGATCGCTGCTTCTTGTAGATGCAGCCTCGTCACCACCACCTAAAGCTTCCCCTGCAGGCCAACTTCTATCCCATGCCCAGCCAGGCGTACATCCAGGACAGCAATCACCGCCTCACGCTGCACACAGCTCAGTCTCTGGGTGTCAGCAGCCTGGAGAGTGGTCTGTATTTTATTTTATTTTATTGTTTTAATGTTGTTGTTTTTTTTCTTCTTCTTCTTTTTAAGAAATTTATCCCTGAAGTGCACTCATCTCTTTTTCTTTGTTGAATGTCTCCAGCCTTTTATGGAAGTGTATGGAAGCACTTATCTATCCCTCTTCTCCCTCAAGAGGTTTTCAGAGAGCAAAAGAGTCCATACTCTTACGCGAATGTACCGAGCTAATCCTTTTATCATCGTTATGTGAATGATGGAGGCGTTTGTAAATGATGAATAGCTCAAAATTGTTTGTCTCCATCGACTGATGTCTCACAGTTCAATACGCAGGCTTAGTTTTAAAGCTGTTGTCCTTGCTCCTCCTACTCCTCTTCCCTCAGGCCAGCTTGAAGTGATTATGGACCGGCGGCTGATGCAAGATGATAATCGTGGGCTGGGTCAGGGCCTGAAGGACAACAAGAAGACAGCCAACCGCTTCCGACTGCTGCTGGAGAGGAGATCCATGGGCAACAAGGTCAGTAAGATGACAGCAAAGGCGGTTATTGAAGCTCGGCGAGTGCTCTTCAGATCCCAGCACACCGCATCTGACTCTTC